>NC_136424.1:251930052-252252552 GCF_052625555.1 Lactuca saligna
AAGACCCAAAGTAAGGTCATAATGATGCTTATATAGGGTAAGAACCCCTAAATTTAGGGTTTGGCTCTGAAGGGAGTATGCCCCGCGTACCCCTCAGTACGCTCTGCGCACCCGCAGCCATTTTACTCACTACACCACGCGTACTAGATGACCTTCCAACACTTATAATTTCACTTGGCCCTAGCTCCTTTGTCCTAAGTCTATTTCCATCAAACTTTATATCCACAGATAGGTGATGAGAAGCCCTCTGTTTCTATCAAATCACCCTCGCCTTACATATTCTTGAACAAGAACCCAAAATTCATCAAGGATTGAGTTAAAAAGTTATGATTATACCCTTGGGCTCCGAAACACCCTCGAAGACTTGGATCACTTAAACCATAATACTTACATCCAAAAAAGGCAAAATCCCATCTTTTCCCAAGGCCCTAAGCCTTAAAATAACTGATGATTGGGCCACGACCCCAAATAATGGAGCACTCTGAAGTCGAGTGTTATATTTGGCTAGGTGTTACAATTCTCTCCCATTTGAATCAGACTTTGTCCTCAAAGTATGATGTTATGAATAACTCTGGGTAGTCTCCCATATGTCTACGTTGGGTTTCCACATTTATTTGATACCCTTACGATGTTGCCACTAATCCTTGACCAATGGTACCACCTTGTTGCGCAAGACCTTCGCCTTCCTCCATCACGATCTGCCTGACCCTCTTAAATCTGGAACACAAACCCGAACACACTGTGTCAACAATATATGGCTATTGGTTCCTGTTAGAACTAAGTTCTTTTAGGATCGTATGATTCTAAGCAGGATATAAAATAAGAACGTAATAAGAACACAAGTATTGCGTTGAATATGTCGAATGATTAATGCAATAACACCTCAGAAGAGCTCGATAAAGAACTTCAATCTGTAGAGGCGTTTAGGGTTACGAGAATCAATGTAATGAAAAACTTATCAATATACGCATACATGCATGCATATATATATATATATATATATATATATATATATATATATATATATATATATATATATATACTATAACCCTAACAGTTAGTCTAGATAACTACGTAACTAATCTAGATAGACACGGATGGACAAGCCCAATCCGGATACAAAATACTTAGCCCAAGACGCAACACAAATATAACCAACAATCTCCCCCTTTGCATCCTTGGAGCAGAAACTTCATTCCTTCTTAACAGCAGAAGGCTTCTTCACTCTTTTAAACACCTTCGGTATAATGGCCAGAATATGATGTCTAAACATAATATACCACCGAAGCATGTCTGTGAAATTCTTCTTGTCAGCCACCGAGTTCTGCTTGCATCGATGTATGATATTTATGATATGCTACAAGCAATCCATTGAAAACAGATGCCTATCGACCAAAGCGAACAGAAAATTGTGTTTATCACCTTTACTGAACATAACTGTCAGATTTGTTGAATCAATTTGCCCCAATTTCATTTTGTTCACGTCACTAGGCTTAGATGTCGGCTTCAAAGTCGGCTTTCTGTTCATAACCTTAGCTATCTCCTGATCCATGGTTGGTAGCTCATGAATATAGTAGGACAGCATTCTTTTAATATGTTGAAGAATCGGCTCATACTCCCTGGGATTAGAGAGCAGAATGTTGTATAGTAGAATCCAGTCGTGTGGATTAAGGTTGGGAAGATCTACCAGAGAGATAAAAGACTCCGTGTTTACTGAACCACAGTTGATCTTGAAATTGATATTGACAAATCTCTTTGTAGATAAAGGTTTCAGTACCTTGAATTTAGTAATTTTTTGTTCACTCCATGTCAAGTACTGCGGTTGACCATTCTTCAAATAAAAATCTATCAGCTCCCTGTCAACCTTAGGATGTGGATATGGAACCTCAACAGTTGCCTCAAAGCAATGGAATGTGAATGCTTTTCTGGTTATGGGCATGTCAAACTACGAGTCTCTAGAGTTTTCACAGTCAAACAAAGCAACTGGTTCCAACCAATAGACAGATGGAAACTCAATTGCTTGATTGATAAGTGTATCTCTGTTCCATTCCGGAAAAGAGCCTTCTTGCACTGCAAGGCCTCTTCAACTTCCTTATTCTTCTTCTCCCTTTCTTCAGCCTCTCTGGCCACTTTCATAGTCTCATCCAACTCTCTGTCTCTCTTTTTCCTCTTGAGAGCATCAACAATCGTCTCTTCTTTTGTATCACTATCAGCTGCAATAAGAATCTCTTTCTGTTTTTGCTTCATCTCAGAAACTGAAGCTAAATTAACCTTCGGTTCTGTTTTTACCTGTTGTGCACTACCCTCTCCCCCTTGTTTTGGAGGTATGAACCCCTCCGAAACACCCTTCATCTCACTAAGTATTGCAATGGGAGGGAGGAGTTTGGATTGAAGATGTTTGCGAATTGTTAAGGTCAGGATTGGATCATGAGCTTCCAAAAAATTAGTCAGCATATCCTTAACATCTCCTGCACAACTTTTGTACACCTCCCTTTGAGATTTTAACAGAGAGATTTCCTTCTCTGCCTGAGCTAGCTGCACCTTCTGTATATCGATAGTAGCCTGTTGTTTGACTAGATCCTCCTTCAATGCACTCTCAGTTGCCAGATTTGCAGTCAGAGCATCAAACTGAGAATCCACATATTTTAAAAAGGAGGTGGTTTCTGTTTTAAGCTCAGTACGAACAGCTTCAAATTTGTCAGTTTCTTTGTGAAGAGACTTTGAGAAGGAATCCACGGATGCTTGGTATTTTGCTACATTGGTGTCAGCATGAGATTTCAAAGAGTCAAGGAAAATCTGAGTTGTATGAACAACCTCAGAGACTTCCTTGGTGGCCTTCTTACAAGTAGAAGCAGACTCATTCACAACTTCTGTAGATTTATCAATGGCGTCAGTGTACTGTTGAAGAGTCGTCTCCAAAAAAGCTTTAATAACCACACCACCATAGGCTTTGCTATCAGCAAGCAGTTTATCCAACTTTTCATGAATGTCTTGGATCTGCTGACTTGTGATAGATGCAGCAACTGTATCTTCTAATGGAATTCGATAAGGGCTATAGTAAATAGAATCAAAATCCTCATCATCTCCCCCAAGAGTGGTAGCAGAATCGGAGGATCGGGTTGGTGAAGGTGGTAAGTTGATAACTGGAGGTTCGGTCACAGTAGTATCCCCTGTATCAGATACATTGACTTCTACTGTGGGTTTAATAATAGTAGTTGTGGTAGATTCGGTTACAAGTAGAGTTGATAATGGTATAGTTGAGATAGGAACAGAAACAATCGGTGGTGAAGGTGGCATAGTGGTTGTTTGAGTGATAAATGGTGGAGTGGGAACAGAAAGTTCAACTGTCTGTTTTGGTGATGAAGGTGGAGTTGGAATTATGGTTTGTTTTGGAGATTCTGGCGGAGTAGGGGAGCATGGAGGAGTGGGCTCTCGGGGTGAGACATGGTGATCTTCCTCTTCCTCAGTTTATTCAGCAACATGCTCTGTTCTTGGAGAAGTGTGTTCTTTTGGCCTACGAGCCATCTTCTTTATCTTTTTCTTTTTCGGTTTAGAAGAGTCCCCTTCATCAGATTTTCATTTAGAGGACTTGACCTTTGGTTCTGTAGGTTCCTCTTTCTTTGTAGGTTTCTTTCCTCAGATGACCGGCTTCTCCAATGCGTCTAATGCAACTTGCTGCTCAGGAGTTAGAACCCTCGGTCCAATGGGAGTAGATTCCTATAATCTTCCAGGACATTGCTCTGTTCTGAAACACATCTGTACATTGTTTCAGGAATCATTCCATAGTGAAGAAACTTACGTGGATCTGAAAGAATAATTTTCTTCGTATGGAAGGTAGCGATAGTAGCAAGGAGAGCATCCTTCATGATTGGAATCTCCAATGAATCGATAGTCGTCTTGGTAATCAAAGTCCAAAAGCGGCCACAAGAGATTTCTGAATGGCGTGTCGTAGTGTTTAGACTCTGCACCACTTGAGACCAGATGATGGAGCCGTAATCGAGATTGATCCCATTGTAGAGGCCATAAACAAGAGTAAGAAAACCCTTGCTGGTAGTGTCGGAACCACCACTACGTTCGGCCAAACCCTTAATCAACAGGGTTAATAAACCATTCCATTGGGATGGTAAACATGATTTTTCATCTTTGTAATCATTGTAAGCACATCCGTGTACCCCATTTCGTACATCATGGAGAACAGTTGTGATATCGTGATGAAATCTGGTGAGATAATGGAGGAATCGACTGCAAGGCCCAAGATTGAACAAAACTTCACTTTTGAAATTAAAGATTTCTTGTTGTGGATGGTGAAGTAGATACGATCCTTGTTCTTGTCATATGTTGCCGAAGAATAAACTTGTGATAATAGCGACATTGGAACTGCTTCAACATGGGTTAGGGCTAAAACTAGGGGGAATATTTCAAACATTCCACAACCTGTAACATGTATGGATCATATAAGAACGGACTAAGTTCAATGATCATGTTTTGGTTGGGTTTTATGGTGAGCAAAGAAGATGATGCAGTCTGATCATGTGCTGATGAAGAAGTCGCCATTGATGAATGAAGAAGAAGATGAAAAGTGTTTACTAGTTGTTTACGTTGAGAGAATTGAGACTGGTAAATGACAAATAAAACGTTCAACCCTTTATATACCGTTGCCTCAAGAGAGAAAATCGTGATGATGAGGTTGCTAAAACGTCGCCTGCAAAAGCACGATGTGTGACAGTATGGTTATTCCCAGGACTACGTCAGCACGCATGGGTTTAGAAACAGATCAAATTCGCGCGCCTAAATCTTATCTTTAATTGGTGTTTGAAATTCCATATAACTCCTTGTTTGGTTACGATGGATAAACAAAACTCATACCAAACAGTACCTAGAATGTTGGAAAATAAAATTTTCGTGCATAAGTGTGACAAAGAGAAAGAAATAAATCAAATGTGTATAGGATGTGAGTGATGTCAGTGAGACATAAAGCAGAGGATTCCGGGCAAGAATCACCTCCTTCAAAGTCAAGATAGACTTGGAGTGCTTGCATGGTTTCCCGAAAAATACGATCAACTGTTTGTTAATAAACATTGAAAGGCTTCTTTTAATCATAGGTTTAGGGTAGCTTGTGTTCAACCGAACTTCGAGTTTTAACATAAAACCGATTGTTGGAAGAAGTACCTGTGAGACCGATGTGGTCTATTGAACACGTAGGTAGGATATCTTATTTTAGTGACTATATTGGAATCATAAATCTCAAAAAAAAATAAACTGGATCTTTTTGGGAAGAAATTCCTTGGCTGTAGATGATTTCATAAAGATCTCACAAAAATAAAAAGAGATTTCCTTAGGTAACCAGTAAAATCTTGAATGTATAATTTGTTGGATAAGGTGTCTAAGTCCATAACTTATTTGGTACATACTTGACCCGACCCGGCATGGTCCATTTGGGTTGCATTTCATCCAAACTATTTATGGATAATTTTATGAGAATTATACACATATGATTATTAATATATTATAAGTTATAATATATTAATATTAAGTCATGTTATTTAATTAGTCTTAGTCTTAAATTAATTATGAATTAATTTAGAGATTAAAAGGAAGACTAATTAGATTGTGGGCTATTGGTTTTATATGGTGTGGGCTAACACTCATTTGTTAATGGGCTACGCTTGTATGGAAGTCCATGGATGATCCATGGAGCTTTTAACCCATGGATCCTTGGAAAAGGAAAGGTCATGGGTTATTAGGGTTTCACCCTAAGAATGTACACTATATAAGCATGCTTTTGTTGCATGAAATAGCCACTAGTATGTGTGTTTGTGTGTGGCCGATTTTATAAGTGTGTATACACTCTCTCAAAGTTTTCCAAGAGTTTGTGGTGATTTGTGATTCCATTTGAGGCATTCACACTATTGGTGTTTGGCCCTCAAACTCCTTAAGAATCAAACTCATCAAAAAGGTATGTAATCTCATCTAATTCTTTTATGTTTAAAAGTACCCCATGCCATGTTAGATAGGTTATGAACCTTGGAAAATTATTATTTTGCATGTATTTAGACAAACATATATCCAAGATTTATTAGGGTTGCATGCATACTTAGGAAGTGTTAGATTGCTCAAAACCCAACAATGGTATCAGAGCCAGGTTTGCTTGTTTGATACTTGATGCAAAATAGTGAAAAAAGTCGAAATTTTTGCTGTCTGCATGATGGACTCGCCGAGTCCATGGGGGGAATCGCCAAGTCCAAGGCAAAATTCATCCTACTCACCGAGTAGGTTCGTGCACTCGGCGAGTAGAAGGTTTAGAATGCAGATTTTCGACTTTTGCTGCTGGAAATGGACTAGAAACTTTACCCTCAACTGTTTTGATGTTTTAAAACTTATTTTAGTTGGTGTAATGGTTGTTCTAATCCATTTATAATAGCATATATCAAAATTTCATTCCTTGTATGTGTTCATATAATTCTTGAAACTTTGATAATCATGTTCATGTTCTTATGAATTTAGAAGATGATAGGAATTATTTGCTGAATTGTTTATGATTAATTCTTGATCATTTATGTGTTTTAATGGAGTCAATAATTTGTCCTCAAGTTATGGATATCCAAAGGTCACTTTTCTTTAACACACATTAAAAACACATAAGTTACATAAAATGAAGAGTCTTCATTTTATGAACCTTTAATTCATAAGTTATGAAATGAAAAGTTTTGAAGAGTTACAAAACTTGCCCTCAAGTTTTGGAATTTGGAAAAGTTTAACACACTTTAATAAACTTTAATTCCAACACTTAGAATTTTAAAAGTTAAAATTCAACACTTATACTATTTATAACATTAATGGTTAATTATATATATATATATATATATATATATATATATATATATATATATATATATATATATATATATATATATATATGTATGTATAAGAACAAGTCGTTTTACCGTTAGTAGGCGTCATTCACGAAGCTGGTCTATAAGGTGGGTATAAGGTTGTTGCCTATAAAATGGCGACTTAATGGGTGTCCACTCTCACCCACCGCTTGCTTGATCGGTGGAGGGTCGTTAGCCGAACGGGTAGGACAATGACTTTAAATTCTCATTAAAAGTATGATGAATATTATAAAGTAACTAAATATTTTTTTATTTAATTCCCAATCTTAGTTACTTTAGGAAAAATTTGAATTTGGTGCTAGCCCATGGAATTCACACTTTGTACCTTACCAAGTCGTTGGTGGAGCGTGTGTGGTTAACCGGCACACTAACTTGGACTAGTAAGGATCACGAAGGGTGACTTAATGTTTGTCATAGATCAATGGAGCGTGTGTGGTTAATCGACACATTGATTAGGTGATAATATTAAGGGTACCAAGTGAATTGGTATGGTTATTCACACCTTGTTTTGTGATCCTCGGCATCCCAGTCACAAAATTGGAGAGGGAACACTCGAGATTGAAACATGCCATTGAAAAGTTCAATGAATCTCAAAAGATCTAGGAATTTAAAATCCAATTAAAACCTAATAAATTATTTCGTTTTTCATGGTGGAAATTGGCGAATCTTCATTCGCCTACCTTCAAATATTTTATAGCTTGGATTATGGCATCCCTCTTCCAAATTATAAAATATTGTGTTGGGTCCTAGCCTTAATATTTCATATTGGGTGTTATATTAAGGATTTTGAATCAACTAACTTGATTTTCTCCCATTATAGATGTCTGGTTCAGACAACTATCATCTTCCCAAATCTCTTGAAGATGGTGTCCCTAGACATCATGCTTCACTTACTCCACCTCCTCCAATTATTCTCCCTCACCCACAAGTTCTTGAAAAGTTTAAAGTCACTCAATCCCTATTAGCAAGCATAGTCTATGTGTGCTCACATCTTGGAGATAAAGTCACGTATTGACAAGCCGGGAGAGTTGGGTGTCAAAGTCTCATGAAAGTTGGATGTTCAATCACTTTCTTAGTAACATAGTGAGTCTCTTTGGGACTACTATGAGACAGACTATGACACGAGCCTTAATGATCTTATCTATTTGCTCAGTGCTGCAGATTTAGCAATGATTTGGAACACTAGTAAAGAAAATTTTATTAGAAGATCAACTTCCCAAACCTTAAATGGACATTGGCAATGGTAGCATTGGATATCTAGAAAAGCATTTCTCTTCCCAATGGAAAGGGATCGGCCATAGTCAACTCGGTTGACCAAATGGTAAAGAGAAAGGCTAAGTCTGAGATAGTCTCATGTGCCATTACCAAAGGGTCTATATGTTTTATTGCCAAAGGGAGGGACACTGATTGCGAAGCTACCATATTTACCTGAAAGATCATAAGATTGATCAAGTCAAAAAGTTTGACTCTACTTCAGTTAAAGTCCACTGACTAACTCTATTAAGTTTCTATTTACATAATGTGAATGGGTCACATGTTGATGGTTTTAAGAATCAAAAGAAAAGATAGGAAGCTTAAAGAAGTATATCCTGATTCTGATTGCGAAGATGGGTTTCAATCACATGGTTCGGTGATCAGAATTTTGAGCTGTTGCTTGAGAGTTATGATATATAACTTAGGAATAGATAACAACAAGGTTTTCATGTGGATTGTAAGGATAAGTTTTTCCGCAAAGTTTTAAAATAAAAGAAAAAAAGGGTTTTAATTTTATTTATTTTAAAAAATATCCTTACAATGGCATCTGTGGAAAATTGTTGCTTATATGTTTCCAGTAATAGCAATATTGGAAAGTGGATTTGATTCTTTCATTTGTGGTAGTGTCTGAATTTACCAAATGAAGAAAGTTTTTCATCACCCAAGTTTCAATTGGATAGAAACTTGGAATCATACAAGTTGTATTGTATGATGAATGAGAATTTTCATCTTTGAAAATTAAGACTAATTCTTTGATCACAGGTATATGTGAGTCAATTGAAGGACTAAGGAATTAGGTATACTGGGTGTGCGCTGGTCAAGGTTCACCACAAAGATAGATTTGTCATGATTTACTAAAGATTAGTAAATATGATTATACTTATGAGGTTAAGTATAATTCTGTAACATTGGAAAGGTTACAATGTATGACAAAACAAATGAGAAGAATCAAATTAGGCAGAAAGATAAAAGTTTCTCAAATTTGAAAGGATGGGAGAGTACTTTAGTATCATATTTCATGATCATCTTAATGATTATGAAACCATATCACAAATTCATACTCTAAGGACGTCTTAGTGCATTGTTATGGCTAAGAAGAGAGGTCATGAATTGTTGCATTGGTTAAAATCAAGAAGATGAGTCATACTTCGTTCCAAAACAATTCTTAGAGTCATACTCCAAGATTGTAACCATTGAGTGACATAAAGTATGGTTTAAAACACTTATCAAACGTAGTGTAAAATGTTTCTACTCTTGTACATTTGAGATTGGTAAGTTGTGATGTCTTGGATGAGACAAAGACCAACTAAGACCAATTGTGTGAAGTGTTAGTCTTGATAAGAATCCGCACTATCCCTTGAATAATTGTTTTGTCAAGGAATGGTTCTTGACTGGGGAAACTTATATGTCAAGGGGACACTAGGAGCCTTAAAGATCCTGAAAAAGTTTCAAGATTTAATCAAGAGTAAAACCTGTAATTTATCACTAGCACACGACTTAAGGTTTGCAACCTATCGTGTTGACATAATTCTTATTTCTGTACCTACTTCAAATAAGTTGAATTTGCATGTGAGTTATCAGCGTTCAACTTGGAAGTATTGGTGGGCCTTGTGCCACCAAGGTGACAAGAAACTAAGATTGAACAAGTTTAATCCATGTAAGGCTGAATTTGTCACTAACCTTATCTTGTGATTATGGTTTTGACAAATTAACATGGATAGGAACTCATACACTATAAAATCTAAGTGTCATAAGGTTTCTCTCTGATTCATGAAAATGATGGTGAGGAAACGCTTTCACTAAGTAGATTTTACGTAGATATCAATTGTGTTATTTGCATTTTCAAAAGTCGTTAGTGGAGCGCGTGTGGTTAACCGGCACACTAACATGGACTTGTGTGAAATGGAAAATGCCTAAGCAATTGAGACTATGATTACGGCATCCCTTTTCATAGTTCTGAAAATTGTTTAGACACACATGTGAGCTATCTAAGAAAGGGTGTATGAATCTAAATTTCAGAAGTCCAGCAGATTTCTGGAAATATGTCAGAGCTAGTGGGAGCATAAGTGTTATGCTGATAATCATCATGTTAGTGGGAGCATGATTATTACGTTTAGTGTTGCAAGTTAGAAATGTTAATTATAGAAAACAAAGTTTCAATTCGTGAAGTTGTAGGGGTTGAAAAGTTGTTTTGCTATAATTAAGGGAGAGGAAATTATACTTCATTTCAATTCTAAAGCTTAGATTGAGATTTTAATCATCTTTAGTCATATATATATATATATATATATATATATATATATATATATATGAATTTTATGTTGGAATGGTTCAACTTGAAGAAATTCTATATATATTGCGTTTTCAAAATTCGATTATGATTACGACATCCCTCTTCATAGTTAAATTTTGAAACATGGCAAATAAAAAATATTGTAGCAAAAGACTGATCTAGTATCATGTCTTTATGTCAAACATCATGAATCGTGTCCCATATGCTTCGGATATAGGATCGATTGCATGTGCTATAATATTCATCCTTTCTAAATTTTCCAAATGTTTAAGGCATTGAGAAGGGAAAAGTCTAGAACTGGATATGACTAAAGTGATTAAGCAATTGTCGAGGACAATCTGAGGTTCGCCAAAGATTAGTTGCTCAGGGAAAGTTGGAAGTATGATGTAAGTTGTCGGAAAGGACCTTATTGACATGTTCTGAAAAGAAGTAACTCTTGTTCGGAAGTGATAGTCAAAGTAGGACTATGGAAATGTCTCCATAGGTGGAAGTTATTGAATCTTTGTAAGATTAGAAAACCTTAATGCAAGAAGGATGTTCAAAGCAATGTACTTTGAATATGAGACTTCCGTTCCATAGAAGTTGACCTTCTTTGGAATACTCTGTAATGACTGGTGACAAGGTTTTGGTGACTTTATGAATAATCATTACAAGAGGAACATTTCATAAAAGTTTAAAATCTAGCATATTTTTTGGTAAATGATAGGAGTCGGGGATTCTCACATTTACAATAAGGATTTGGGATTGTGAAATGGATATCATTAGAATCATGTTCAATTGATCTACATCACAATGTAAGGATCATAGACAAACATAGTGTGCATACTTGGAGTATGGCATAACTATTGTTTAGAAAAACAAAGTGTACATGCCAGGAGCATGGGACGACTGTTTTTTTATTCAAGTCTTAAGTTGATTGTTTGAAACATTATACAATGAATAATGTGTAATCAATATGGTGATAAATAAAAGGTGGTTCTATTTATATTCAAAAGGGTTCTGAGAGCATATTGGATTCGATTATTATTGTGTTTCACTTTGCATGTTTTGACTTCCAAAATAGCTAGGTTATTCTTTCCGAATGACTAAGTTATTTAAACACTCCACAGTCGTTCATATGTTGGAAGTAGGTATGAATCAAGACTGTCATGAATCGAGTTTGTAGATGGCTAAATGGGTTTAGTCATAGCAATGGTTGCTACAACATTCATGAGTGCCCATAAGTTATGAGTATTGGAATAAACCCACGCTTACTTGTATCACTTCATGGAATTTATCTCGAGTGATCGTGAGACGGTAATATCATATAAATCTTCAAATCTAGAGATACGAGTTGTTACCTATGAGTTGGTTGTGCATTGATTGCACGTAAACGCATCAGTAACTTGATGTTATAAAACGTGCCTTTTTGTACAATTCAACAAGTAGTAGAACAAGCATACGAGTCAAAGTTTATCTGTTCCTTCTAGAAATAGAAGCGATATCTGGGCCCCTCGATGATTTTGTTGTGACTTATGTCGGCCGGTCAGAACTAAATTGATGTGTTCGATTAAGTTCTTTGTCAAACAAATCGAAAATCGGGAAACAAACTGCTGGACACTAAGTAAGACGTTGTTCCATGGATTTGTCCGGCTGATATCATGAGAACAAAGGATTATACGATCACATATCTAAAATGGTGCTTCATAGTTCAACAGAGTTTTCGAGAGCTACGATTGCTGGTTGGTTCCTGAAGTAACATACGCAAATATAGTTATTAGACTTATCCAAGTGGGAGTCTGTTGGATAAGGTGTCTAAGTCCATAACTTATTTGGTACATACTTGACCCGACCCGACATGGTCCATTTGGGTTGCATTTCATCCAAACTATTTATGGATAATTTTATGAGAGTTATACACATATGATTATTAATATATTATAAGTTATAATATATTAATATGAAGCCATGTTATTTAATTAGTCTTAGTCTTAAATTAATTATGAATTAATTTAGAGATTAAAAGGAAGACTAATTAGATTGTGGGCTATTGGTTTTATATGGTGTGGGCTAACACTCATTTGTTAATGGGTTAGGCTTGTATGGAAGTCCATGGATGATCCATGGAGCTTTTAACCCATGGATCCTTGGAAAAGGAAAGGTCATGGGTTATTAGGGTTTCACCCTAATCATGTACACTATATAAGCATGCTTTTGTTGCATGAAATAGACACTAGTATGTGTGTTTATGTGTGGACGATTTTATAAGTGTGTATACACTCTCTCAAAGTTTTCCAAGAGATTGTGGTGATTTGTGATTCCATTTGAGGCATTCACACTATTGGTGCTTGGCCCTCAAACTCCTTAAGAATCAACTCATCAAAAAGGTATGTAATCTCATCTAATTCTTTTATGTTTAAAAGTACCCCATGCCATGTTAGATAGGTTATGAACCTTGGAAAATTATTATTTTGCATGTATTTAGAAAAACATAGATCCAAGGTTTATTAGGGTTACATGCACACTTAGGAAGTGTTAGATTGCTCAAAACCCAACATAATTCACCGTCAATTCATTTTTGGTGTTGGATTTTGGGTTTCACTTAGCACATGGTATACGTATCGAAGATCATAAACACAGATGTTGTGTAACCATAAACCTGAGTGGTAAGGACAGAGAGTCTCCAGGGTTACGTTGGTGAACCGAAAGTAGATGGAGAATGTAAAGAGGTGGCTTAAGGACCGAATGTACCTTCTGCTAGATAATCCTGATAGAGCAGAGAAACTCTTAACTCACATGAGAAGACTAAGGTAGCTCTAGACCGAGTAGCATAAATTAGCCTGATTTGGAAGAAACGATAGGTATAGATCGAATCATTAAGGCCTACTCAAGATCGTAGAGGCTTAAGACGACATGCAGTAGCATGCTTCTAGGGACCCTTAGCTAGTTCATGTTGAAATTAAATCATACCTGCCTTAGATCCACAATCAGTTATTCTTGTTACTCATATTGCCTAAGAAAAACAAAGAAAGACACCAAACAAACAATCGAGATAGATAAAATAACACTAAAAAAACAAAAAATATAAAATATTTTTGGATTTTCGAAATTTTATGAAAAAGAATAGAAACAGAAAGATAAAATATTTTTGGATTTTTGAAATTTTCTGAAAAAGAATAAAAACAGAAAGATAAAATATTTAAAGTTCAAAGCAAACAAAAGATATGCACAAAATATATGTAACACCGTAAATTTCAAAACAAATTTTTTGATTTTCTTATAAAACATAATTCGATTAATATTCATCAAACAACCATATTTACTATCCAATATAGGTTAATACAAAATCCCAAGATCACAATGTAAAAACTCCGAGTGTGTGTGTACGGATCAAGCCGGCGCCTTCCCGCGGTCGTCACTAGTACCTGAAACAATAACATCAAACACTGTAAGCACGAGGCTTAGTGAGTTCCCCAAAATACCACATATAACACATATTAGCCACTCGAGGCTATAACCCTGTGGGTCCGTGCACCCAAACTCTGTGAACCCTCAGGTTCTAGCTCTGATAAACATGCACTACATAAATCACATAGAAATAATGCAGTACAACACATAACATACATAGCATACAAATATTCTATCACATAACTCTGGTTACCTACTCAAGGTAATATAGTATAGTGAGAAGACTCACCTCGCTTATCTCGGTATCTCACGAATCCTGGAAATCCCTCGTGCTCGATCCTCCGAGCTCTAATCCTCCTATAACATTATTTGTTTCTAATTAACACTTTATATCTCTAAGGTTGACTATCCATAAGAAGTCAACACAGGTCAACTCTGGTCAACGGTCAACGGTCAACGATCAACTCTGACCGGACTCGGCGAGTACCAAGGCGACTCGGCGAGTCTAGACGTTTTCACCAACCCTCTGAAATCCTCTTACTACACATCGAGTATCCCCCCTTTACTCGACGAGTTTCACCTGAATGAATCGCGGGGCCACCCCGACTCAACTCGCCGAGTCTCAAGGACAACTCGGCGAGTCCAAGTTTGACTCAGTCCATACGTCATCCCTCTCCAACTCACCCTGACTCACTGAGTCTACCCAAGACTCGATTGGACCACTCGCTGAGCAGTCCCAAGGCAATCTTCAAGCTACTCGCCGAGTCGGATGAACAGACTCGGCGAGTCCATGCCATGCAACCACTCCAACTCGCTTCTAAGGTCAGATCTGCTTCCAAAAACTATAGATCTGGCCTCCCTCGACTAATTCATCACGTAAAGCTCCTATCTTGGTGCTCATAACACACCCTATAGCTCAATAATGGAGTTTTTGACCTAAGACATGAGGATTCCAATCCAAATCCTCCATTGATTCCCAAAAAGCTTGGGTAAAGGGACACTCTGGACCTCTAAGGGTCCAGATCTATGGTTCCAACCTCATAAGGGACCAAAAGGACACTAAATCTTGCCATAAAAGGGTTCAACAAACCCTAAATCTAGATAAACAACAACAAACAAGAAGGTAACTCGGATTTATTACCACAAAAGTGATGTTCTGGACTTCAAACCCACAGAAGTGGCTCCTTCTTGCTTCCCTTGGCTAGCTCTTCTCCTTCCTTGCAACAATGGCACCTCCAAGGTCAAAAATGGCCTCCTACTTAGCTCTAAATGCTCACACTCGATTAGGGTTTCACTCAAGGGGCTGGTGAGCACAAATGACGGCCATTAGGTCCTTTAAATAAGTCTCAAACCCGATAAATTAGGGTTTCATTACACAGCGCTGACTCGCCGAGTCCATATCCTGGACTCATCGAGTCCTGGCGCGATCCCGCGTCCAAATCCGCGTCCCTACTCGGCGAGTCTGAGCTCCAACTCGCCGAGTCCCCCTCACAAATCAACAAAATACAATAAACAAGATACCTGATAAAATCCGGCTGTTACAACTCTCCCCCACTAGGACTAGACTTCGCCCTCGAAGTCTCGCTCTAAAAACAGTTCCGGATGCTGCTCCTGCATCATACGCTCTGGCTCCCAGGTCATCTCTGATCCCCTCCGGTGTTGCCACTGAACCAATACCAGAGGTACCTCCTTGTTTCTCAAAACCTTGATCTTCCGATCCCTGATGGCCATTGGTCTCTCGGCATAATTCAGGCTTGCATCTACCTGAATATCCTCTAACGGAACCACTGCCGATTCATCGGCTATACACTTCCTCAACTGCGACACATGAAAAGTGTCGTGAATCTGTCCCAACTCTGCTGGCAACTCCAACCGATAGGCTACCCGGCCTACCCTTGCAGTCACACGAAATGGACCTATAAACCGGGGCCCCAACTTGCCCCTCTTCCTGAACCGAATCACCCCTTTCCAAGGAGAAACCTTCAGGAGAACGAAGTCGCCGACCTGAAATTCAAGCTCGGATCGGCGCCTGTCCGCATAACTCTTTTGTCGGCTCTGGGCGGTCAATAACCTCTGTCTGACCCGCTGTATCTGCTCTGTCGTCTGAATCACGATCTCTGTACTGCCCATCACTCTCTGCCCAACCTCACCCCAACAAATGGGAGTCCGACACCTCCTACCATACAACAGCTCAAAGGGCGGCATACCGATGCTCGAATGATGGCTGTTATTGTAGGAAAACTCTGCCAAGGGTAAATACGTATCCCAGCTACCCCCAAAATCCAATACACATGCTCGAAGCATGTCCTCAAGCGTCTGAATCGTCCGCTCACTCTGGCCGTCTGTCTGGGGGTGATATGCGGTACTGAAATGCAGCTTAGTACCCAACTCCTCATGAAATTTCTTCCAGAATCGGGAAGTGAAGCGCACATCACGGTCCGAAACAATCGAGATCGGCACCCCATGCCGAGATACTACTTCTCTCACATAAACCTCCGCCAACTTCTCCGCCGAAGAACTCTCACTGATGGCAGGAAAGTGAGCGCTCTTCGTCAACCTATCCACAATCACCCAAATTGCATCAACTCCTCTGGCAGTCCTCGGCAATTTGGTGATGAAATCCATAGTGATCTGTTCCCACTTCCACTCGGGAACCTCCAATGGCTGCAACTTGCCATGCGGTATCTGGTGCTCGGCCTTCACCCTTCGACAGGTCAAACACCTCTCGACAAACCATGCGATGTCCCTCTTCATACAAGGCCACCAATACTCTTTCCTCAAATCCAAATACATTTTTGTAGCCCCGGGATGGATCGAAAATTTCAATCTATGAGCTTCCTCCATCAATGTAGTACGCGTACCACCCACAAACGGTACCCAAATCCGGCCCTGAAAAGTCATAAGCCCTCGACTATCCGGCACAAACTCAGAAACCAAACCAACGACCCATTCTCTCTTCTGCATCTCCGGATGCACAGCCTCAGCCTGTGCCCCACGAATGGCGTCCAGAACTGGAGCTATCACGGTCAATCTCAAACATGCATTTCGTAGTGGAGTACTCTCCGCCCTGCGACTCAATGCGTCGGCTACCACATTAGCCTTGCCCGGGTGGTACAAGATCTCGCAATCATAATCCTTGACTACATCTAACCACCTCCTCTGCCGCATATTTAGGTTAGGCTGATCCATCAAGTACTTCAAGCTCTTATGGTCCGTGTATATCGTACAACGAACCCCATACAAGTAGTGCCGCCAAATCTTGAGAGCGAACACCACTGTCCCCAACTCTAAATCATGTGTGGGATATCTCGTCTCATGAGGCTTCAACTGCCTCGATGCATATGCTATCACATGTCCCTTCTGCATCAGCACCGCTCCCAACCCTAAAATCGATGCATCACAGAATACCACAAAATCTTCCATCCCTTCCGGAAGAGCTAATACCGGAGCTTCGCACAACCTTTGGCGAAGCGTCTCAGAGAAGGTCTGCTGCTCGGGACCCCATAAAAATGTAACACCCTTCCGGGTCAATCTGGTGAGTGGCACTGCGATCTTGGAGAAATCCTTGATAAACCTCGGATAGTACCCTGCCAACCCAAGGAAGCTCCTGATCTCAGAGGGTGACTTTGGCACCTCCCATCTCATCACCGCGTCAACCTTGGCTGGATCGACCAATATCCCTTTCTGATTAACGAGGTGCCCCATAAACTGAACCTCCCGCAACCAGAAATCGCACTTGGAAAACTTTGCATAAAGTTTCTCCGATCTCAAAACTCCAAGAACTTCCCTCAAATGCTCCTCATGCTGCTCTCTAGATCTCGAATATACCAGAATATCATCGATAAACACAATCACCGACCGATCCAACATTGGCCTGCATACCCTGTTCATGAGGTCCATGAACACAGCCGGGGCATTGGTGAGCCCAAAAGGCATCACCACAAACTCATAATGCCCATAACGCATCCTGAATGCTATCTTCTGGACGTCCTCGTCCCGCACTCTCACCTGATGATAGCCCGACCTCAAATCGATCTTGGAGAACCAAGATGCTCCCTGCAACTGATCGAATAAATCGTCGATCCTCGGCAACGGGTAACGGTTCTTGACCGTCAGCTTATTCAATTCTTGGTAATCAATACACATTCGATATGAGCCGTCCTTCTTCTTCACAAACAAAATGGGTGCTCCCCACGGCGAGCTACTCGGCCGAATAAACCCCTTCCCCAGCAGCTCCTGAAGCTGCGAGGATAACTCTTGCATCTCTGGAGGTGCAAGACGATAAGGCACCTTAGCGATAGGCGCGGCTCCCGGAACCAAATCGATACCGAACTCCACTTGCCTCACGGGAGGCACACCTGGTAATTCCTCGGGAAAAACATCTGGAAACTCACGCACCACTGGAACTTCATCCACTGAACTCGGTCTCTCGGAGATCACTCGCGTATCCATCACATACGCCACAAAACCCTTACAGCCCTGCTGTAAACACTGCCTCGCCCTAGCGGCCGAACAAAAGGCTGATCCAGAACATGTACCCTCGCCGTATACCGAAAGAACTCCCCCACTAGGATCTCGTATGGTCACCAGCTGACGCTCGCAGTCGATAACCGCGCCGAATCGGCTCAACCAGTCCATGCCCACTATGACACAGACATCACCCATCGCAATAGGAACCAGATCGATCGAAAACTCAACCCCAAAAATCTCTAACACACATCCCCGGAGGACCTCCGTGGCACAAATCACTCTGTCGGCGGCTATGGAAACCCGCAGAGGCCGACTCAATGCCTCACGACTAACACTGATATGCTTACTAAAGGCCAAAGATACAAAAGACCAACTCGCACCTGAGTCAAATAACACTAAAGCAGGCACAGAGTTCACAAGGAAGGTACCTATTCATAGCATAATATAAGCATAATATCTCAACACCAAAAATAAATATATAAAAGGAAACGTACCAGCCACAACGTCGGGTGCAGCGCAGACCTCTTCCGCAGTCAGCTGAAAGGCTCTCCCTCGAGCTCTCGGTGCCTCGGCCTTCACGGGCTGACTCTCTGTAGCTCTGATGGCGGTGGGAGCAGATCCCTGAGATGCTCCACGCAGCAGCGGACATTCCGCCTTCCGGTGTCCGGTCTGGTTGCAGTGAAAACACACTGCAAACCCCTTGGGGCAGTCCTTGGCCATATGCCCCTCCTTGCCACACTTGTAGCAAGATCCTGCTCGACAGACTCCATCGTGACCCTTGCCGCACTTCCCGCAAGTGCGGCCCTTCTGGCTCCCGGTTTTGGGATCAGTGGGCTTAGCCCGCTTGGCTGCCGGCTGGAGCTGTGCCGGCCGCCGATCCCTCCCCAGAGACTCCGCCTCCTCCCTGGCCTGAGTCTCAAGCTCAATCTCCCTCTTCCGGGCATTTGCCTAAAGCTCAGCAAATGTCCGATACGAGGAGTTTGCGGCGAACTCCCGAATGTCCCGTCTCAAAATGCTCAGGTAGCGGCTCATACATGCCTGCTCAGTGGACACGTGCTCAGGGCAGAACATCGCCCTCTCGTGAAACATCCTCGTGATCACTGTAACTGACTCAGTACCCTGCTTGAGGGTCAGAAACTCCTGTGCCAAACGCTCCCTCTCCACCTGGGGAACGTACTCATCTCGGAACATGGTAGTGAACCTCTCCCAGGTCACCGCCGAAAGCTCAGCAGACGTGAAATGCGCCGTCACAAACTTCCACCAGTCCTTCGCTCCTAAGCGAAGCTGGTTCAGCGCGAACCGAACCTTCAGATGCTCAGGGGATGAGCAAGTGAAGAAGCACCCCTCCATATCAGATATCCACCTCATAGCTGCCACCGGATCCTGTGTACCATCAAACTCTGGTGGTTTGGTGTTGCTGAACTCCCAAAACAGTGACGCATCACCTCCCTGGGGTCTCGCCGCAGTGATCGCTGCGGTAGCCGCTGCAACAGCATCCTCAGAAAGTGCGGCATAACGCTCGTCAAATGTCTCAATCAGCGCGGTCTTAATAGACCCGAACATCTCTGGTATCTCAGCTCTGATGACCGCAGCCACCTCCTCATGAATGATCTGTCGAATCTCCTCATCACTAGCTCTGGCACCCTCCGGCATATGACGTGTCCTCACCATGATCAACCTCTGAAATACAACATGCGATAAATTAGAATTCACTCGAACATTCTTACACTCGACAATCCACCCCTCCTTGATTCTTGGTATCCCAAGATTCTTATTTGGACTATGTACTGCCCCGGTGCTTTCAGTAGTACTGGCCCAATACTACTGTCCACACCGTCTCAGTACACACCCCAAACCTTCCTCTTCGGATCCCAATTCCCAAGTACTATATCATGCGTAGATCACTCTCTAATATGTCTCTCATAAACCCCTTGCTGCTACCTACTCACTCTCAGCATCTCATGGCAGCTCACCCCTCCCTAGGCTAAGGCATCACAAATCAGGCCACTCTAGTCCTATTAGCAATACCTAGCCTACTCTAGCATGCAGATACATCATATCAATATTAATATCACGTAATATAAAGGTATTTTGGGAATTCACCGTTCGGGCGCTGACTGATCGTACACACGTTTCTTCCTGGAATTTGTTTCTTTTTCAAGAAAATCTTTTACTCTTAGAAAAGTTAGGTTTTCTTTTGAAAATATCTTTCCAATTCCTCAGTTTGAGTTCAAATACTCCCGAAGGTGTACCCGAATCCCTCAAACCAAGGCTCTGATACCAAATTGTAACACCGTAAATTTCAAAACAAATTTTTCGATTTTCTTATAAAACATAATTTGATTAATATTCATCAAACAACCATATTAATTATCCAATATAGGTTAATACAAAATCCCAAGATCACAATGTAAAAACTCCGAGTGTGTGTGTACGGATCAAGCCGGCGCCTTCCCGCGGTCGTCACTAGTACCTGAAACAATAACATCAAACACTGTAAGCACGAGGCTTAGTGAGTTCCCCAAAATACCACATATAACACATATTAGCCACTCGAGGCTATAACCCTGTGGGTCCATGCACCCAAACTCTGTGAACCCTCAGGTTCTAGCTCTGATAAACATGTACTACATAAATCACATAGAAATAATGTAGTACAACACATAACATACATAGCATACAAATATTCTATCACATAACTCTGGTTACCTACTCAAGGTAATATAGTATAGTGAGAAGACTCACCTCGCTTATCTCGGTATCTCACGAATCCTGGAAATCCCTCGTGCTCGATCCTCCGAGCTCTAATCCTCCTATAACATTATTTGTTTCTAATCAACACTTTATATCTCTAAGATTGACTATCCATAAGAAGTCAACACAGGTCAACTCTGGTCAACGGTCAACGGTCAACGATCAACTCTGACCGGACTCGGTGAGTACCAAGGCGACTCGGCGAGTCTAGACGTTTTCACCAACCCTCTGAAATCCTCTTACTACACATCTAGTATCCCCCCCTTTACTCGACGAGTTTCACCTGAATGAATCGCGGGGCCACCCCTACTCAACTCGCCGAGTCTCAAGGACAACTCGGCGAGTCCAAGTTTGACTCAGTCCACACGTCATCCCTCTTTAACTCACCCTGACTCACTGAGTCTACCCAAGACTCGATTGGACCACTCGCTGAGCAGTCCCAAGGCAATCTTCAAGCTACTCGCCGAGTTGGATGAACAGACTCGGCGAGTCCATGCCATGCAACCACTCCAACTTGCTTCTAAGGTCAGATTTGCTTCCAAAAACTATAGATCTGGCCTCCCTCGACTAATTCATCACGTAAAGCTCCTATCTTGGTGCTCATAACACACCCTATAGCTCAATAATGGAGTTTTTGACCTAAGACATGAGGATTCCAATTCAAATCCTCCATTGATTCCCAAAAAGCTTGGGTAAAGGGACACTCTGGACCTCTAAGGGTCCAGATCTATGGTTCCAACCTCATAAGGGACCAAAAGGACAAAAAATCTTGCCATAAAAGGGTTCAACAAACCCTAAATCTAGATAAACAACAACAAACAAGAAGGTAACTCGGATTTATTACCACAAAAGTGATGTTCTGGACTTCAAACCCACAGAAGTGGCTCCTTCTTGCTTCCCTTGGCTAGCTCTTCTCCTTCCTTGCAACAATGGCACCTCCAAGGTCAAAAATGGCCTCCTACTTAGCTCTAAATGCTCACACTCGATTAGGGTTTCACTCAAGGGGCTGGTGAGCACAAATGACGGCCATTAGGTCCTTTAAATAAGTCTCAAACCCGAGAAATTAGGGTTTCATTACACAGCGCTGACTCGCCGAGTCCATATCCTGGACTCGTCGAGTCCAGGCGCGATCCCGCGTCCAAATCCGCGTCCCTACTCGGCGAGTCTGAGCTTCAACTCGCCGAGTCCCCCTCACAAATCAACAAAATACAATAAACAAGATACCTGATAAAATCTGGCTGTTACAATATATAACCAAAACCTTATCTTTTAATGAGAGAAGCGAAATAGATAGAATATTCGGTTCATTTTTGTTTCAGAAAATTACGGAGCAGAGATAGACAGAGCGGTCTGTCCATTTCTGTTCCCTAAAATTCGAGAGCCGAAATAGACCGAGCGGTCTGTCCATTTCGGTTGTCCAATTTTTAATGATAGATTTGAAGATTCGGTACCGACTCTCCTTCCATCATGCCCAAGCCTTGTAAGATTTTGTTAAAGGTTGCTTCGGGTAAGGCTTTAGTAAAGATGTCAGCCAGTTGATCAGCAGATCGAACAAAGTGAACTTCCACGTTTCCATCTTTTACATGATCCTTGATGAAATGATACCTAAGTGCAATGTGCTTAGTTTTTTAGTGTTGCACTGGATTATGACAAATCCTTATTTCACTTTCAGAGTCGTAGTGGAGAGGAATCTTTTTCATACTTAACCCATAGTCTCTTAATTGACTTTGAATCCAAACCACTTGAGAGGTACAAGATGCAGTAGCGATGTATTCAACTTCGGCTGTGGATAATGAAACACAGGTTTGTTTAGTGGATTGCCAACTCACAAGTTTTCCATCAAGAAATTGGCATCTACCTGTAGTACTTTTTCTATCCAGTCCACATCCTCCTAGATCAACATCAGAAAAGGCTTGAATGAAGAATCCTGATTTTGCAGGATACCAGAGACCGAGAGATGAAGTTTTTTTAAGATATCGAAAAATATTCTTCACAGCAAGCATGTGAGGTTCTCTCGGATTGGCTTGAAATCTGGCACAGTAACAAATAGAAAACATAATATATGGTCTACTAGTTGTTAGATACATAAGAGACCCTATCATTTGTCGATAAAGTGTTATGTCCACAACAGGTTTCTCCAAAGATGGGGTTAGCTTAGTGTCGAATGCCATAGGAACCTTCACTTTTGAATCACCCTTCATTCCAAATTTCGTTAGTAAGTTATTGATGTATGCCTCCTGGTTTATAAAAATGCCTTCTGGTCCCTGTCTAATATTCAAACCAAGGAAAAAGTTAATTGGACCATTGCGCTCATTTCAAATTTAGTTTCCAGCAACTTCCTGAATTCAACTGTTAAGCTAGGATTCGTGGAGCCGAAGATGATATCATCAACATAAATATGAACAATCATCAAATGTTCTCCTTCCTTCTTACGAAAGAAGTTTGGGTCAACCGAACCTTGTTTAAATTTTGATATTTTTAAGAAGCGAGTTAGTGTTTCATACCAGGCTCTCGGTGCTTGCTTTAGCCCATAGACAGATTTATCCAGCACATAGCAGTGATCAAGTTATTTTTCATTCACAAAACCAGGAGGTTGTTCAACATAGATGGTTTCTTCTAATTCTCCATTCAAGAAAGCGCATTTGACATCCATTTGGAAAACATCGAAGTTCTTGTGAGCAAAATATGCAAGAAAGATTCTGACAGATTCTAACCTTGCTATTGGAGCAAAGGTTTCTTCATAATCTATCCCATCTTCTTGACAATAACCTTTTACTACTAACCGAGCCTTGTTATGAATGACATTCCCCTCCTTTTCCAGCTTATTTCGAAACACCCATTTCAGGCCGACAACAGAGGCATCTTTCGGTGTGGGAATTAACCTCCAAACTCTGTTGCTTTCGAACTCATTGAGCTCATCCTGCATTGCTTGAACCCAATCAGAATGATCAAGTGTAGCATTTACAGTTTTTGGCTCTATCTTGGAGATAAACAAATTAAACATACAAAATTCCATTTTAGAGAAAAATGCAATTTGTTTCACCTTCAGTTGAGACCGAGTAAGAACACTTTCGGAAGTTTCACCAATAATTTGCTCTTTCGGATGGTCCTTTGTCCATTTTACTAATGGAGGATAGCTTGGATCATATTGTGGATTCAATTCAGCTTCTACTTCTATTTCGACATCTGACGGATCACCTTCACCTTCGTCAGTAGAACTATCACTTACTTTTTCCTTCGCCCCCTCGACTGGCGAAGTGAAGTCTCTGTCAGCATCAGAGTTTGTATTGCTTGTTGAAGTGGGTGTCCCCCCCTCGATTGGATTTTCACTTGTGATTTTTGGAGCAGTTGTATCTTTATCATCTATACTTTTAGATGTTGGGGATGAACTTGGATTCTCTCCCTCAACAGAAACTTCAGTTGTCGTTGGAGTGGTTGAGATCTCCCCCTGGAACGTTGAAGCTTTACTTGGAGAGCCTTTGGATGACATAGGACTTGGTGGCTCGCTTTACATCTCTTTAGTGGCTTCTTCTATGACCTTCTTGAGATTATCTACTTTGTTGTCTACTGCTATTGCCTCCGAATGAATTGCTTTTTCTGGTTCATCAAACAGCCGAATGTATTCCTCAAACAGGTTGGATATTGGAACCAAGACCTATCCAAATTCTGGGAATATGTCTCCCGAAGCATTGTCAATCCTTTGAACCTTCTTCATATAATTGTCATCAAAGGTGACATAATAAGTTTCTTCAATTTTTCTGGAACTCTTATTCAGCACCCTATATGCTTTTGATGACAGAGAGTAACCCAGAAATATGCCTTCATCAGTTTTAACATCAAACTTATTTCGTTTCTCTTTAGAGTTAAAAATAAAGCATCGTGAACCGAAAATATGGAAGAATTTGACGTTCGGTTTCCTATTATTTAAGATCTCATAAGGATTTATGGAGAATCTCTTGTTGAGCAAAGACCGATTCTGAGTATAACAAGCAGCAACGATGGCATCAGCCCAGAAGTATAAAGGTAGAGAAGCATAACTAAGCATGGTTCTGGCTGCTTCACATAGAGAACGGTTTCGTCTTTCAACAATCCCATTCTGCTGTGGTGTATAGGGGGACGAAAAATTGTGAGTTATCCCCTTATCAACCAGAAAGTCTTCAAAGTCCTTGTTCTTGAATTCTAGTCCATTGTGACTTCTGATGTTTCTGACTATCTTCCTTAATTGCACTTCCACTTGCTTGATGAACACCTTCAGCTTGGGAGTTGCATCTGATTTCTGTTTAAGAAAGAAAACCCAAGTGAAGCGGGAAAAGTCATCTACAATAACAAGAATGTACTTACTTCCACCGATACTCTCTATGGTAGAAGGTCCACACAAATCAATGTGTAACAGTTCAAGTGCTTCCACTATCTTAGTATTGATGCGTGTTGGGTTGCTTTTTCGGCTTTGCTTACCCGTCTCACATGCTGTGCATAAATGCGCCTTATCGAACTTGAGAAGAGGAAGGCCTCGAACATGATCCCCAATCACCAATTTGTTGATATCTTTGAAATTTAGGTGTGATAGACGTCGATGCCATAACTATCTTTCATCAGTGTTTGCCTTTGACAGAAGACAAATAGCTGGTGTCCCTTGTATTGGATTAATATTTAAAGGGTACATCTCACCCTTCCGCGCAGATTTCAACAGAACCTTCTTGGATTCTTTTTCAATTATCTCAGACCCCTCATCGTCGAATGATACCTTCAAACCTGTGCCCACAACTAATTGTGATACACTGATGAGCTTGTGCTACAATCCTTCTACATAAGCCACCTTTCTGATTGAGAAATCTCCATTAGTTATCATGCCGTATCCTTTGATTCTTCCATAGGAATTGTTTCCAAACTTCACAGACCCACCATCTCTCAGGTACCGAAACTCCCTTAGCTCCTCCTTCCTTCCTGTCATGTGACGCGAGCAGCCACAGTCTATATACCATTATTCATCAAACTGCTCATCACTGATTACCTGCAAATTCAAGCAGATTTAGGAACCCAAAGTTTCTTGGGTCCTGGTGAGTTTTTCACAAAGAAAGGAATTACAATAGAAGAATCAACCAAATAAGTTCATTTAATTATAGTTGTTTGATCTTTTCTGTTAATGGTATACACCTTGATTTTCGATTCATCTTCTTTAAATTTTAGTGTATCATTTGGTGTTGCTTTTGATGGTTTAGTGTTTTTCGTTTGATTCCTAGGTTTAGTAGAGGATTTCTTATTTTCCTCCTCAGAATCTGATACCATCTTTCCTTTTCCTTTGATGTTCTTTAAAGAGTTTGTTTTATCTTGGGACTTGGAGGATCCATAACTAGGATTGGAATCGAATCTGGTTTTAGGACCGAATCTGGGTCGAGGACCGAAAGTGGGTTCAGGACCGAGACTAGACTTTCGGTTATGGGATTTGGAATAATAGGAATTTGGACTAAAGTTTTCCTTCATCTTTTCCTTTCCCTTGTCCATGGATTCTTTCCTGGGAATCTCATAGTTGGGATTTTGAGAATTCCAATGCCTTTTACGTTCATTCAGATTCGTGGCGTATCTTTGATTTCTCAGGCGTTTCTGTTCAGCTAGCTCCTTCTGAGATTTGTGAACATTGAAGGTTGTCTTTGGTTTCTCTTTCTAGTGGATTGCAGGTGACTTATTTTGAACTTTCGGTGCTTCCTCTCTCTTGAGCAGAACTTTCGGTTCTTCCCTCTTGATAGGAACATCAGGTTCAACCATCGGTTCTTTAGAAACATCTTTGGTTCCACTTGTGCTTGGAATATCGAAACTGGAGGGTTTGTTGAGGGGTTCTAGTATGTATCTACCCTTGACTCTCCATCTGGTTTTCTCAGATAGTCCCACAATTTCGTCTGCATTATCAATAAGAGCAGACCAGAAATAGTCTTCACAACCTACAGCGTTATCTTCGTCAACTATTGTTCTTAATTCTGCCGTCTGCCTTTGAGTGACTCCAGTCGTAGCATAAACCTGATTTGGCACGGTCTGGACCTTTTGATAAACCAAGGCTTTTTCCTTGAGTTTTAGTTTCTGGTCTTTTGATAGATGAGCAAACTTAACCGAGTTTTTTGATATTATAGGTTTTTCACTCTCGGTTTCATTTTTCATAAACTTAGAACAATCAACCTCATCTTCTACTGAGCTTTCACTCATCTCGCTTTCTGCATCAAATTCAGACGAATTATCTAAGTTTATTTTATTATCCTTAACAATTTTAGCATTTGACAAGTCGAATGTTTGTATAGTTTCAGTTTTATCTTTAGCCTATCATTTTCATCTAAGATATCTTTTAACATACTTTTATGTTCCTTAGAATCGATGAAAGTTTCTATCTTATCCAAACGTAGCCTATACGACATTGACGTTTCTTCAGAGGACACTTATGGTTAACATTCTGCTATAACTTCATCTTCTTTAAATTCAAGAAAGGGCAAAATCATCTTATGAATTTTCTTAACAATTTCACAATTTAAATGTAATTGAGCAATATTAGTATAAAGATGCTTAGAAATCAAACAAAAAACATTTATTTGTTTTAATAACTTTAAATTGTCTCTTTGCAAATAAATACTTTCATCCCTAGCCCTAACTAACTCTGCTTCCTTCAGCTCAATCCAGATTCTCCTCTCCTCAATTTTTGAAGACACCCTGCCGAGTTGGTCAGTTAGGTTAGAATTTGCTAAGCGGGTTTGCATGAGGCTACTACTTAGGTTAGAGAATTTAGAGTTTAATTCATTTAATTCTTCTTGATAATCAGTTTTAGAAATTTTAAGAGACTCAAGAATAGAATTTACCTTTCTGATCAATCGATCGCAGTCGTTGATCTTCTCACTCACTGGCTTGGCCGCAAAACACTTATTTTCAGTCAGGTTCGGCTCTGAATCTGCACTCTCGGTTGATGGACCAGCAGTGACGATAAAACATTTTCCACCCGAACCTTCATTCTTTGCCACATACGCCTTTCCATGAGTGGGTCTTCTAACCTTTTCGTCTTCAGAGTCGGTTGACCATACTTCTACACCACCGAACTCATCTTCCTCAGCATTCTCCTGTACGATTAAGGCATTCATTGAGCTGTTGGATGCCTTTTTCTTTTTGAATTCTTCTAATTTGCGCATATAATACGCTTCGTCATCTTCACCCTCTCTCTTCTCATCCATCTTTCTCAACATGCAATCTTTGGCAAAATGGTTTTTGCCGTGACAATAGTTGCAGTCGTATCCGGAGTCTCCTGCAAGCTTCTTCTCGTTTTTCTCTTCAGCCTTTTGAGAGGAGACTTTTGGTTCATCCTTCATCTTCTCAGAACTGTAACTTCCCTGCCAGTTTCAGTTCTTGTTGGCGGGAAAAATTCTCCTTGCGAATTTCTTTGGATTTGTAATCATCAAGGAAAATTCCGCACTTGTAAGCTCGCACTCTGACATGTCTGAATCTTCTTCTTCTTCAACAATACTTTTTCCTTTAGAAACAAGAGTGAACGATCCCATACCAGAGACCACTTTCGCTTCCTTAGTTACAACACTTTCATGGGACTTCAGTATCCCTACTAGTTTCGCCAACGAGTACGATTTGAACTGTTCATGCGCCTTCACAGTGGAAAACCACAACCATCTATTCTGGTCTCAGCCAATTCATGAACGTTACTTTCTGCTCGACCAGTTTCCTCTCTATCCCATGCTTGATCATCTTACTTAAGAGATGATTGAACCGATCAAAGGTCTGTACTAGCTTCTCTTCAGGTTTCTGTTTGAAAACTCCAACATCTGATAGTAACAGAGTTTGAATGGAGTGTTCCAAATCTTCGTTAGTTGAGTAAAGTTCCTTCAGCCTATCCCAGATCTCTTTACCAATTGTGCCTGAACCTATAAGCCGAAAGGTGTCAGATTGCAGGGCGAATCTTATCATCCGCATGGCTTTTACGTTACACAAGATCTTGTCCTTCTCATCATGTGGCATCTTTTGAACATCTTTCACCAACTTGTTGTAATCGTTTTGCATCTTAACAGTTGTGTTTGTCTTCGAATGTACAAACGGTCTAAGAGTGATAGCTTCCCAGATGAGATAGCCATTGTCTTCTGATCCAACCACGTAATCTTCAAAGTGATGAGCCCATACTTCGTAGTCTTGAGTATAGAGTATGGGTACTCTGGTTGTTGATCCGATGCTATTTGAGATGTTAATTGGGTTTGTATGTGAATCTTCTTGAGACATGGTGAGCTGCTAGAAATCAAACCTGTAAACTTGAGATTATCCTTTTATCAAAAATAGAGTTATCATCGATATGAAGACGATGGCCTCTATTTATACGATAAAAGCGGAAACCCTAAAGAATTACGTATACAGAAGGAATGTGTATTGATCACACATTCTCCTGCTCTGATACCAATTGTTAGAACTAAGTTCTTTTAGGATCGTATGATTCTAAGCAAGATATAAAATAAGAACATAATAAGAACACAAGTATTGCGCTGAATATATCGAATGATTAATGCAATAACACCTCAGAAGAGCTCGATAAAGAACTTCAATCTGTAGAGGCGTTTAGGGTTACAAGAATCAACGTAATGAAAAACTTATCAATATACACATACATGCATGCATATATATATATATATATATATATATATATATATATATATACACACACACACACACACACACACACACTATAACCCTAACAATCAGTCTAGATAACTACGTAACTAATCTAGATAGACACGGATGGACAGGCCCAATCCGGATACAAAATACTTAGCCCAATACATAACACAAATATACCCAACAATGCCAAATCAATTGATCTGAACTATGATTCTTGCCTTCTTCCGGTGCTCACTCTTGATTCCTTTAGCTTGAGCCTCCTTGATTAACTCTAAAAGTAGCAAATTGATAGAAATCCTCATAAATACACCCCTAGTAGAAGTACTATCCAACTTGCAGCTTAAAGCATCAACGAACATATTCACTTTCTTGGGATGATAAAGAATCTAACAGTCATAATCCTTGACCATGTCAAGCCATATACAATGTCTCATATTCAGATTTGGATGATCCATGACATGTCTCAGACTCTTGTGATCCATGTAGATGGTACATCAGACCCTATATAGATAATGTTACCAAATCTTGAGGGAAAAGACGACCACCCCTAACTCCAGATCATGTGTCGGGTACCAAGCCTCATGTGGACTCCACTGCCTAGAAACATACACAATAACCCTCCCTCGCTGCATGATTACTCCAGATCATGTGACGACCTCTAGAAGGGTCAACACCAGGGCCTCACATAATTTCTAACTCAGCGTCTCGAATGCACCTTGCTGCTCAAACAAGAAAATTCACGCTCTACCCCATTAAACGAGTGAGAGGTACAACAACCTTGTTGAAATCCTGAATAAACCTTTGATAATAACCTTCCAAACCTAGAGAACTTATAATTTCCAAGGAGACTCCGGGACCTCCAACTACATAATTGACTCTAACTTGGTCGGGGCAACCAAAATCTCATCCTGGTTAACAAGGTGTCCAATAAATTGGACCTCCCATAACCAAAACCCACACTTTGAGAACTTGGAATAAAGCATCTCCCTCCTCAAACTCCAAGTAGCTCTCAAAGGTATTCCTCATGTTGCTCCTTGGTCTTGGAATAGACCATGATATCATCAATAAAAACAATGACAAAATGATCAAGCATTAGCCTACATACCCGATTCATCAAATCCATAAATTTTACTGGTACGTTGGTGAACCTAAATCACATCACCATGAACCATCCATCTTCTTCACAAAAAAAAATCGGTGTTCCCCATGGTGAACTGATCAGTAGGATAAACTACTTGCCTAACAGCTTCTAGAGTTGAGAGGACAGCTCCTGTATCACAGGCGGTGCTAATCGGTATGGCACCTTAGCAATCGACACTGCACCGGGGATCAAATCGATCCTATACCCCACCTGTCTTGCAAGAGGCTTATCGGGTAAATACAACGAGAATACATTAGGAAACTCTCTGACCACATGAACATACGAAACCGAAACCCCCTTCTCCACTGGCGTGTCTACCACATAAGCGAGGTAACCATACATCCATATTAAAGATATTGTCGAGCCTTGGAAGCTGAACAAAAGGTCGAACCAAACCTGACACCTTCTCCATAACTAATCAATTCTCCCTCACTTCGGGTTCGAACCACCACCCACTGTCCCTCACAATCAAGTATGACACCAAATGCTCTCAGCTAATCCATCCCTAATATCAAGGATACATCCCCCATGGGGATGGGAATCAAATTGATCGGGTATGAAACCCCAAATATATCTATCATACAATCTCAAAAAAGCAGCAAATCGATAAAAATCCTCATACCTACACCCCTTGTAGAAGCACTATCCATCTTGCGGATGAAAGCATCAACGAACACATTCACTTTCTTGGGATGATAAAGAATCTAATAGTCATAATCCTTGACCATGTCAAGCCATATACGATGTCTCATATTTAGATTTGGCACTCTTAAGGTGTACATGCAACACTAGAAACCTTGGATCTATGTGTTACTATGATACATTCAAAATTGATTTTCCAAGGTTCATAAACTATCTAGCATATATGGTGAACTTTTAAACATAAAACTTAGTAAGAAAGACATACCTTTTAGATGCTTGGATTCCTTGAAAACCTTGTGAGCCTAACACCTCAAGTTTGATGCCTTAAATGTCTCACACAACACCAAATACACTTGGAATAACCTTGAGAGAAATAAAACACTTCTAAAATCGGCTATGCCCTGTTGTTCTCAATAGTGCTGATTTTGGTTGCTCACATATTCCTTTTATAGTGTGTCATAAGTAGGGTTACACCATGTAAAACCTAACTTGACATGGCTCTTCATTTCCATGATCCATGGGTTCAAAGACACCATGGAGCATCCATGGAGCATCCTATGGATTTTAGCCTAACTTGATAATCCATGGAGCATTAGCCTACTATACAAGTATGGGTGATTTACACAATCAACCGATATATATATAACTAGTCTTCTTTGCATCACTTAATCAATTCCAAATTAATTCTTGATCAATACTAATCAAATTATATTATTAATATGTTAGAACTTATAAGATATTAATAAACCTTAAGTGTTATTTCTCTCATTTTAGTCTACCCAAATGCTTGATGTCATGCAACCCAAATGGACCATGCTAATCGGGTGAATTACATTCCAAAAGTAGTTATGAACTTAGACACCTAATCTAACAGTCTCCCACTTAGATAAGTCTAATAACTATATATGCAAGAATAACTTTAGGAACCAATCAACAATCGTAGCTCTTTCAAGGTCTCATAGAACTGAGATGATGATGATACACCATTTAAGATAAGTGATCATATGATCCTCTGTTCTAGATATCAGTCGGACAAATATATGGTGCAATGTCTTACTTATTGTCCAACAGTTTGTTTCTCGATTTCCGATTTGTTTGACAACGAACTTATTTGAACACATCAACTTAGTTCTGACTGGGCCTGGTAGATGGGTCAACACAAAATCATCGAGGGGCCCAGATATTGCTTCTAATCCAAGAAGGAATAGATAAACTTTGACTCATATGCTTGTTCTACTTGTTGAATCATACACAAAGGTACCTTTTATAACATTGAGTTACCAATGCATTTACGTACAATCAATGTATAACCAACTCATAGGCAACAAGTCATATCTCTAGGTTTGAAGACTTATATGATATTACCGTCTCACAATCACTCGAGATAAATTACATGAAGTGATGCTAGTGAGTGTGGGTTGAATCCAATACTCAGACTTTATGAGCACTCATGAATGTTGCAGCATCTCACATACCTTGGACATCTACATCCAGCTTCATGACAGTCTTGATTCATATCAACTTCCAACATATGACTGGCCGTGGATGGTTTGAATAACTTAGTCATCCTGGAAGAGCGACTTAGTTATTATGGAAGTCAAAACATGCAAAGCGAAACACAAGAATAATCAAATCCAATATGGTCTCAGAATTTATGAATATAACTAAAACATCTTTTATTTATCACCATATTGATTACCCATCATTGATTGCATACTATTTCAAACTATCAACTTTATACTTGAATTAAAAACAATAGTTGTCCCATGCTCCAAGCATGTACACTATGTTTTTCTAAACACTTGTCATGCCATACACAAAGTATGCACACTATGGTTTTCCAAACATTAGTTATGCAATACGCCAAGTATGTACACTAAGTTTGTCTATGATCTTTTCTCTGTGAAATTGATCGATTGAACATTATTCGAATGATACACATTTCATAATCCCAAATCCTTACCGCAAATGCAAGAATTCCATATTCCTGCCATTTACCTAAATCTGTTAGATTCTAAACTTATATGCATTGGTCCGCATGTAATGATTATGCAAAAAGTCATAAAGACTTTTCAACAGGCATTACAGAGTATTCCAATGGAGATCAACTCCACGGAAACGAAGTCTCATATTTAAAGTTGACTGCCTTTGAACATTGTTCTTGCATTAAGTTTCCTAATCTTACACATATTTAATGAACAACTTCCACCTATGGGAACATTTCCATATTCCCCTTTTGACTATTACTCCTGAATAAGAGTTGCCTCTTTTCAGAATATGTCAATATGGTCCTTCCAAAATTAACACTATACTTTCAACTGTCCCTGAGCAACCAATCTTTGGTAAACCTTAGATTGTCCTCGACAATTGATTAATCAAATTAGTCATATCGAGTACTAGTACTTTTTTCCTCTTAATGCTATGGGAATTTGGAAAATTTAGAACATATGAATATTATAGCACATGTTATCGATCCTATATCTGAAGCATATGGGACACGATTCATAAAGACATGATACTAGACCAGTCTTTTGCTATAATATTTCTATTTCTATTTGCCAAGTTCTCATAATTCAGATTATAAAAAAGGATATCGTAATCATAATCAAATTTTAGAACGCAGATAATGGACCCATATATAGAATTTCCTTATTTCTAGCCATTCCAACATAAAATTCATATATATACATATACATACATACATAAATACACATATATATATATATATATATATATATATATATATATATATATATCCTTGACTAAATAGGAGTAAAACCTCAATCTAAGCTTTTAGAATTGAAATAAATTATAATTTCCTCACCCTTAATTATAGCAAAACAAATTTTTCCCAAATGAAACCTTTTGTTTTCTATAATTAACACTGCTAACTAGCAACACTTATTATAATTATCATGCTCCCACTAGCTTTGACACGTACTCAAAAATTTGCTGGACTTCTAGAAATCAATACTTTATTGACCTTTTTACCAAAGTTCATATTTCTGATACGAGATGCTTTGATAAAACTTTATCAAAATCATACACCTTTCCTTAGATAGCACACATGTGTGTCTAAACAGTTTCAGAACTATGAAAAGGGATGTCGTAATCATAGTCTCAATTGTTTACACCTTTTCCATTTCTCACAAGTCCTTGTTAGTGTGCCGGTTAACCACACATGCTCCACTTACGACTTTGAGAATGCAAATATCACAATTGCTATCTTGTTAATATCTACTTAGTGAAAGCATTTCCTCACCATCATTTTCATGAATCAGAGAGAAACCTTATGACACTTAGATTTTCTAGTGTATGTGTTCCTATCCATGTGAATTTATCAAAACCATAATCACAAGACAAGGTTAGTGACAAATCCAAACTCTTATGGATTGAACTTGTGTAGTCCTAACTTCTTGCCACCTGGCAGCTCAAGGGCCCGCCATTGCTTCCAAGTTGTTATGCAACCAATTTAGAACTCTCAGAACTCATATGCAAAGCCAACTTTAACTGGAATGAGCGTAGAAATAGGAATATGTCAACACGATAGGTTATAAATCTCAAGTCCTGTGCTAGTGATAAACTATAGGTTTTTCTTTTGATTAGATCTAGAAGCTTTTTCAAGATCTTTAAGACTCCCACTGCCCTCTTGACATATAAGACTCACTTGCCAGATATTCAAGAGATAGTGTGGACTCTTTATCAAGACAAACGCGTCACACAACTGGCCTTAAGTTGGTCTTTATTTTATCCAAAACATCACAACTTACCAATTGCAAATGTACAAGAATAGGACACACTTTATTCTTACATTTAACTAGTGTTATAAACCTTTCTTTAAGATACGTAACCCAAGTTACAATCTTGGAGTATGACTCTAAGAGTTTTTTTGGAGCAAAGCGGGACTCACCTTGTTGATTTAACCATTTCAACAATTCATGATTCTTTTTCTTAGCCATAAGAATGCACTAAGATGTCCTTAGAGAACCAATTGTCATATGTTTTCTTAATCATTAAGATGATCACTAAGCATGATACCAAAGTACTCTCCCATCTTTTCAACTTTGAGAAACTTTTATCCTTCTGCCTAATTTGATTCTTCTCATTCGTCCTGCAAAACATTTAAAACTTTCCAATGTTTCAGAATTATACTTAAACTGGTAAGTGAAACCATATTTACTAAACTTTAGTAAATCATGAAGAATAATCTTATCGATCTTTTGTGGTGGACTTGACCTGTGCACAAGAATGTGTACTCAATCCCTTATTCCTTCACTTGACTCGCATATAAATGTGAACAAGGAATTAGTCTTAATTTTCCAAAGCTGAAAGTTCTCATTCATCATACTATACAACTTGCATGATTCCAAGTTTCGGTCCAATTGAAACCTTAGGTGATGAGAATGTTTCCTTATTTGATAAATTTAGACACTACCACAAATGAAAGAATCAAATTCACATTTCCATTATTGCTAGAAACATATAAACATCAATTTTCCATAAAAGCTATTGCAAGGAGATATAAACTAAAATAAAATCAAATTTTTATTTATTTATAAAATGCATAAAAACTTTTTCCTTACAATGCAGCTTTAAATGAAAACTATGTTCTTACATATTTCTTAGCAATCTATCATAACTCCTAAGTAGTAGCTCAAGAATCTAATCTTTGAACCATGCGATTGAAATCCCTCTTCGCGATCAGATTTAGCATACTCTTTCTTTAAGTGTCCTTCTCTTTTCTTGATTCTGCCAAACACCAAAATGTAACCGAGTCACAATATGTATTAAGAATCATCAATAAGGAAAATAATAGAGTTAGATAGTGAACCTATCTGAAGCAAAATCAAACTTTCTGACTAGACCTTCTCTCAGATCTTTCAAGTAGTTAGGGCAGCTTTGCAACCAATGCTCCTTCCTTCTTGGCAATAGAACCATATTTACCATCTGGGCAACCGAGTTGACTATGGCCGATCCATTTCCATTGGGAAGAGAAATCTTTCTGGATTTCCAATGTCACCAATTTGTCAATGTCCATGGTAGTTTGGGAAGTTGATCTACTAGTCAAATTTGCTTTACCAGAGCTCCAAATCATTTATGATTCAGCAACACCAAGCAAATAGATAATATCATTAAGGGTCATGTCATAGTCTTTTACATAGTAGTCCCAAAGGACATGCACTATGTGACTTGGAAATTGATTTAACAACCAACGTTCTCAAGACTTTGACACCCAACTCTCATGGGTTGTCAATATGTGACTTCATCTCCAAGATGTGATCACACATAGAGCTTGCTTGCCAATAGGGCTTGAGTGACCTTGAACTTGTGGGTTAGGAAGAATAATTAGAGGAGGTAGAGGAATTGAAGTATGATTTCCCTGATCTAGTCACGGGACATCATCTTCATTAGGAAAGCTTATTCTAATAGTTTTGGGAAGATCATAATTGTCTGAACCAGACATCTTTTGGGAGATATTCAAGATAGTTTATTTAAAGTCCTTAATATAACACCCAATATGAAATATTAAGGCTAGAAATCAACACAATATTTTATAACTTGGAAGACGGATGCCGTAATCCAAGCTATAAATATTTGAAGGTAGGTGAATGACGATTCACCAATTTCCACCATCAAAAATGAAATAAATTATTAGGTTTTAATTAGATTTTAAACTCCTAGATCTTTTGAGATTCATTGAACTTTCAATGACATGTTTCAATCTCGAGTGTGCCCTTAAGGTATTGTTACTGGGATGCTGAGGATCACAAAACAAGGTGTGAAGTAACCATGCAAATTACTTGGTACCCTTAATGTATTACCCCTCAATCGATGTGCCAGTTAACCACACACACTCCATCGATACTATGATAAACATTAGGTTACCCTTTCCTACCTTGTTAAGTCAAGCTAGTGTGCCGATTCACCACACATGCTCCACTAACCGACTTAAGCAAAGTGCAAAGTGTAATTTCATGGGTTAGCACCTTATTCACATTTTCCTATACTAACTAAGATTGGACATTATAAAAACATTTAGTTACTTTATATTCATCATTAATACTTTTAATGAAGGGAGAATTCTAGTTCTTGTCCTACCCATTCTGCTAACGATCCCCCACCGATCAAGGAAGCAGTGGGTGAGAGTGGACACCCATTAAGCTGCCATTTTATAGCCAACAACCTTATACCCCCTTATAGACCGGCTTCGTGAATGAGGCCTACTAACGGTAAAACGACTTGTTCGTATACATATATAATTATTATTAACTTATAATATTATAAAGTATAAGGGTTGAAATTTAACTGTTAAAATTCTAGGGGTTGGAACTAAAGTTTTTAAAGAGAATTTACATGTTCCAAAACTTGAGGGCAAGTTTTGTAACTTCCAAAACTTGAGGGCAAGTTTTGTAACTTCCAAAACTTTTCATCTTTCATAACTTATGAGTTAAATGGTTTATGAAAATGAGAGACTTTTCATTTTATGTAACCTATGTGTTTCTTTAATGGACTTTAAGAGAATGACTTTTGGTAATCCATAACTTGAGGTCAAAGTATGGATTCCATTAAAACACATAATGATCAAGAATTAAACTAACAAGCAAGTTACAAATAATTCCTATGATCTTCTAAACTCATAAGTTAATGAACATGCATATCATCAATTTTAAGAATCATAAAATTAACCATATAAAACTTGAAATTTTGATAATATCTATTTATGATGGACTAGCATAACCATTACACCATCTAAATAAAGTTTTATAAGACCAAAACAATTTAGGGTAATGTTTTTAGTCCATTTCCACCAGCAAAAATTCGAAAAACTTCACTCTGACAAGCTAACTCGTCGAGTGCATGAACTGACTCGTCATGTTGGTTGAATATAGGCATGGACTTGTCGAGTCCCTCCATGGAATCGGTGAGTCCACTATCCATACAACCAATTTTTCGAGTTTTTCAGCAAGTTTGCATCAAATATCAAGAAAACAAGCCTAGACTTTGATACCACTATTGGGTTTTGAGCATTTTAACACTCTTAAGGTGTAAATACAACCCTAGAAACCTTGGATCTATGTTTTACTATGATACATGCAAAATTGATTTTCCAAGGTTCATAACCTATATAACATACATGGGGAACTTTTAAACATAAAAGTTAGTAAGAAAGACATACCTTTTAGATGCTTGGATTCCTTAAAAACCTTGTGAGCCTAGCACCTCAAGTGTGATGCCTCAAATGTCTCACACAACACTAAATACACTTGGAATAACCTTGAGATAAATAAAACACTTCTAAAATCGGCTTTGCCCTCTTGTTCTCACTAGTGCCGATTTTGGTTGCTCATATATTCCTTTTATAGTGTGTCATAAGTAGGGTTACAGCATGTCAACCCTAACTTGACATGGCTCTTCATTTCCATGATCCATGGGTTCAAAGACACCATGGAGCATACATGGAGCATCCTATGGGTTTTAGCCCAACTTGATAATCAATGGAGAATTAGCCCACTATACAAGTATGGGTGATTTACACAATCAACCCATATATTTAATTAGTTTTCTTTTGATCACTTAATTAATTCCAAATTAATTCTTGATCAATACTAATCAAATTATATTATTAATATATTAGAACTTATAATATATTAATAAACATTAAGTGTTATTTCTATCATTTTAGTCTACCCAAATGCTTGATGTCATGCAACCAAAATGGACCATGCTAATCGGGTCAAGTACATTCTAGAAATAGTTATGAACTTAGACACCTAATCCAACAGATGGTACATCGGACCCCATATAGATAATGTCACCAAATCTTGAGGGAAAACACCACCGCCCTAACTCGAGATCATGTGTCGGGTACCGAGCCTCATGTGGACTCAGCTACCTAGAAGCATACACAATAACCCTCCCTCACTGCATGATTACTTCCCCAAAACCGGTGGTAGAAGTATTACAATATACAACAAAATCCTCCACGCCCTCTGGATGGGTCAACACCGGGGCCTCACATAATTTCTGTCTCAGCTTCTCTAATACACCATGCTGTTTAGACGACCAATGAAAATACATGCCCTAGCTCATAAAACGAGTGAGGGGTACAACAACCTTGGAGAAATCATGAATAAACCTCTGATACTAGCCTTCCAAACCTAGAGAACTTATGATTTCCGAGGGAGACTTCAGGACCTCCGACTACATAACTACGTTTATGTTCGTCGGTTCAACCAAAATCCCATCTTGGTTAACAAGGTTTCCAATTATATTGGACCTCCCCTAACCAAAACTCACACTTCGATTACTTGGCATAAAGCCTCTCCCTCTTCAAAACTCCTAGTAGGTATTCCTCATGACGCTCCTTGGTCTTGGAATAGACCATGATATCAGCAATAAAAACAATGACATAATGATCAAGCATCGGCCTACATACCCAATTCATCAAATCCATAAATTTCGTTGGTAAGTTGGTCAGCCTAAATCGCATCACCACGAACTCGTAATGACCTTAACGAGTTCAAAAGACTGTCTTCTCCACGTCCTCGTCTCTGACACTTATCTGATGATACCCTTATATCAAATAGATCTTGTAGAACCAAGATACACCATGAAATTGATCAAGAAGATCAATAATCTATGGAAGTGGGTAACAGTTCTTTATCGTCAACTTGTTCAGCTCCTGGTAATCTATCCACATCTGATGTGAACCATCCTTTTTCTTCATAAAAAAATGGTGCTCCTAATGGCGAACTGCTCAGTCAGATAAACTACTTTCCCAACAGCTCCTAAATTTGAGAGGACAACTCCTGCACCACAGGCGGTGCTAATCAATATGGCACCTTAGCAATCAGTGCTGAGCCGGGGATCAAATCGATCCTAAACTCCACCTTCCTCGCGGGAGGCATGTCAGGTAAATCCTACGAGAATACATTAGGAAACTCTCTGACCACATGGATATACAAAACCGAAACCCCCTTCTCCACCTACGTGTCTACCACATAAGCGAGGTAACCCATACATCCATGTTGAAGATATTGTCAAGCCCTGACAGTTGAACAAAAGGTGGAACCAACCCTGACACCTTCTCCATAAATAATCATTTATGCCCCACTTGGGGTTCGAACCACCACCCACAGTCCTTCACAGTCAAGCATGACTCCAAATTTTCCCAGCCAATCCATCCCTAATATCAAGGATACATCCCCCATGGGGATGGGAATCAAATCTGTAACAACCCGAAATTTCCATTCTATACAAACAATATCACTTCAATAGAAGTTATAACAGTCTTAGTCAATTTTCAAACTTTTTCGTATAAGTTAGAGTAATTTAGGGTTTACACTTCAGCAAATATCAGGAGAGTGGATGCACTACGGTTTTGTGCAACACTGTTATTTCAACACACGGTTATATTAGAAATCATTTCAGGGATAAAAATATTTTCTGTCAAAAATATCTCAGGACTATAAATAGATTTCTGAACCAAATTCATTCATTATTCACATTTCCAACTAGAGAAAAGCCATTTTCTCTCTCACGGATCTTCGGGTTTTGGTCCCAAATCGTGAGTACACATCTCTAGTTGTCTTATGAGGCCGTAAACTCTAAGGGAATTGGCCTTGAGGCCGTAAACTCCTCAAAGGAGTGTTTCTAGGTCTTAAACCCTTCCAAGAATTTAACCACCAAGTTGGAATAATTCTAGGAATCATTTGGAACTTGAAAACACACAATAACCCCATGGTTGGGAGTTTATGGCCGTAAACTCTAGAGTTTACAACCATAAACTCCATGTGTGTTGGTATTTGAAGAGTAAACACATATACAAGGTCCTTTGGAACTTCAAACCCCTTTAGCCTTGTCCCAAAACAACTTAGATGTAACCATTAGGACTTATAACACTTATACAAAGTGTTTACATGTTCTATAGTGTCCCAAATTATTTCATTAGTTATTATTTGGCTAATTAGTTATATATATGCTTATTATATGATAACTAGGCTCGTGCATGTGAACAAGTCGCCGTTTGCCACCTAGAACAGTAGCCGACATTTCAATCCAATCCACTCACCACAAGTGAGTTCATACCCCTTTAATTAACCTTTGAACTACTTTTAAACGTTTTAAATACTTTATGGGGGGGGGGATACAAGTTAAATATTTGTAGTTATTACATCAATCACATGTGATTAATAACTATAAAACAAACGATTTTATCACTTTTCAAACTGTTTATCAAACTGCTTTACCACAAAATGTTTTACAAACTCTTTTCTTACCAAATACTTTTATTTAAACTTTGTTATACTTCTTATAAATTACATGTCCATATATGTATAGATATATAGGAAATGTTTAAAGGGCTTAGGAAGGCCATCCACCCTATTTCATTTTCGCGCTTGAGATGTGGTCTGGTGGGATTTCAGGTAGCCGTCCGAAGGTCGTTTCAATATTAATTATTTATCAAGTGTACATATATAGACATAAAAGTACTTCCATATTCATGCGTATTAGTTACATCATTAGTAAGTTACCATCGGGGTAACACGGGATCATACTACTACAATTTCTAGATCAATGAGTCAGTTCATTCATGAGTCAATAATTATTACTATGAGAACATATACATTACATTACTATGAGTACATATACAACTATACTATAAAGAGAACATATACAACTATACTAGAGAAGAGCATATACAACTATACTAGAGAAGAACATATACAACTATACTATAAAGAGAACATATACAACTATACTAGAGAAGAATATATACAACTATACTAGAGAAGATCATATACAACGATACTAGAACAAGTAACATTACATTACATATACATGAATACGTTAACAATTGTGATCCACTGTATCGGAGCATGCCTTAAATGTCATGGCCCGAGTTGTAGCTAGAATTCTCTTGGAGGGAGAGCGTGAGTTTGCGTATAGATCTATACTGGATTGACTATCCTACACCTTGCTGCTTGCTACAGCCGGACCTGCAGGTCTGCGAGTGCCAAACGTCATTCCGTTTTACGACCATTCGTATGTCGTTGTTACCAGTCAATAGTATGGTGCAATTAATCACAAGATACCTTAATATAAATCCAGTTTAAGGTAGTTGGTACAGCAGTAATTCCTATAATACAACACTACAGTACTACAATAATTTACCCATTACATATACTTAGTTATTATTTCACTTAAACATTAATGTACAAACTATATTTTGTTAATGATAGTTACACTTGGGGGAAATTACACACTTTTACAACAAACGATCATACAAAACAGTTAAGCCTTGGTAGAAGGCTACTTTAATAGAAAATATAGGTTTTTCTGAGAGATTCAAACTTTTACAAACACTTACAAACATTTACATACATTTTACAAACTTACACTTGAGACATGTTCAAACGTTTTGATAACAAACACTGACACTAAAATACTTATGAACTCACCAGCTTAATGCTGATAAACTCTTTCAAAATAACTTGTATTCTCATGTCATCAGTAGATAGGTACCGAGACCAGCTTTTGAGAAGATGGAGCGCATCCAAGACTCATCTTATTATTTTGATTTACATTATTTTTGGTGTCTATAACTGTACAGAACACGCTTGTATTAAAATTATATATTTAATGCAATGGATGTAGTTGTTTGCTTATTTACTGTTATACTGTGTTGTGATACTTTACATGACGTCCTCCACCCCAGAATGTTTCCGCCATTCTCGGTTTTGGGGTGTGACAGATTGGTATCAGAGCATTGTTTATAGTGAATCAAGTATATCAACCCATAAAAGATATACTAAACTATAAACCCATTTGGGATTAAAACACTTTGACCCAGAGTCTATACTTTAAATACTATGATATTTAATTAAGTATACTAGTCTGCATTCATACAAAAATCAGTGTCACAATGACAAGAACAAAAGTATTACGATTGTTAAATATCACAGGTAAGCTCGGGGATGTATGGTCAGTCCTGGGAATGGCATAGCCTGATCAACTATGCTGGTCCGAGGAGTGATTTGCATATGCCCTAGAATGGTTGTGATATGTTATCAAGTCTAAAAACTTACCAACAAAACCACAAGAAGATCAGTAGAACCTAAACTTAAAATACTATAGGTGTATTTTGTACTACTAGCTACATATACACTATATCCTTATACCTCTCTTCTCGCGTAGATTTAAATGGCTGGATTCCATCACGGTGACCCGTACTTTCTAAATGAAGGAAACGCAGGATGGCTCGAAGCAGAGTCCGATGATGAGCACCAAATTCCGTTAGATGATCATCAAGCTGAAGGCTTCTCGGATGGATCGGACTTTAAGCCCGAAGTCAACAACCTACCTCCAATAGGTTAAGCCCCGAACAACAACCCTCGACCAGCTTTTCCAGGTCCCACTCCCTTGTGGGTAAATAACTTGAATTACTGGAGTGACGAACAAGGTCAACCCTTACCATACTTTGGGGACCGAAGCTTTTACAATGTCAGTGAAGGAGGTTCTGCTGACCGAGCTCTGCCCGTCATTATCCGCAGAATAGCTCGTAATGTTGAGCAGGGTCGAGCAGCCATCAACCGGGTCGTGGAGATTGATGCCAACTCTGGTGTCAACACAGTCCGCATCCGCCGTCTCGAAGAAGACATGGAACGGACCCGGAGAACCAGTGAAACCCTGCAGCAACATTTGGTTGCCTCTCAAGCCGAAGTCATGGAACTTCGAGCTCATCAAAGGGCTCATGAACGACACCTTCAAGAGGTGATCCGTCAAATGAGAGACCTCAGGGTTCTCTCGAGGAATACTCATCGCCGTTAGAAGATGTCTAGTATATCTCTGCCTTTTGGTTAAGGAATAGCCTTTAACATCCGTGCTCTAAGTAGCACTTGTCTGTAAAATATTCCTAACTTTCAGTACTCTAATTAGGAATCTAAGAACTGTCAAACTTTTCCGTCTGGTATGATGTAAGACCTACTGTTAGGTCGATTTTCCCTGAACTTATTACATCGGTAATACCAGCATTATTGACGTCTATCTAATCTGTGGGAAGAATCTTTACACTTGTGTTTTCCTACTAATCTTCCTGGTTATGATCTCAAACACTCATTCAACTGTTGGGCTATGGTTAGTTAGTCCATGTGTCACTCTCACCTTACTTACAAATTGATTCTTATCACTTTGCTTATCTTTATAAACTTATAGCTGAAGTATCCCTCCTCGCAAATCTCCCTGGAATAACCCTACACCTCCACCGCCTCCTCCACCTCCGGTCATCGATACAACAGCCCTAAATGCTGTCGTAGCTACAGCAGTGGCAACTGCAATGGCACAGTATCACTCTAATGATGCCAGCAGAGGTGGAACCCCTGTTAACTCTATTCCGGTGGAAACTCCTGTGCGCTTGAGAGAGTGCTCCTACAAGGATTTCACCAACTGCAAGCCAAAGTCCTTTCATGGGACCGGCGGAGTCATTGCCCTCTTGCAATGGTTTGAGAAGACTGAATCAGTCTTCGAAATTTGTTCATGCCCTGCTGCGAGCAAAGTCAAATATGCCGCATGCACCTTTGAAGGAAAGGCCCTAACATGGTGGAACGGCCACGTTAAAGCTCTAACCCTCTTCGTAGCCAACGAAATAGGCTGGGAGACGATGAAAGGCCTCAAAATTGAGGAATACTGCCCAAGGGGAGAAATCCATAAATTAGAGCAGGAGCTTTGGAGCCTGACCATGAAGGGCACCAACATTGTTGCTTATACCGCCAGATTCAGCGAACTGGTGGCCCTCTGCCCCAATATGGTTCCCACTGAAGGGAAAAAGATCGAAAGGTACCTATGGGGGCTAGTGCCTTCTTATCAGGGGAATGTCCTATCATCAAACCCCGCAACCTTCGATAGTGCCAAGCGACTGGCACAGCGACTCATTGACCAGGGAGTCAAAACCCCTGCAACAATAACCACCCTAGCCATCCCGGAACCCTCCAAACCCGCTGACACTAAGCAGAAGTTTTGGGAAGACAAGAAGAAACAGTGAGCTGCTAAGAAGCAGCAAGTTGTGGCTGTTCATGCCGCGATAACCACTGTTGCTGATACTGCTCCGGTGAGGCAGTATGCTGGAATTTTGCCTAAGTGCAACAAATGCAACTTCCACCACAACGGCCCCTGCCGTGAAATGCAGTGCTCTAACTGCAACAAGAAAGGACACACCATCCGTTTCTGTAAATCCCCGGCGAGGCTGATCACCCAAGTCCCCGGCTCTGGTGCGAGCCTGACCTGCTATGGATGTGGTGAAGCAGGCCACTATAAGAGGGACTGCCCCAAAGCGAAGAATGCTGGCGGAGCAGGGAGGGTACTGGAAATAGGCCATGGGGAAGCAGTTGCTGACCCGATGGTGGTAACTGGTACGTTCCTCCTCGATAACTCCTATGCATGCATTCTGTTCGATAGTGGAGCGAAGCGAAGCTTCGTGAACCATAAATTTACTTGCATGCTTAAACAACAACTACACGCACTTAAAGAACAATTCACAATAGAAATGGCTAATGGAAAAATAGAAAACACCAATAGCATATACTTAGGATGTACCCTAACTCTGGATAACCATTCATTCCCAATCGACCTTATGTCGGTCTCGATTAAAAGCTTCGACAGTATCATCGACATGGATTGGTTGAGTCTTCATCGTGCCGACATCATGTGCTTCGAGAAAGCAGTCCGTCTAAACCTCCCGTCTAACGAAACTCTTATCGTCTACGGTGACAAACCCAGTGCGAGTCTTCGTATTATATCAAGTATTCAAGCACATAAGTATTTGCGTAAAGAATACCACGCATTCCTTTCTCACATCGTCGACACGAACCTCGAAACGAAAGAGCTAAAGAACATTCCAGTATTGAGCGACTTCCCCGACATTTTTCCAGAAGAGCTACCTGGATTACCTCCGCAACGACAGGTCGAGTTCAGAATCGACTTAGTTCCAAGAGCTACCCCAGTAGCCAAGTCGCCCTGCCGATTACACCAGCAGAGATGCAGGAACTATCTGGTCAACTTAACGAACTGCTCAGCAAGGGCTTCATAAGACCAAGCTTCTCACCTTGGGGAGCACCGGTCTTATTTGTTAAGAAGAAAGACGGATCATTCCGTATGTGTATCGACTACAGGGGAACTCAACAAACTGACGGTGAAAAATCGATACCCTCTACCACACATAGACGATCTATTTGACCAACTGCAAGGGGCGAGTTACTTCTCCAAAATTGATCTGAGATCCGGATATCACCAGTTACGAGTGCTAGAGGAGGATGTTCCGAAAACAGTCTTCCGAACTCGTTACGGACAATACGAGTTCGTGGTGATGCCATTCGGATTAACCAATGCGCCCGCAGTTTTCATGGATCTGATGAACAGAGTATGCCAACCTTACTTGGATCAGTTCGTCATCGTTTTCATTGATGACATCCTGATCTACTCCCGAAGTAAGGAAGAGCATGGTGATCACCTGCGACAAGTTCTAGGAACTTTACGAATGGAGAAACTCTATGCGAAGTTCTCGAAATGTGAATTTTGGATCCGAAGATTCGAATTCTTAGGATACGTGGTAAGCGAAGAGGGAATCCACGTGGACCCATCCAAAATTAAAGCCATTGAGAACTGTTCAGCACCGAAGATGCCTACTGAAATTCGTCAATTTCTAGGCCTCGCTGGCTACTACCGCAGATTCATACAGAACTTTTCCCGAATAGCGAAATCTCTTACAACCCTGACCCAGAAAGGCGTTGACTGAGAAGAGAAACAAGAAAGAGCGTTCCAAACGCTCAAGCGAGCCTTGTGCACCGCACCAATACTATCTCTCCCCAAAGGGATAGAAGACTTCGTAGTATATTGCGATGCATCGAACCAAGGGCTCGGGTGTGTTCTAATGCAGCGAGATAAGGTCATCGCCTACGCCTATAGACAGTTGAAGACACACGAAGTTAACTACACGACTCACGATCTTGAACTACGAGCAGTGGTGTTTGCTCTGAAGATCTGGAGACATTACTTGTACGGGACGAAAAGCACTATCTTTACTGACCACAAGAGTTTACAACACATATTCGATCAGAAGGAGCTCAACATGAGACAACGACGGTGGGTCGAGCTACTTAGTGACTACGAATGCGATATTCGTTATCATCCGGGTAAGGCCAACAGAGTAGCAGACGCCCTAAGTCGGAAGGAATATTTTGGTCGCAGGGTCAAGTCATTGTCAATAACCATCAATTCACACTTGTCTAAACAAATTCAGGCGGCCCAACTTGAAGCCATGAAACCTGAAAATGCGATGAGTGAATCCCTTAGAGGAATGATCAAGAATTTAGAAGCCAAGGATGACGGAGCCTTATATTTCATGAACCGAATTTGGACATTGATACACGGTGGTTTCCGAGACTTGGTGGCCTAATATGAAAGCAGAGATTACTACCTTCGTAAGTAAATGCCTTACTTGCGCAAAGGTTAAGGTCGAGTACCAGAAGCCCTCTGGTTTACTGAACAAACCAGAGATTCCAGAATGGAAGTGGGAGCGGATCACTATGGATTTCATAACCAAGTTGCCCAAGACAACTGGTGGACTTGATACCATATGGGTCATCGTCGATAGATTGACCAAGTCTGCACACTTCCTGCCTATCAAAGAAACCGACAAGATGGAGAAACTTACGAGAACATACATTATAGAAATCATACGGCTACATGGTGTACCTATGTCCATTATCACCGATAGAGATAGTAGGTTCACCTCAAGATTCTGGCAATCACTACAACATTCCCTGGGAACAAGGCTGGACATGAGAACAACCTACCATCCATAGACCGACGGACAAAGTGAGAGGACCATCCAAACACTGGAAGATATGTTGAGAGCCTGCGTGATTGATTTTGGAAAGGCATGGGATAATCATTTATCCCTTGTCGAGTTTTCTTATAATAACAGTTATCACACGAGCATCAAGGTTGCTCCATTTGAAGCCCTCTAGGGCCAAAAGTGCAGATCCCCTCTGTGCTGGGCTGAGGTGGGTGATACTTAATTAGCCAGGGGGCAGGCTTCTGGCAGTACTCTCACCGGTCCGGAGATCATTCGGGAAACGACAGAGAAAATCGTTCAGATCCGTGAACAATTGAAAGCCTCTAGAGACCGACAACAGAGCTACGATGATAAGCAAAGATCATGAGTACACTTCTCTAGTTGTCTTATAATGCTTATTATGTAGTTATAACATGATTTAGGTGGCTAATCACTAGATTTAGGAGTTTACTCCCCAAGGTGTTCTTGGGCGGTAAACTCCCGAAACGAAGCCTAGACTGTCCCCCGTGATATACTATTGCCTTGGACTTGTATAGGAGTGTGTTAGGGACATGAAATCAAGCAAAAACAACCCAAGTTTCGGAGTTCACGGCCCAAGAATGTCTTAGGCCGTAAACTCCAAATTCAAGCTCAAAATGGTGCTTTTAAGGCACCTAAGGCCTTAGATTTTTTACCTAGACTAGTTCCCATTAAATAAAAGGTCTTAAACACATAAGAATCACATTCCAAAGTGAGTTTATGGCCATGACATGGTTCATGGGCCATAAATTCATAAAAGGGGCTCCAAAGTGTGTCAAGGGTCTTCATATGCTTAGAATAAAAGCCTAGAACCTATACCACTTGAGCATGAAACTTTAAAACACCAAAAACAAACATCCTTAAGAGTTTATGGCCGTAAACTCTAAGGGAATTGGTCTTGAGGCCGTAAACTCCTCAAAGGAGTGTTTCTAGGTCTTAAACCCTTCCAAGAATTTAACCACCAAGTTGGAATAATTCTAGGAATCATTTGGAACTTCAAAACACACAATAACCCCATGGTTAGGAGTTTACAGCCATAAACTCTAGAGTTTACAACCGTAAACTCCATGTGTGTTGGTATTTGAAGAGTAAACACATATACAAGGTCCTCTGGAACTTCAAACCCCTTTAGCCTTGTCCCACAACAACTTAGATGCAACCATTAGGACTTATAACACTTATACAAAGTGTTTACATGTTCTAGAGTGTCCCAACTTATTTCATTAGTTATTATTTGGCTAGTTAGTTATATATATGCTCATTATATGATAACTAGGATCGTGCGTGTGAACAAGTCTCCGTTTGCCACCTAGCACACTAGCCGACATTTCAATCCAATCCACTCACCACAAGTGAGTTCATACCCCTTTAATTAACATTTGAAATACTTTTAAATGTTTTAAATACTTTTATGGGGGGGGGGGGGAATACAAGTTAAATACTTATAGTTATTACATCAATCACATGTGATTAATAACTATAAAACAAATGAATTTATCACTTTTCAAACTGTTTATCAAACTGCTTTACCTCAAAATGTTTTACAAACTCTTTTCTTACCAAATACTTTTATTTAAACTTTGTTATACTTCTTATAAATTACATGTCCATATATGTATAGATATATAGGAAATGTTTAAAGGGCTTAGGAAGGCCATCCACCCTATTTCATTTTCGCGCTTGAGATGTGGTCTGGTGGGATTTCGGGTAGCCATCCGAAGGTCGTTTCAATATTATTTATTTATCAAGTGTACATATATAGACATAAAAGTACTTCCATATTCATGCGTATTAGTTACATCATTAGTAAGTTACCATCGGGGTAACACGGGATCATACTACTACAATTTCTAGATCAATGAGTCAGTTCATTCATGAGTCAATAATTATTACTATGAGAACATATACATTACATTACTATGAGTACATATACAACTATACTATAAAGAGAACATATACAACTATACTAGAGAAGAGCATATACAACTATACTAGAGAAGAACATATACAACTATACTATAAAGAGAACATATACAACTATACTAGAGAAGAACATATACAACTATACTAGAGAAGATCATATACAACGATACTAGAACAAGTAACATTACATTACATATACATGAATACGTTAACAATTGTGATCCACTGTATCGGAGCATGCCTTAAATGTCATGGCCCGAGTTGTAGCTAGAATTCTCTTGGAGGGAGAGCGTGAGTTTGCGTATAGATCTATACTGGATTGACTATCCTACACCTTGCTACTAGCTACAGCCGGACCTGCAGGTCTGCGAGTGCCAAACGGCATTCCGTTTTACGACCATTCGTATGTCGTTGTTACCAGTCAATAGTATGGTGCAATTAATCACAAGATACCTTAATATAAATCCAGTTTAAGGTAGTTGGTACAACAGTAATTCCTATAATACAACAGTACAGTACTACAATAATTTACCCATTACATATACTTAGTGATTATTTCACTTAAACATTAATGTACAAACTATATTTTGTTAATGATAGTTACACTTGGGGGAAATTACACACTTGTACAACAAACGATCATACAAAACAGTTAAGCCTTGGTAGAAGGCTACTTTAATAGAAAATATAGGTTTTTCTGAGAGATTCAAACTTTTACAAACACTTACAAACATTTACATACATTTTACAAACTTACACTTGAGACATGTTCAAATGTTTTGATAACAAACACCGACACTAAAATACTTATGAACTCACCAGCTTAATGCTGATAAACTCTTTCAAAATAACTTGTATTCTCTGGTCATCAGTAGACAAGTACCGAGACCAGCTTTTGAGAAGATGGAGCGCATCCAAGACTCATCTTATTATTTTGATTTACATTATTTTTGGTGTCTATAACTGTACAGAACACGCTTGTATTAAAATTATATATTTAATGCAATGGATGATGTTGTTTGCTTATTTACTGTTTTACTGTATTGTGATACTTTACATGACGTCCTCCACCCCAGAACGTTTCCGTCATTCTCAGTTTTGGGGTGTGACAAAATCGATCGCATAAGACACCCTAGATATCTTTATCATACAATCTCGAAAAATGCTCGAAGCTGAAATCTTGTGTTCCCTGGCGCTGGCAACTTACAACAGACACTCCAAAACTCTAGGAGCAATATCGAAGCTCCTACTGAAGGATTGAGACACAAAGGACCGACTCGCACTTGAGTAAAAAAGCACAAGAGAGAGGAAGGAATTCACTAAAAAGGGACCTAATAGAAATAAAATCACAAGCATATAATAAAATATCTTGACAGAATAATAAATGAGAACATACCGGTAACAACATCAAGCTCCTCCCTGGCCTCCCCCGCTGTGAGTTGAAAAGCATGAACCTTGGCCTTCGGGGCCTCAACTCTCCCCTTTCATTCATTCGTAATCCTCAAAGTAGTTGGTGCTGGAGTCTACACTAGTCTTGCAGCGAGCAAGGGGCAGTTGGCCTTCACATGGCCAACCTGATCACAATGGTAACAAATCCTGTTGTTCGATAGTGGGGCCTATTGATGACAATACCAAGCAATATGGACCCCCTTGACACATTTTTGGTACCCTGAAGTTGAGCGACAAGAACCCTCATGATCCTTCCCGCGCATGCCACAAGTGTGGCCCTTCTAAACTCCAGATACTGAATCGGCAGCCTTTAACCGCATTTTTGTTGTATCGCTCCCCTAAACTGGTAAAAACAGCGGAAATCTCTGATGGTGGATGACATCATGTACAATATCATAACAATTGTAGAATAGAGATCAAAGCAAATACAACTGTCATAAATATAATTGATAAAGTTACATGGTTTGTAAGTGTTACATGTTTCAAAAAGCAATTACAATATGATGATATAAGACTTGACTGGCGTCTTAGCATCTCATCTTCAAGATGTTGTTGTTACTTGTCTTAGTGATTCCCTAAGAATACAAGTAGTTTTGAAAAAGTGTCAACAATTAATTTGGTGAGTTCATAAATGTCTATATGAGAAATTAGTCATTTTTCTTTGTAAAATGAATGAGTGTGATGCCAGAAAATCCAATATTTTCTTGCAAAATGAATTTAGTCTTAGATACCCTATGACCGAAAATGTATGAATTTTGGTGCACTTAAAAGTAGTTTTAATAATTATAAAACTATTTGAATGTATGTTTCCCGAAATATAAGTTATATTATACTAAAATATAGTGTATTGTAGTTGTATCTGTGTAATACGCTTTGAATGCATGTATCTGGAACTACACTGTAAACTAGTGTAGTGTAGTGTTATTTAAATATAATCCTTTAAATGCACGTTTCTAGAAATGTAAACTATACTGTACTGAAAAATAGTGTAGCATAGTTTTATCTAAATAAAACCATTTGAAGGTATGTATGTAAACTAAACGTATTGTTAATACCCCTTGTGAGTTTTATAACCATGCAAGCGACTAGTGACTAATGGCATGTACGACGTTTCTTTAGGCGTTGGAATGGTACAACATTTGTCACCCTATACCTTCCGGTCTAATTGTAGCTAATAGTTAAGGTTTCGGATTGTCATTTGTGTATAGATCTGTACAAAAGTGTCACGCTCTCTTATGAGAGATTCTAGTTATAATACAGGACTTTACTAAGTACTCTAGTAAGTACTGTGAAGATAGTTCCTCACAATAGCATATTAACGGTTTACGTATAGTGTAGTGAAATCATTTTTTCTTGTATTTGTATGTATTACCTTTTCATAGTGTTTACATAGTGTGAAAATAATAATTCTTTCTATGTCCCCAACGGGGTAAAATAGTGTGAATATTCCATAAACTATATCTATTATAGTTTAAAGATATGTTTCGTTGAAATAGTGAATCATTTGTATGGTATTATCAAATAACCATGATAATAAACCAAAATGCAATAATTATATATGTATGTTTATATAATTATACCCTTTTTGCTCAACATGTTACAAAAGAGTTAAAGTTTTATTGTAATCAAATTTGTATCCATATGTATATATATGTTATAAAATAACCAATGTAACGGTTCATATTTTAACATAAGTTTTCTTGTGTTTTACTTGTATCCCCCCCCCCCCCCCCGCCCTCCTCGTATAACATAGAAAATTGTGGAAAACGTAAGGTATGAACTCACCTCGAGTGTGTTCTTGGCTGGATAACGAAGTGATAAGAATGTTCTTCAAGTTAGAATACTTGAAGATAGTCGTATCCAAATAATCTTGAACTCATGATAACATGTATAAATTAGTTGAACTTAATATGAAAGTGTTTATAAAAACACTAGATTGTTTAGGAAGACTTACAATATATTTTTAAGAAATAATTCTTGAAGGAATGGTTTTCCTAGAAAATGTTTAATGGGGTTCTTGAGGATGCTTGATGTTTCTGGGACTTGTTCTTGAAGATATGAAGGTGTTCTTGAGAAAGTTTGAAGATTTGAAGGTTGTTCTTATAAAGTTTGAGAGAAAATGACGGAACTTTGAAAGTGAATATAAGAAATGGTAAGGGGTTTTCGGTCCTATATATAGAAATGAGGTAAAGGTGAGGTGACATGTGCATTGGTTTGTGGATTATATCACATTGAGAGGAGGACCACCTTATCCAATTTGAGATTTCGGCCACTTTACCACCAAAATCAACCTTAGGCCACCGAAATCACATGTGATTTTGGTCCTAGGCATGATTTGGATCAAGCATGATTTTGGCCATGGAGAGATTTCGGCCTAAGCATGAGATTTCGGCCCTTTGCAACTGAAATCTATGCATTTCGATTCTCAAAATTGAATACCCTTAAAGTAGGGTATAATTCATTATTTTATTTTAACTATTTGACTTTTATTGGCACAATTGACTATTGTTTAATTTTCCTTGACTTTTTTTGACCCGAATTAACCGATTGTTACATTATCCCTAGATTGGAAGGAATTTCATCCCGAAATTATTTCTAAAGTGGATACTCATGAACTAGGAAAAAGATTTGGGCACTTTTGTTTCGTCTGGTATTCTCGTTCCCAAATGAATTCAGGTCCTCGCTTGGCATTCCAGTGGACATTCACTATTGGTATTCGGATTTGTTTCATTATCTTGATCTCCCAGCCCATGATTTCCACAGGTTCCTCTACAAAGTCTTACTCTCGTTTACCTCGATTTCATCGAGTCGGATTACAAGAGTCTTGTCGGACATACACTTCTTTAGATTGGACACATGGAACGTGGGGTGTATGTTGCTGAGTTTCTACGGTAGTTGTAGTTTGTAGGCCACTGAGCCGATTCTAGCAAGGATCTCGAATGGTCTGATGTACCTTGGACTTAGTTTTCCACGTTTCCAAAACAAATTATTCTCTTCCACGGTGAGACTTTTAACAGAACGCGGTCACAACCTAGAACTCCAAGGGTTTTCGTCGTTTATCCGCATACCTCTTTTGTCGGACCCTAGATGTTTTCAGTCGTTCCCGAATTTTTACGATCTTCTTTGTTGTTTCTCGTATGATCTCAAGGTCAGTGAGAGTCTTGTCAGGAACTTACCTGTTTGCTAGTTGTGTATCACCCACTTCAACCCAACACAAAGGTGATCTGTACTTGCAGCCATAAAGAGCTTCAAACGGAGCAACTTTGATACTAGTGTGATAAATATTGTTGTATGAGAATTCGACAAGTAGTAAATGGGTATCCTAAGCTTTACCAAAGTCTATCACATAATCTCTCAACATTTCTTTCAGCGTCTGTATTGTTCTCTCACTTTTTCCGTCAATCTAGGCATAGTACGTTGTACTCATGTCGAGTTTGGTTTCCAAGGACTTTTGTAGTGATTGCCAAAACTGTGAGGTAAATCTACTATCTCTGTCAGAGATAATGGATAGTGGCACACCATGTAATCATACAATCTATTTAATGTACGCCCTTGTAAGCTTCTCCACCTTGTTGGTTTCTTTTATTGGCAGGAAGTGCGCGAATTTGGTCAATTTGTCAACGATTACCCAAATGGTGTCAAGACCACCCTTTATCTTGGGAAACTTGGTTAGGAAATCCATGGTTATCCGCTCCCACTTCCATGCAGGTATATCTAGTTGTTGTAGTAAACCCAAACGTTTATGCTATTCTACCTTGACCATGGCGCAAGTCAGGCACTTTTCCACATAGATAGCGATTTTTGCCTTCAAGTTTGGCCACCAATAAAGTTTCTTGAGGTCCAGGTATATCTTGTCTGAACCGGGATGAACATAGTTTTTGGTCTTGTGAGCTGCATTCATAAAAACGTCTATGTATCCACCGAATCTCAGTATCCAGATTCGATCCATGGGGTAATGATCTCTGTCATCCTTGACTTCAAGGTTTTTATCCATTCCTTGCAAGGCTTCACCAGCGATGTTCTCCGGCTTCAAAGCTTCCAGTTACACATCCTTGATTTGTGCGGACAGGTGTTAATGGATGGTCATGGTTAATGACTTTACTCGGCGACCCGAGTACTCCTTTCGAATAAGGGCATCTGCTACTACATTGACCTTGCCTGAATGATAGTGAATCTCGCATTCATAATCATTTAGTAGTTCTACCCATTGTCGTCACCTCATGTTGAGCTCCTTTTGATAGAAGATGTACTATAGGCTCTTATGGTTCATGAAGATTGTACACTTCGTACCATAAAGGTAGTGCCTTTAGATCTTCAGAGCAAATACTACTGCTCCCAGTTCGAGGTCGTGGGTGGTGGATTTGACTTCATGATTCATGATTTGTCTCAAGGCATATGAAATGACCTTTCCTCGTTGCATAAGTACAGAGCGTAGCCCTTGCTTGGACGCATCATAGTAGACTACAATATCATTTATCCCTTCTGGGAGGGACAAGATCGGGGCATTGCTTAGGGCTCGCTTTAGTGTCTGGAATGCAATTTCTTTTTTCTCCTCCTAGTTGAAGGTTACACCCTTCTAAGTCAAGGTGGTGAGTGGCTTTGCGATCTTGGAGAAGTTTTGTATGAACCTCCTGTAGTAGTGAGCGAAGCCTAAAAATTGACAAATTTCGGTTAGTTTTCTAGGTGTCGTCCATTTCTCGATTGCTTTGATTTTGGAGGGGTCCATATTTATCCCTTCCTCACTGACCACGTACCCTAGAAAATCCACCTTTCGAATCCATAATTCACATTTCGGGAACTTCACATAAACCTTCTATGCTCTTAATGTTTCCATTACTTGTCGTAGGTGTTGACCGTGTTCTTCCTTACTTCGTGAGTAGATTAATATGTCATCGATGAATACTATCACAAATTTGTCTAAGTAAGGTAGACATACTCGGTTCATTTGGTCCATGAACACTACGAGTGCATTTGTTACGAAGGGCATTACTACGAATTCATAGTGACCGTAGCGAGTCCTAAATACGGTCTTGGGGATATCTTCCTCCTAGACTCGCAACTGATGGTACTCGGATCTTAAATCGATCTTTGAGAAGTAACTTGCTCCTTGTAGTTGGTCGAAGAGGTTTTTGATTCGAGGTAAAGGATATCAGTTTTTGATGGTGAGTTTACTTGGTTCCCGATAGTCTATGCACATGCAGAACGATCCATCCTTTTTCTTCACAAACAGGACGGATGCTCCCCAAGGAAAGAAGCTCTGTCTGATGAATCCTTTGCTTAGTAGTTCATTTAATTGACTAGATAATTCCAACAGTTTTTTCCGGTGCTAAACGGTACGGGGATTTGGCTACGGGGTGGCTCCAGGAAACAAGTCGATTCTAAACTCGAGTTGGCGTTTGGGAGGTACTCCTGGAATGTCATCAGGAAATATGTAAGGGACGTTACAGACTTCTGGAACATCTGTGATGTCTTTCACTTCTTGTTTCTCATCTACCAAGTGAGCTAAGAAGGTGGAGTATTCCTTGCGTAGATACTTTTGAGCCTTGATGCAAGAAATGATTTGAAGGTTCGTGCCAAGTTTGTCGCCATAAATGATGAGGGTTTCGCTACTAGGCATATTATGGCGAACAGATTTTTCGTAACATAAGATATTGGCATAGTGAGAGCTTAACCAATCCATGCTAATGATAACGTCAAAACTTTTTATTGTGATCGGCAACGTGTCGATTTGGAAAGAGTAGTTGTTTAAAGTGAGGGTACATCTTATGTATATATCGTTAGTGCTATCTACCTTTCCATTTGCCATTTCTACGGTGAATGTGTTACTTAGTGATTGGGGATTTTTTTGACGTAAGTGTTTAAACTTGTGGCTCACGAAACTTTTCTCCACACCACTATCGAAAAGTACGCATGCATAAGAATTATTGAGGAGGAACGTACCGGTCACCACGATAGGATTATTCACGAAGTCCTCACGCCCCATGGTTAAAACTCTTCCCACGCCTCCAACATTCCTTTCTTTTGGATAATCCCTCTTAAAATGCCCCATTTCACCACATCCGTAGCAAGCCTGGCTCACCCCAGTATTAGCGGCTTGAGTGGTTTGTTATGTCGGTGCCTTACAGAAGCGGGCAGTGTGCCCCTTCCTATTGTAATTATTACATTACAACTCTCGGCAAGCACCATGGTGATGGAAATTGCATTTATTGCATTTTGGGAGAGTTCCAGGTGGCTTGGCTGGTACTGGAGCGGTAGGAATAGTAGCAGCATGGACTACCACAGTTTGTTGTTTTTGAAGGGTTTTGAGCATTCTAACACTCATATGGTGTACATGCAACCCCAAATACCTTGGATCTATGTTTTCTCTATTATACAGGCAAACTTGAAGTTTCCAAGGGATTACCCAACTTGTATACAATCTTTGATACTTGGGTAATATAAACAAGTTATAAGAATTTAATTTGAATTTAATGTTTCATAATAGAAAATAAAATATCATATACAATAAATAGAATCCATTGCATAACTTTAATTTCATACAAATAATCATTCCATGGAAAGATAAAACAAATCAATAGAATTTGTAACAAAAATTTACAAACGAATTAGATACAAAAAAAATACAATCCATTGCCTCTTTGCTTATTCAAGATCAACCTAAAAGTAGCTAACTAATCTGTAAAAATTCACCCTTGTTTCTAATCATTTTCTAAAATACTTTACAAACATAATTCATCCATATTACATGAACTATAGTTGCAGCCTTGTTTCTTCTTCTTTTAAACTCATCTCTTGTAAACATTGCTCTAAGCTTAGTCTGAATAGATACAACAACTCCTTTCAATTATGTGAAAATACAATTGGAGAGTGGCCTGCCTTCATAATAGCAACAACTAACGAAGCAGGAATGAAAGAGAAGGCAATACTCACAACAATAGCTGCAGTGAATGCATCTAGGTCCTACAAGATCATACAAATCACTATTTAAATACACACTACATATAAAGGTGTCAATATTTTGATTGCATGTACTTAATATATAAAGACCTCAACAATAAATAGATATGTTATGTTACCTTGAGACACCTTTGAAGGGGATCCAAAAGATAATATGTAGTCTTATCAACTTGGATGAATCCCATTTTTTTAACAGATATTTCAAGAAGAATATGACTAACCAGATATCTAAACATGTAAGTGGGAATGCATTGAAAATGAGAAAAAACATGAACATCTATCATAACCTTGTAATGATGAGATATGAATAATGTTTGGTTAATGGGATTCATTAAAGACCACATGCTAAGTTCTATGTGATCAAGTACATGTATGTCAGCTACTACAACCTCGATTAATAATTTGTTTTAACCTCTCTTTGTAGTGTAAAGAATAAGAATATCATAATATGTATTCTTAGGTCCAACTACATAGTTAAGAGTAAATCAAATATGTTGTTGATTTGTATTATTAGAACATTGGAATGTTTAAATATTTTATCGAGTACATGTATGCCAGCTAGTATGCAAAAGCAGCAACATTAAGCCCCTAATCCTTGTCACATGTTTCGCTACTATAATATCAAATTATGCAAAAACATGTCCCTCAACTTTGAGGGAGCTAACATTTGACCAACAAAATTGAGGGATCTAATTATAGGATTTATAATTTTAATAAATTGGAAAATATTCAAATCTATAGATGATACCACATGTTCACAGATAATAAATTTGATACCTTGCTAATGTTATGAGAAGAGTAAAGTTGAAGTAGATGAATACAAAAGTCAATAACCATTGTAGTCTCATGAGGTTCTAAGTAGATGATTTGCCCCTCCACCTAGTCAACAACAAGATTAAGCAATAAATACACAACTTGATTTCTCCTTTACTGCATCCAAATCATAAAACTTGTCAAACAGACATACAAATTGATTTCTCAAGCTCGAAGCTACCCCTTTGGGGTAACTGTGTCATTTCTACAAAAAGATTACTTTTCAAACAAACCCTAGATGGCCCATGCAGACCACTACATAAGACCAGTGGGACCAACTTTGTTATGGCTTAGGGGCACTTTTGTTGTTTTAGGAATTCCAACAAGAATGATATTTAGTATTTACCTTCTGACACATAGATAAGTTCCTTTAAATGGTTGCAGTCTCTCAAATTAGCTTCTATTAGTTTTTCTACAACTGTCCCTTTCTAAAAGAACAAGCCATAAAGAACTTGAGAACATTTTGGTTAAATAAATTAGGCTAAGAAATGACAATTCTAACCTCTGGGTCATCAACGACTTTCCTCATGAGGCAAGCAACACGCTGGAATAAAAACATATATATATATATATATATATATATATATATATATATATATATATATATATGTGTGTGTGTGTGTGTGTATATATATATATATATATATATATATATATTAAAAGAGAATATTAGTTTTATATGGCAAACGCAAGAGAGATATCATATAACAAGAAACATAGCAACAACTATAAATGTAAACAAATTATTTGTTGCAACATGTATGAACTATGCAACTATTTTGTAATAGGAAAACTGGTTTCATACACAGTATGTTCCTATCCCAAGGGTAAAATAGGTTTTCTTTATTGCATCCTTTAAATCTTAACAAACCTGCAACTCTTTTAAGAGCACTCTTTCTCATATACCTCACTTGCATATTTCCAGTTGATCACCTTCCAGATGTTCTTTAAGTAATCGGGCCTGACATTTTTATACTGCAAATTGTACAATAACACATACATTAGTTGAAATGTGTACAATTTGTATACCGTACAAACATGAAATTTTTTTAATCACCTGTAAGTAGTATACATGCTCCCAAACATCTATGCCAAGCAGAGGAACCAAACTTGGACCTTTTGTAACAAGTGGATCCTACAACAGAGATTCATATTTCAATAATTTGAAATCTGAAGTTTAATAGGGATACTAATTTGTTTGAATAAAACTAGTGATAACTTACCTGGTTGATGTGGTTTCAACCACAAACCTCTTCAACTCTTTGTCAACAGCAAGCCACTGCCAAAATATATCATAAGTTTAAAATAACAAAAAAAAGTTGAAAGAAAAAACCAAAATGACAAAAATAAAGATTAAGGAACATACCACCCATCAAGAACCTTGCACAGCAGCGCCTTCTGCGTTCATTTTAGCAATCAATTTTTCCACAGAACTAAAGCTCTGGTTGATAGCCAAGCCCAAAGAACCATGTGGTGGCACGCCACCTCCTTCCTGCAATAAGGTTTTAGGGTTTCAATTTTGGTCAAATTATAGTGCTCGGAAGTTAGAGTTATCATCTAAATCAGAAGAAGAAGTCAAGAAACTAACATTGGTGGGAGCGAGATTCTTCCAGAAAATTGAGTGATTTACATGACCTGCTCAGAGACATAAGGGTAGATTAGATATTTGTGGTTGTATGAATATTATTATCCTCCTAGCATCAAATTTGTCCTAAATATGTTGTTCAGTTGTTTCACTTTAACCTATTTAGGACTTGAAGAGGAAGTTTCAGATGGAATGTAAGATACATAACGCTTCTAGCAAGTATTCAACCAAAAACACTGAAATCGACAAGATAGGAAATGATAGTGTTTAACCTCCGACATTAAACTTAATAGCAATATGCAATTTGACAGCAGTTGAAGCATCTCCCTTGGTGATAGCATCATCGAGCTGCTTGATAGCTTTATTGTAGTTTCTTATGCAAGTCTGGTGCTGTTTCTGGTGATGCAGTTGCATGATCTCTCCGCTAATCGCCAGCTCCAGTGCGCCATAATCGTAGGAAAGATCGGGAAGTGTGAACGTCTGCAATCCACGCACATGTTGTTGAAACTTGGATATCGCACCTAGGGTTTTAGCAATCGCGAGGGTTCGTAGAGCCATGTGTTCAGCAAATCAATTTGCGAAGAAATGGCGTAGCGACAATAGTGGAGTAATTTCTTGTGAATAAATACTTCTTTCCAGGCTGTAAATTCCAATCCCCTTTTTCAAAAATTTGCTCATATCCAGCAACTTTCAGTCGCCTCTTCGCTTCATCTACAAATCAACACAACAAACCAAACAAATCACAAATCAACAGCAAATATGCATTAGCAAACACAAAAACAAAAAAGTTGAAAATACAAATTAGGTTAAGAGGAGAGGTCGTCATTCCAAAAACAGATGGAGAAGAAGAGAATAATCTTCGCACCTGATTTAGGGAATAAAAGAATCTTTAGAGATTGAATGTAAGAGAAAGAAATATAGGGCATATACATGAAGAAGAAGAGAATAATCTTCGAACCTGATGCCTCCTCCGCTTTTGCTTTCCGTCTCTTGATGTTTCCGATCGTACCTTGAATATCTGACTTTCGATCCCAAATCTGACTTGCAACCATCGATTTCTGATCTTCATCCTCTAATTCGAGTCATATACTTTCGAATCTCATAAAATTTACCTTGCTACCTCTTGTTTTTAATGAAAGAGGAGACTCAAATCTGAGAGAAAAAATGAGGAGTCGATAATTAGGGCAAGAGGGAAAGAAGAAAAAAAGGAAGGCGGGGTTTTTACTCTTTTAGGATTTCATTTTCCCCCTGGTTATTAAAGGATGGAACCTGGGTTCAAATTAAATTTATAAAGTGACATCCTTAGACGACACGCATCTTATCATAGGTGTCCTCCGTGTTTCTTTTTGGACACTAATTTAGGGGCACGCAATAATGCGGGACCTAAATTCTTAAATTTTTTGAAGATATGACACTTTTTAATGTCACTCTCTTTTGCATAGCATAAATCAATGAGTGTCGTCGTTTGCGCATCATAAAAGGGTCTTTTTCTTGTAGTGAACCCAATTGAACCATGCCAAATCGGGTCTAGTACATACCAGTTATAGTTATGGTCTTAGACACTAATCCCACAGTTTCTTTGTGGGCTCTTTTGTCGACTGGCCCTTTCTCTAGTTCTAGAATTTCTTTTTGTTGTCTTGTGACATCCCCAAAATCAAGGCAAGAAATGACCGATTTAATTTATGATTTTAAAATAATTTTCAGAGTAATACTTTGATTTAAAAGAGTTGCGGAATTTGTTCCCAAAACAAAATATGATAAATAAAATTTATCAAATCATTCCTTAAAGAAATGTATTTTCATATATCACAAAACTCGGATGTCATGTTCCGATACAAACCAAAAGCATAAACAGCACATTATAAGCCTTACAACAGTTATATACAACTACTGACCTATAAACAAAATATCTTCACAAGTTGTCCCACTTATGCTCTCGCGCTACTACCTGTAATCCAAAGAAGCTGAGTGGGTCAGGCTTGGGAGCCTAGTGAGCATATAGGATTTTCAACCCATAATAAATAATTATATTTAATTTCACCAACCAACAATAACCCGATTACACATTCCCGTTAACCTCACTTTGCGTCCCTAAAACAACAACTGTCACAAGGGACCTAGCCTAGGATTTTTCATCGGGATGTACATTACTGCAAAGGGGTTTCCTCGACAATAGATTTCCTAAAGGAAACCATGAAGGGGATAGAGTACACCGGTGAGCACATCGTTCACAAAACCCATAGGTTATGAACCAGCCAGCATTCCACTACACTGTCTAGAAAGAGTCTGTGGTCGTCATCCATACTCTACTAGATTACTAGACCAACAACAACATCGAGGCATCTCATCATTTTATTTCATCACACATCAACTACCTACCCATGTTCTACCTAACATACTTGTAGATAAAAGTATATATATATATATATATATATATATATATATATATATATATATATATACAGTTTAAAACATGTATACAACATTCAATCAATACTCATTTCACTAACAAATAATATATAAACACATAGCACGTATTTTATGGAGAATGCTTTGTATTTATGTGTTAGAAGAAAGAAACTACACACTTACTCAAAACGCATACATAATACATTCAACAATACATGTATTTAATCATGTTTATGAAAGAGACTATGCACTCACTTGATAAGACGATGCTCGGATAGCACTACGACTCTAAAAGCAGTATTCTTCGGAGAGACTGTGATATCTTCACACACCAGGCTTCTCGCGGGCAGAGCCTTCGATCGAAACACTGTTCTTCTTGGAGTCTTTGGAGCTTCAGGACTGCTTCCGATTTCGGGATGATACCGGGGCTTCAGGAGTATAACTTGCATGTAAAACGAGGTAATATGGGTGAGAGGAAATAAATTGAGCAACAAAACTCGGCAGGCCTCGCTTTCAATTTATAGAGGCTGGAATTCTATGCTCACATCGTAATCCACTAATGCTCACGTCGTGAGCTCGATGTCATGGTGTTCGTCATCAGGCCACTTGACCTGGAAGACGTCCATCACCTGCTCACATCGTGAACACTGTGTTCACGTCCTGAGCTCTAACACAGGTGGAAGTTTGTGCCCCGAACTTTAGAAATTCATATATTTTGCATACGAGCTCCGTTTTAGATGTTCTTTACATGCATGCGTAGGTGATATTATGCTCTACAACTCTCGTTTAGACTCCGTCGGCTAATTTTGACTTTAACTTTAATTATATTGTTTTTAGTAGGCCGGGACAAGAAAACTCCGTTAGAAATTCATAACTTCTTCATCTGACGTCCGTTTTCTTCTGTCTTTTTACCATTGCATTACTATCGACGAGATCTTCCATTCTCGTTTAGATTGTTTCGGCTAGAAATCACTCAATCTCATATTTGAATTTTGGGTTGCATACTGCTAAGTCGAAACTTCGAAAAATCATAACTTCCCCATACGAAGTTAGATTTAGACGTTCTTTTTATGCACGCACTCGGTTTAACTTATACTATGACTTTTGTTTAGATCACTAAAGCTAAATATAACTCTATCGTAAATTCACTATTGACATCACACGGTGTCACACAGGTTCTGTCGCGAAACTTCGACAGGTCATAACTCCTTCGTTATAACTCGGATTTTGGCATTCTTTATAATTTCAGAATCCTCGTCACGACCACTACAGCTTCCTTCTCAGATATCGGGCATATCTAATATTTTATTATTATGCTTATTCTTATTCTTAATTCATTTAAGTTACACAATTAAGCATAAAACGCATAACAATCAAAATAATGCATTTTTATTATTTCACAACGGTTTACAAAGGTTACCAAGACTATTACATCATCATTAATGCCAAGCCTAGAAACATGGGTGTTACAATTCTCTCCTCCTTAGGATGATTACGTCCCCGGAATCAAACATCAACAAACAAATGTGGATAGCGACCCATCATGTCACTCTTCGTTTCCCAGGTGAGATTTTTCCCTTTTGCATGTTTCCATCGGACAAACACTAATCCGACCATCTTGTGTCACAACTTCTTAGTCTTTCGGTCAACGATTTCCTCTGGGTCTTCAATTAGCCTCTTTTTTTCATCTAAGAAGTTTTTCATACGATGGCTAACAGGTATAAACTTGCCACTAGCAACTTTAACTCCTAAAGCATTATCTAGTCTATCAATAGGCAAAGCTAGTTTTCTACTAATTCATGTGAGATAAAGGAGTAGTTGGCTCATGAATCAAATTAAATTTGGGCAGGCAATTCATTTATGAAAAAGATACCTGAAGTGACATCAACTTCATCTTTCGCAGCTTCAAGTGTCATCTGAAAGGCTCTCTCCTTCCGCTTTGGTGGAATATTGGGCTTTGCTGCCTCCTTCTTTTTCGGACATTCCCTCAAGATGTGACCCTCTTCACCACACCCATAGCATACTTTCTTGGTAAGGGTGAATTCATTGGTATAGTTCCATGGATTTCCACATTTGAAGCATGTGGCTTCCCCGCCACATTTCCCATGATGCTTCTTCTTGCGTTTGTTGCACCATTACGCTTCGCCTCCTCCACCTCCTCTCGAACTAGACTTCAAGAATTTACCCTTTTTACTGGACCCCAAGGGTCCGTCGAACTTCCTCTTCTCACCAACCTCTAACCTCTCCAGACCTTTCTCCCTGATCTGGGTCTCAACATTTCTAGCATCCCAGATGGAGATTTTCAATGTGTTTGCATGCTTAACCATTGGACCAAAGTCCGCTGGTAGTCTGAGGGCAACTTATTGACCTTAGAGAGTTCAGTTGGAACTAAATATGGAATAAGCTTCATCTTTTACATGAAACTAGCAGCGTATTCAGTAACGCTCATTTTTCCCTTCTTCAAATTCTGAAACTCATTATTAATTTCCAGAAGGTCCTGCTCGGAGCAGTATTGCAATTTGAGTTGCACCAAAAAGTATTCCCAAGACTTCTTGCTCGCTTATCCCTTGGGCATCGAGTCATCTAACAACTTCCACCAACTCAACACTCCAGATTTTAACAGAGGCATCACAAGAGCAGTCTTCTGTCTATTGCTAAATTCGGAACTCTCAAAAATTGTCTTTATTTTGGAGATCCAGTTTATAACTTCCATCGACATCGGGCTTCCAGATAGACATGGTGGCTTGGACGCCCTCAAATCCTAGTACTTGCACCCATGCCCTGCATTCCCTCCATCCTAGTTGATTTTCCCAACAATCGGTGGGTTGGCTTGACCAACAGTCCCACTGAAGTTTCCTCCTTCCGAAAGGCCTTCATTCAATTCGAGTTGTTTAATTAGAATTGAAGGTTCTTCACGATTCTGCTGAAGCAGACATCTAGTTTATTCCATTTGACGATCCAACATCATTTGGATCATCGATTGTACCCCATCCATTGCCATTGGCTCGGGTGTTGTTGCTACAATAGGTACTCGCTCAATCACAGGTGGTTGATTCCTGTTTTCATCTACGTTCCCAAAGCCACTTCTGTTTTTTACTATTCTGATCTATACACCAAATAAGGTGAAATTAGATCCTCATTCATGATAGATAATTAAATCGTCCATATCACTCAAAAACTTTTACATGCTAGTTCTAATATCGTCGTCATACGCTTAGAATCCTAAACACATACAGTTCCTAGATCCGGTTGGCAACAAATCGTAGATCTGAACAAATAATATCATATATGGCAAACATATAACATTTAGCACATAAAATCATTTTAGGCATCTTTCCTGAAATAAACAAGTGCTCATGTCTAAAATATAACAGACGCTTATCTCACAATCTTCACTTAGCATTCTAAGCTTACGTCTAGAAATCCTATAGATTTCTAGTTCGCTTAAACTATTGTCCTGATACCAAATGTGGCACCCGCAAAATCACGGCCAGAAAAGACCAATTTAATTTATGCTTTTACAATTATTTTCAGAGTAATCCTTTGATTTAAAAGAGTTGCGGAATTTGTTCCCAAAACAAAATATGATAAATAAAATTTATCAAATCATCCCTTAAACAAATGTATTTTCATCTATAACAAAACTCGGGATGTCATGTTCCGATACAGACCAAAAGCATCAATGGCACATTATAAGCCTTACAACAGTTATATACAACTATTGTCCTATAAACAAAATATTTTCACAAGTTGTCCAACTTATGCTTTCGCTCCACTACCTCTAATACAAAGAAGCTGAGTGGGTCACGCTTGGGAGCCTGGTGAGCATATAGGGTTTTCAAACACAATAAATAATTATATTTAATTTCTTCAACCAACAATAACCTGATTACCCATTCCCGTCATCCTCACTTTACATCCCTAAAAAAACAACTATCACAAGGGACCTAGTCTAGGAATTTTCACCGGTATGGACATTATGGCAAAGGGGTTTCCTCAACAATAGATGTCCTAAAGGCAACCATGAGGGGGATAGAGTACACCGATGAAGACATCGTTCACAACACCTACAGGTTATGAACTTGCCAGCGCTCCACTGGATTGTCTAGAAAGAGTTTGTGGTCGTCATCCATACTCCGCTAGATGACTAGATCAACAACAACATCGATGCCTCTCATCATTTTATTTCATCACACATCAACTATCTACCTATGTTCTGCCCAACATATTTGTGTGTGTGTGTGTGTGTGTGTGTGTGTATATATATATATATATAGTATAAAACATGTATACAACATTTAATCAATACTCATTTCACAAACAAATAATATAAAAACACATAGCACGTATTTTATGGAGAATACTTCGTATTTATGTGTTAGAAGAAAGCAACTACACACTTACTCAAAATGTATAATTAATACATTTAACAATGCATGTATTAAATTGTGTTTATGAAAGAGATTATGCACTCACTTGATAAGACGATGATCGGACAACACCACGGCTCTTAAAGCAGTATTCTACGGTGAGACTGTGATATCTTCACACACCGGGCTTCTCGCGGGCAGCGCTTCGATCGTTTCAAAACTCTTTTCTTTTTGGGATCTTTGGAGCTTCGGGAATGCTTCGGGTGTTGGGATGATACCGAGGCTTCGGGGTATAACTTGCACGTAAAACGAGGTAATATGGATGAGAGGAAAGAAATTGAGAAACAAAACTCAGTTGGCCTCGCTTTCCATTTACAAGAGGCTAAACTTTTATGCTCACATCGTGAGCCACTAATGCTCACATCGTGAGCTCGATGTCATGCCATTCGTCATCAGGCCACTTGCCCTGGAAGACGTCCATCACCTGCTCACGTCGTGAACACTGTGTTCACGTCGTGAGCTCTGACACAGGTGGAAGTTCGTCCCCCGAACTTCAGAAATTCATATATTTCGCATACAAGCTCCATTTTTTTTTGCTCTTTATATGCACATGTAGGTGAGATTATGCTCTACAACTCTTGTTTAGACTCCGTTGGCTAATTTTGAATTTAACTTTTATCATATTATTTTTAGTAGGCTGGAACACGAAAAAGCCATTAGAAATTCATAACATCTTCTTCTGACGTCCATTTTCGTCTGTCTTTTTACCTTTGCATTACTATTGGCGAGACCTTCGATTCTTTTATAGATTATTTCGGCTATAAATCACTCGATCTCATATTCGAACTTTTCGCTACATACTCCTAAGTCAAAACTTCGAAAAATCATAACTTCCTCATACGAAGTCAGATTTAGACGTCTTTTTTATGCACACTTTCGTTTTAACGTATTCTACGACTTTCGTGTAGATCACTAAGGCTAAATATCGCTCTATCATAAATTCACTATTTACATCACAAGGTGTCGCATCAGTTCTGTTGCAAAACTTCGACAGGTCATAACTCCTTCTTTATAACTCGGATTTTGGCATTCTTTATAATTTTGGAATCCTCGTCTTAACCACTACGACTTCCATCTCAGATATCGGGCTTATCTAACACTCAAAATAATACATTTTTAATATTTCACAATGGTTTACAAAGGTTAACCTAGACCATTACATTATCATTAATGCCTAGCCTAGAAACACGGACGTTACATGTCTCTTCCTTTTGCTTGTTCGAGGGTGGCCGTTATAAAGCCCTGGGGGACTCCATGATCCACAAGTGTTTGTTACAGGCATTTGGCACCGTCAAAAGTGGATGGGTTTGTAAATATCACATTTCCTTGAATCTAAGGGATAGTCCCTAGATGTATCGCTCCACCTTTTTACTTTCCTGGGTGACCATCCTATGGCATAGTACTGCTAGATCGCTAAATCCGGTAGTGTAGGTTGTAATGTCAGAGTCCTTTATCGTAAGGTTCCAAAGCTATTGCTCTAGCTTTTGCACTTCACCCATCGGGCAGTATTCTGCTAGCATCAAAATTTTCAAGTCTTCCCTTCTCATGGCATTGGCCATCGGGAGAGTTAGCGATTTGACATAACCGTTCCACCAGGAGAGGGATCTATCCATAAATATGCATGCTTCAAATTTGACCTTGCTAGTTTCTGGGCATGCACAGATTTCAAACACTGACTCCGTTTTTCCAAGCCACCTTGTTAGAGCAATGACACCTCCGGTGCCATCAAATGACTTCCGTTTACAATTTGTGAAGTCTTTTTAGGAACATTCCCTCCGGTGTCCCTGGTTAGTATTATTGGTACCGACTCCTGACCCACTGGCACCATTCGTGCTGATTTGCGCTATGGTGGCTGCCACAATGGCTGATACAACAGCTTGGAAAATAGCAGTGTCCATCTGCGAAGGAGGTGGTGATGGTGGTGGAGTTGGGTTTGTGTTGTTGACATGCCTGATAGATTTACATGGTGGCATCTTTCTTCCATAAGTTTTAAAGATGTTTTCGAATTAGAACATCTTAACTATAGGCCTGTCTGTGTTGACTGTATATGAATAATGGTATAAAGACTCATGTAAAGTCTAGTTGTATAGTTTTATAGTGTCATAAAATACTCCCATAGTATGTTAACTTTATTTTTGATTCTTGAGCTTCTTAGTATATAGAGTTGGTAAGTTTTCGACTCGTTGTTCACCATGATCATTCCCAAACACATGTTAGTCATATCTCGCATAAGTATAGTTGATCAAGCTATACTTATGCCAGATATGATTACGTCATTATGTAGGCTTAATCACAGCGTCCAACTTATCTAAATACTTTTATATATGGTTCTTACTATGATACTGTTTTTGGTATGTATGCATGAATGTATACATTTTATAAAAATACTTATATTTTAAAAGTAAAGTTTTAGTCAGAGTGTTTTCTCCCATTGTATTTATAGTTGTATATCTTACGTGGTTTGATATACTTAGTTCACTATAAATAATGCTCTGATACCAATCTGTCACACCCCTAAACCGGTAACACGACAGAAAATTCTGAGGGAGGATCAGGTCATGTACAATATCATAACAATTGTAAAATAGAGATTAAATCAATTAAAACCATCATAAATATAATTGATAAAGTTACATGGTTTGTAAGTGTTACATGTTTCAAAAATCAATTACAATATGATGATATAAGACTTGACTGCCATCTTAGCATCTCATCTTCAAAAGTTTGATGTTACCTGTCTTAGTAATTCCCTGAAAATACAAGTAGTTTTGAAAATGTGTCAACAATTAAGTTGGTGAGTTTGTAAGCATTTTTATGATAAATCTTTCATTTTTCTTGGTAAAATGAATGAGTGTGATGCCAAAAAATCCAACATTTTCTTGTAATATGAATTGTAGTCTTAGATACCCTATGACCGAAAATGTATGTATTTTGATGCACCTAAAAGTAGTTTTAATAATTATAAAACTATTTGAATGTATGTTTCTCGAAATGTAATTTACACTATACTGAAACATAGTGAACTGTAATTGTATCTATGTAATACTCGTTTAATGTATGTATCTGGAACTACCAATTATACTATAAACTAGTGTAGTGTAGTGTTATTTGAATCTAATCCTTTGAGTGCATGTTTCTAGAAAATGTAAATTGCATTGTACTGAAAAATAGTATGGTGTAGTTTTATCTAAATAAAACCATTCGAATGTATGTATGTAAACCAAACGTATTGTTAAAACCACTTGAGAGTTTTATAACCATGCTACCGACTAGTGACTAGTGGCATGTACGACGTTTCTTCAGGCATCAGAATGATATGACATTGGTCACCCCAGACCTGCCGATCTAACTACAGCTAACAGTTTAGGTGCGGGATTGTCAGTCCCATATATATCTATATACAAGTGTCACGCTCTCTTACGTGAGATTCTGGTTATAATACATGACTTTAGTGAGTAGTTTGGTAAGTATTGTGAAGATAGTGCCTCAATTAACGGTTTACGTATAGTGTAGTTAAATCTCTTTTTCTTGTCTTTGTTATGTATTACCTTTTCATAGTGCTTACACACTACGAAAATAATAATTATTTATGTGTCCCCAACGGGGAAAAATAGTGTCAATGTTCCAAAACGTATACCTATTATAGTTTAAATAATTGTTTCGTTGAAATAGTGAATCATTTGTATGCTATTATCAAATTACCATGATAATAAAATAAAATGCAATAAAATGATTAAAGTTTGATTTTAATCAAATTTTTATCCATATGTATGTATATATATACACACACACACACACACACACACACACACACACACACACATATATATATATATATATATATATATATATATATATATATATATATATATATATATATATATATATATGTGTGTGTGTGTGTGTGTATGTTGTAAAAATACCAATGTAACGGCTCATATTTTAACATAAGTTTTCTTGTGTTTTACTTGTATCTCCCCCCCCCCCCCCACCACCACCACCACCACCACCACCCTAAAACATAGAATATCATGGAAAACGTAGGGGTGTGAACTCATCTCAAGTGTGTTCTTGGCTGGATAACGAAGTGATAGGAATGTGCTTCGAGTTAGAACACTTAAAGATAGTCGTATCCTAATATTCTTTAACGCATGATAACATATATAAATTAGTTGAACTTTATATGAAAGTGTTTAAAAAACACTAGGTTATTTAGGAAGACTTACAATATACTTTTAAGAAATAATTATTGAAGGAATAGTTTTCCTGGAAAATGTTTGATGGGGTTCTTGAGGATGCTTGATGTTTCTGGGACTTGTTCTTGAAGATATGAAGGTGTTCTTGAGAAATTTTGAAGATTTGAATGCTATTCTTATGAACTTTGATAGCAAATGATGGAACTTTGAAAGTAAATGTAAGAAATGGGAAGTGGTTTTTGGTCCTATATATATTAATAAGGTAAAGGTGAGGTGACGTGCGCATTGTTTTGTGGATTATATCATATTGGGAGGAGGACCACCTTATCCAAATTGAGATTTCGGCCACTTTACCACCGAAATCACCCTTAGGCCACCGAAATCACATATGCTTTCGTTCCTAGGCATGATTTAGATCAAGCATGATTTCAGCCATGGAGAAATTTCGGCCTAAGCATGAGATTTCAACCCTTTGCAACCGAAATCCCAGGGATTTTGATTCTAAAAACCAAAAACCCTTAAAGTAGGGTATAAGTCATTATTTAATTTTAATTATTTGACTTTTGTTGTCACAATTGACTTTTGTTTAATTTTCCTTGAATTTTATTGACCTGAATTAACCGGTTGTTACATGTTGGATGTAACTGAACCAAAAACTACCTCTTCTCCCGTGTGGGTCTCAATCTCAATATCCTATCTCCGTGCCACATCCTGAAGCTTGGAGACGGTACAGTATTGTTGGGAAGTCACAAACACCCGAATCTCAGTCTTGAGCATCCTCAAGTATTGCGACGTATGGGTCTGCTCCAAAGTAGAATACTCGAGGCAAAAAAGAACCGCTCCCAAGTAATAGTTGCCTTCTGTTTAGGAGTATAAGAACCGATCACCAACTTCCACCACTCCTTCACACCCAGACGAAGAAGGTTTAGGGGGCACCTAACCTTTTAGTCCTCTGGACAGGAACAAGTGAAGAAGGCAGCTATTACTTGGGAGCGGTTCTCATAGAGCTCTCTCAGTAAATGTCTTAGTGACCTTCATCACCGATTCTTTCGTCTTCCTTAACGACAGATACTCCTGATCTAACCTCTCCATTTCCACTAAGGGAACATACTCAGTGTGGAACATCTATGAGAACCGCTCCCAAGTAATAGCTTCCTTCTGCTTAGGAGTATAAGAACCAATCACCAACTTCCACCACTCCTTGACACCCAGACGAAGAAGGTTTAGGGGGCACCTAACCTTTTAGTCCTCCGGACAGGAACAAGTGAAGAAACAACCCTCCACGTAAAAAATCCACCACATTGTCATGATCGGGTCCTTGACCCTGTTGAACTCCGGTGGCTTCATATTGCTGAATTCTCAGTATTGAAATGACCCTCTCCCCTGAACTCCCGCAATAGAAATAGTTTCGGTCGTTGTAGCAGCAGAATCCTCAGTCATAGTGGTGTATCGCTTCTCACAAAGCTTAATCATCTCGGTCTTTATTGGCCCAAAAACCTTTGTGATCTCCTCCCTAATATCCATAGTCACCTGAGTGGTGATCATCTACCGAATGTCATCATCTACCAAACCTGGCCTCTTTGGGCCGCCAACTCCTGATCCAGAACCTATAGTGATCGACACGCTGAAAACAAACTAGAATTCATCAGAAAAGCCATACTATTACAATCATAAAAATTACTAGACACTCGAGGTTTGTGACTTCCATGCTACGTGTATGGATCATGTGCTTCCAGTAGTACGGACCTATACTACCTTCCACACATACCCATATTCGCATCAAGGGGTAGTCATGGACCATCCAATCAAAAGATCCAACATTTATGATACACATACATCATATACATATGTTCAAGAGTGGCTAATCCTTCTTCACGCTGGCATGCTGCAATCTGCACTCACTTATGGAACTTTCACCAACATTGTAGCCAGTCGTGCATACTAATCATACATAACACTAGATTCCATAAACATTCAAATACTTGTTTCTACCCTAATCCCACAACCAGACAAGGAATAAGAAATAAGGCTAAACCAAACGTTCTCAAGCTATAAAATCTTAGTTATGTAAAACTATGATGCATACAATAAGAAACTATAATAATGATGTCACCTCCATCTAGCATACAAGAAATTCTCCTAAGCTATCAGGCATCATAATTCAAGAAATTCTATCATGCAAACCTTGAAGATACCTAGCCTATAACTAGCATGCAATTTTATCATAATCTTCACAAACAAATAACAGTGTAGGTAACTTGGGGAATAGTTCTTGCTCCGACTGATCATATATATCGCATACTTCCTTGGTTACTATTAAAATAATTTTGAAAACCCTTTTAAATCCTTAGTTTGAGTCACGATTCACACACATGTCCATCCAATCCACTCAAACCAGGGCTCGGATACCGATTTGTAACATCCGAAAATAAAGAATTTTTTTATTTTTAAAACCATTCCAAAAACCATAAGTTTTACAAAAAGAAGTTCCCAAAAATCACAATCACGAATCATAGTATCCCAACATCATAAATCACATAAAAATCCATGATGATGTACACAATCAAGCTATCGTCATGCCCCTGTTTTATGAAGTACTTGAAACCATAAAATCAAACTGTAAGCCAAAGCATAGCGAGTTTCCCTAAAATACCAGCACACAAACATATAAAAGCATGCATATTGGGTCCACAATCATCATATTCGATTACCCCTAAGCCCACAACACAAGTCTGGATTGCCCACCTGGCCCACAGCTCGTGTCTAGATTGCTCCCAAGCCTACAACATATGTTTGGTTTGCCTTTCTTGCCTTCTTCTAACACGGGATTGCTCCCGAGCCCTCATCATAAGTATGACTTTACTTTCTTGCCCTCAACTTATGTTTGGATTGCTCTTGGTTTGTTGGCTTCCGACAGAGCAGTATTGCCTCAACCCAACCGCACTACGTCGACATATGTCATAGATAAACATATAACCAGCAAATACATGTAATGATATAGGTCTACAAGTCTAACAAATCACTACATCATATCAACATCCTTTTAAATAGGATACATAACACAACCTAGTGAGATGGTAATGGTGCCTTCGACCCACGAGTACAGAAAAGAAAACTCAACTCACAGTTTGAAAGATAGTTAAATCACACACGCGTTGCTGCTATAGAGGCTCTTCACACAGTATGAATCTAAAACCAACCCTAATTAATAATTAGGGTAATAACCTAAATCAAGGGTCCATTTCATGTTATCTCCCGCTAAGGTAAAAGACCATTCTACCCTTTCCAAACTAATCCCAACCAAACATGACCCAAGGCTTAAAATAGCCCAAGTGCACTTCCAGGAGTACGCAATATGTACTCCTGCCTTACGCCTTGCATACCAAGCTTCCATATAAAACAAACGGGAAAAAATCCTATTACGTTTTACATACACAGGGATTACGCCCTATGTACTCAAGTAACTTGTCAAATTCTTTATTAAGTTCTTAATGGATTAAGACAAAACACCTAACACTCAGATCTAACTCTTATGGACGTGCTAAATTATAAAGTTTTCGACTTTATGACTTTGCATGGGTAGAAAATGTTCAAAAGCAAAACCCTAACTTATCGTAAGATCTTAAACTCCATAGCTCATGCATGGGTGGAACATGGGACCAAGATAGCATTTTTTATAATTCAAGGCACTCAAAAACATTAGAAAAGGTCACTCACAAGGTCTTGATTATTTCATACTCAACTAGACCAAGAATATGGGACAAAAAGAACATAAAACTAAGGACTAAGAAGATCCAATAAATCATTCACCAAGTTCAGAACTTTATACCTCATAGAAAATGTTTGATAGGTGCAAATACCATATCTACAATGCTTGAAGCTTTCCTACCAACACTACCAACATCTTCTCCCTTCAAAAGCGCCAACAAACACACTTTTAGATCACAAGGCACAAATATAGGGTTAGGGTTTCAAGGGAGTCATTTGGAGAGATAGAGGCTGAGAATAGAAACGGATTATGGAGGTTAATATGCTTAAATAGGGATCAAAACCATGGATTTTGGGTTTACACATCAACTAAGTATGGTTTGTATACCCCTTGAATATGCCATGCATACTCAAAAGCACCAGCATCGCTTTTAATGACTTACACCCAACATATGCTCTAAGTACGCCTGATATAAGGACCAGTTTTGCAACAAATTTATACTTTAGATAAGAATGAAAATACTTGATTTGGTTGTGTGTTACAACATTCTTCTTGAAGGCTCAATTACTCCATATATTCTTAGCATGGGGAGGAAGTTCAACCAACTCCCAAACTTGATTTACTTGCATAGATTGCATCTTAGAGTTCCTAACTTCAAGCCATTTGTCAGATTTAGAATATGTCATAGAATTTTGAAAGCTAATGGGTTCCTCATAATCCATCATGAAACATTCTTCAATGAGAAATCCATATTTCTCAAGTTCTTAACGAATTCTATCAGATATGTGAACGCCTTGTGTTTAATTAGTCTCATGAATAACTATTTCTTCATTCTCAATAATTTCTTGTTGATTACTAATGCCAACTTAAGTTACATTAGGTTGTGGTTCTTGATCTTCTTTAAGTTCCACATGCTTCCCACTTACTTCATCCATTAGAAACTTGTCTTCTAAGAATTCTTCTTTTCGTGAAATAAAGATCTTATTGTCACTAGAAATGAAGAAATAATAACCTAAACAATCTCTAGGGTATCATATGATTATGCATTTAGTAAATATTGGTTCAAGTTTGCTTCAATCTTCTTGTGTAACATAAGCTTCACAACCCCAAACCCTTAAATAAGATAAGTATGGAGATTTTTGCATACCATAGCTCATAAGGTCATTTGTCTACCTTATTAGTTGGAGTCATATTCAATGTATGCGTGACAAGAAGTAGGGCATAACTCCAAAATGATAAAAGAGGAGTAATTTTCTAACCATAGATCATACCATATAAAGTAAGGTTCGATTACCCCTCTCAGATACACCATTATGTTGCGGAGTAATGGGTGGAGTAAGTTGCAAGATAATTCCATGACTTTCAAGATGATCTTGGAACTCTTGGGTCATGTATTCACATCCTCTATCTAAATGCATGATTTTAATTGTCTTGTTGAGTTGATTCTCAATTTTACATTGAAATAGTTTGAACTTTCCAAATGCTTCATGCTTATGTTTCATTAAGAACACATAATAAAAATGACTAAAGCCATCAGTGAAGGTGATGTGGTAACTTGTCATCTTTCAACCAAAACAATATTCACATATATCAAATGATTCATCATCACTTTCCTTCAAATATCCATTCTTTTGAAGTTGGGATATGCGCTTTTTTTATATGATACGCGAGAACAAAGTATATCATTTGTGATTCCATGTATCCATTTGTGGAGAAATGATAAAATTTTACGCCTTTACTTTCGATTGAAGAGAATAATTGAAGAGAAAAAACATATTCTCTTCAATTGAAATTAAAAGCGTAAAAATTTATCATTTTTCCACAAATGAATACATGGAATCACAAATCAATATACTTTGTTCTCGCATTCTCAACCTTTTTGGTGTTCTTATTTGATCTTACTCCTATATATATATATATATATATATATATATATATATATATATATATATATATATATATATATATATATATATATATATATATATGTATGTATGTATGTATGTATGTATATATATATATATATATATATATATATATATATGTTTGGTAAAAATCTTATTTGATCCTTTTTGGTGGTTGCATGATAAATGGAATTACTTTTTGAGAAAAAAATCAAGGTTTAATTAATAAATTTCATTAGTACGTGTAGCCTCAAAATAGAATATTCCATTAAAAATGGGTGGATATTTCAATTCAAAATGGAGTGGATATTATCATCAAAAAATTGATAAGTAAAACCAGATTGTTTTAAACGCGAAACCAAAATAATAATTAAACTTGGAATTAAGCATACGTTGTTTAACTTTAAACACTGTCCATTTGGTAAACATAATTCAAAATCTCCTAGAGCTTGGACTGCAGGTTTTGCTTTATTGCCAATATGTAATATCGTTTTGTCTACTTTCGGCTTCATACTCTTTTTGAACTACTGAAGAGCCTTCCTCGACCTTCTTTGCTTTCAATCCCGTAAGATATGTATGGTAATTCCTTTTCTAGTGGCTAATGACACTGATATGTGATAAATTATACATATTTTAAGAGACTTATTAAATTCTTTTCTGTACATTTTTATAATATTTGATACTGAAAATATATAAATTTTTATTTTGAAGATGAAACAAAATAAAAGATATTTAAAGCATATTCTGGAAGGAACTTGTAGCTTAAATATTAAGCAGAATTTGAATAAAAGATTTCTCCAGAATGATAGAAGATTTCGAAGATTTCTGAAGATCGTGTAATTTGCACCGTGAATATTTTTCAACGATGCGATTTGAGGTGGTCAAAAAAATATAAATATAGATGATTTTCATCCAAAGAAAGATGAATTCAACATTCAAAGGAGAGAGAGAGAACAATCATAAGATCTGGAGAGGGAAGGTATGTTCAAAACACTAGAAGGAGCGAAAAGAGTTGAAGATATATTCAATTGAAGTTCTAAAGAATTTTGGTTTGCAATATGCTTAATTTATTTGTTATTCTTAGCTATTTAGTTATTATTATGGGCAAAGTCCCTATACTTTTGATTAGATGTAGAAAATCTTTGAAAATGGTTTAATTCATTAGAAGGAGTTTGATAGTTATTTAATATGATATGTTAATTCTTGACTAAAGATCCATGAGAATTGATAATGATTTTCGTTATTTTTATTTACCTTAAAGAATTATTTATGATTTCATTTATATTTTGTATCTTGAATCACCTTGTTTATTAACTTGTCTAAGCTGGAAAACTATGTCAAGAGCGTAAGTAGTGGTGACTAGTGGAGTGATACCCTAGGTTAAACATAATAAATTTGTTATTAATATTTGTGATTGTTCTTATAACTTTGACAATTTGAGAGGTTGCCTTTAAGCCTAGGACAAATAATACATGTTAAGTTATTACATAATATACATGAATAGAATGTGTCTAAGAAACCTGTCTTTGCTGATAGATAACTCATAGGATTAATGATATTAGCATTGAGTTAATCAAACTAGAAGTAGGTTAATATCGACCAAATTTCCATTGCACATTATATATTAACCACAATAGTACCTTGCTAACAATTAGTTTATTTTTTTAGGATTTATAAATTTAAAACTAAGATTTATAGTTGGAATTAAGTTTATTTTATTAGAATATTTTTCACACATCAAATGCCACACTCAAAGCAAGCATCTTCTTTTTTCCACCTTTTCCTTCTTCTATTGCAGTTGGGATTAGGGAACCTTTTTCCCTTTATCCTTGAAGTTTTTGTCTTTGCTCTTATTTATTTTCCTTTCACGAATCATGAGCACTTGAGGGGTTTTCCTAGGAATATTCTTCTTGGTAATTTTCAGAGTGTAGCTCTGAGATAGGCTTATCCAACCCATTCATATTGCAATTCACTATGAAGGTATCATAAGACTTTGGCAATGAGTTTAGAATTAAATTTGTGGCCAACTCTTGTGCATATGGAGAGCCTTGTCTCTCTAAGTGACCAGATAGCTCTTCATTTTCAAAATATGTGTGCTCACATTTCCAGTCTCCTACCTTTTGCAATTATGAAGAGATCGAACAGTTTTAAAAGTCTCGTTTCTTGCTTGTTGAACGAACATATCCTTTAGATGTTCAATCATACCAAAGACATCATGATGTTCCAAATCCCTTTAAAGATATGGAATCATGGTCACAAGCATAAGGCATGCAACATCGATTGATTCATCATAATGCTTAAACCAAATATCATGTGTAGCCTTAAGAGTAGGAGTTGCTGCCTCAGGAAGTAGACCCTCAAAAACATATTTTTTTCTTTTGTTGTATAAGTACAATTCTTTGGTTTTAGTACCAATATAAAAGGTTGGAATGACCCATTTTTTTTCTTTATTAAGAATAGATGGAATGCTCATGGGGTGATGGTGATGTGTTATAGTTGCAGGCACGGCCATCCACAAAATTTTAACGAAGTTTTTTTTAGTATTTTTTTTCTTTAAAATTAATATCCTTATATTTCTAAAATGTTAATTATTAAAGTCTAGGATCCAAGTTGCCAATAAATAAATGGTTAGATGTTCTTTTACCCATTCATTTTTCCAACAAGGTAAATATCTCTATATTAATTATACCAATTATAATTGAAAGATGTATGGGATCCAAAATAACTATTTAGTTAATAGAAATGTTTAATCCCATCTATATCTCATATTTATTTTTCTTAGGTATCATTTATCACAAAATATTTATGATCAAGTCATCCAATAGAAAAACTTGTATATGAGTCTATAACTAGTTATAGAAATCAAAAATACACTTCGGTCACCAAGAAATAATACAAGTAGTTAGGTATTCTTTATCCCACAAGCATTATGCAAATGATGTGTGAATATTCTTTTAATTGGATGTCATAGACTTGTATTTTAAAGGGATTATAAGTTTTATAATTCTAGTTTAAAAAAACATGTAATACCATAATTATCGCATGCATACAATAATACTTGGTATCTTATATTTAATAAAACTTCCTTTTATTATAAAGACTTAAAGTTACAAAATCTCCATTTTAAACTTCAAAGTTTAATATTTCAAAACTTATCATTATTAAGGTTTTTATTAAAAAAAAATTTATTAAAGCCACAATTTTATACATCTTAAGTTTACAAGTAAAATATTGAAAACAAAACTACTGTGATGTTATTTATGTTCAAAACATTATTTAAGCATGTGAAATATAATTTAACAACCACACATAATATTAACATAAATTTAAAAAACACAAACATGCAATAAGAAATAAAACAAGCCATGTTTTAGTGACACTTTTGAGAGCCATCATAAAAGCGACAAGTCATTTCTTAAAGAGAGGAAATGACCAAATCTTCAATATGTTGCTCTTTATCCTCCTACTTGCTTTAACAACTCTTTGTACAAATCTTTGAAGTTTTTATAAAAGTTATAAAAATACTTATAAAAAAACCTCCAAAACCGTAGGTAACATTTTGTTGCTCCAAAATAGTTATCATCTTCATCTTGTTACATTTTATATAAAATAAGATAGTCTAATAGTAATTTGTTACTTACAAAATTTCAAAGATGAAAAACTAGCTATTAATTACTAAATAACATATGAATAAAATAATACTACAACCATTACATAAAGTCAACACAAATAACAAGACAAATGGTCCATGGCTTGTTTTCGCACTCTAAAAGACCTATAACATACAAAGACAACCTTTGTTTCTCTAAGACAACTATAATGAAAAAATATACATGTAAACGTTTCTCACATAAACTAACAATTATAAAGTTATAGAAAATATGCATGAACTTGTTTTTAGCAAAACAAAGCTATCCATATTTTCCAAAAACCAACTTTAATGGAAGCATTTTAAAATGAATATCATAAACTATTTATTTCCTACCAAGGATCATCTTACAATCAATGGAAAGATAAAAACAACCATAGAGGGAAAATTTAACAACCTTTTTTGCCTTTGAATCCTCAAAGGGAGGATAGGAAGATGATGAAGAAGGCAAATACTTAAAGTAGAGCTTCACTATGTGTATCCACCAACAAGTCTTCAAGCCACTTAAGATGCTAGTCTTTACTTGTAATTAGTTATTTTTAAGCCTTAAAGAACTTATACCAAATTAACCTTAAAAGGAGAAGCAACTAAAGAAATCAATACTACACAACAACTACCAGAGGGATGATAGGAGAAGGCTAAGAATGCTCTCAACTTTCTCTTAAAAAGAAGAAGAAGAAGAAGTGAAATAATGTAAGCCTTCTCTCATCCTTTTATTCTTGTGCGCATTAGTTAAAGGTCATACTTCCATTAAATGAGAAGGATGTGTTGCAAGTACATGTATATGTAAGAGGAGTCAAAGCAAGCAAATACCCATGTGGGTATGGACGGCTCTTAACAAAGAGAAAGAGTAGAAGTATTAAACACTTCATATTATTATTTAAATGTACATGTAATAACATAGTGAACTTATACAAGTCCTAAAAGTTGTATGGAATTTATTTAATCATACCATGTGATATAAATAATTATTTATACTGTTTTTAATTGGAATTTTCATAAAACAATAATTCCACAATTAAATACAAGTGTTAATAATATTTAGTAAAAATCGCATTACTTAATAAATAATAAATAAGTGTCTAATTGCTTAAAGTGTGATCCTATAGGATCATATGTTATGAGCAAATATAATTTTATAATGATTCTTGAGCATAAAGATATATATACATATATATATATATATATATATATATATATATATATATATATATATATATATATATATAAGAATAGGTTCATTAAATGAGACTATATAATGTTAGGATGTAACATTAGACCAAGACAACCAGTTTGAGACTGTGAAGGAAGATGGGATATGTAATTCCCACCATTGTAAAATAAGAGTCCAAATTGAAAAAATATCATCAAAAGTGATGAGTAAATGATCAATCGTATCAATATACGAACCAAAAATAGGGCGTAAAAGTGATTTATCATTCCTCCACCTTTTGTCAAGATTAAGGCTAATAGACACCCATATGATTCAGATTATTCCATCTAATTGGATTATCCTTTACCAACAAAGTGTCAATATCAATATCTAGTTGAATCCATCAAGTAATCTCCAGTCAAGTCAAGCCTACAAACCCATTGGTCTTGTTGATTAGAAACCATAACTTCTTCAAAATATCCTTCAGTTCATTTAATTTGTTTTAGTCTCCTCCTTGGAGGTTTATACATGCAACCTGACCAATAATAAACTAAATTTCGAGAAGTGACCACACACCATCTATCTGAATCTAAAGACAAATTTCAGGTAATTGATCTTTAAATGACAATTGACCAAACTAAAGATTCTTTTAAAAGCTAATCGATTGACCATTTTCCATGTTTTGGTAAAAGGGTCGAGTCCAATCGAATTTTGCAAGTAGTCTACTTTGTTCTCTATACAAGTCTTTTACATTAAAAAACTCCATTTTCCTAAAACAGAGGTGTTTCTAAGAGAAATTTCATGGGTATTACTAATTTGTTCTTTATGGATTACATATATGCATTCATAGATCTAATCCATTTATCAACCTATATTTCTGATTACCATAAATCATTCAGTTCAAAACTTTGAATAGATTTAGGGAATCTATATTCCCTTATCTTATTTAGAGAACCTACTATAAACTCAAATGCCTTGTGTGTTTTCGTTGCACCTCTACCAGCTACTATATAGAGCCAACATGTTGTCTTATACTAACTTTCTAATGTATCATATAACATGGTTCTTGAATTCTTTCAAGGTCTACTAGGCTCCTACTATATTCTTGTAAGAAGAGAACCAAACCTTTTAGTGGAGGTATATGAGACAATCTTTGTAACATATCATACAATCTAGGAATTGCATATACTATATGTCAAAAGTTTGTTTAATAGTTCCATATTCTTTATTAAGATGGATTAGTGTAATCATTAGAAACTCTATAACTATTACAACGTCTTAACTACCGTATAAACTAATTGATAAAAGTGACATCAATAAAAACTACCTTATATGCTAGCTGAAATATATAAATAACCTAAAAGGGTATTTCGAAGATTGAGTTTTTTTAGATAAAAAAGCTCAATAAGCTGGTTGAAATGCTAATTAGAATAGAATTTAAAAGTCTAGCTTACAAGCTAATTATTGGTTTTCCAAACATGACAACCCAAAAAATCTGAAAATAAAAGCTAGTCATGGCATCCCAAACATAAACTAAATAATTAAAAAGGAAACATCTTGTAAATAAACAACAAGCAATTAAATATAAAGAAAATAGAACATCATATATTGGGTGGAAAAATCCTTAGTGGAAAAAAACACACATTTTACTCGACTTTTAGTTTGAATAAAATAGATAAAAAGAAGAGTTGATAAGATGAAATTTCGACGGAGAGAGGATAATAAGTTAGTATGATTCGAATTATCAATTAAATTTATATTTATAGGGTAAGAAACTAGAAATCTAAAATTATTGTAAAGAGGGAGAATTTGAATCACGCTTGAAAAACCTCTAGCTTGAGATGAATTCCATATTTGAAAAAAAAATCTCTAGCCTCGTAAAAAAATATCATATTATAGCCACTAAGGGATAATATTGAATAGCAAACAAGCTTGATAAAAGTTCAAAATGATGGGTTTTAAACAAACAATCCTATGTGTGCATGCAACCCTAGATACGGATCTATGTTTTCACTATTAGTTATACAACATTATGAACACAAAGGAAACCTAGCATGCTTCTGGTAATTTCGAAATCATAAAGAAGAATGGAATACATACCTCTTGTTGTTATGTTGTAATAACAACTTGTATCTTGAATCTTCTTGTCTTTGAAAGCAAGTACCACAAGTGTAGTACCTATAATGGCTAACAAACACCAAGAGCAAATGGAGAGGCAAGAGAGAGAGAGAGAGAGAGAGAGAGATATATATATATATATATATATATGAAATTTGGCTCTAGGAACCCTAGGTATCAAGTGGCCGAATTTCATATGCCAAGGGGTCTTTATACAGGTGTAGGAATTAAGTTTTCAGTCCTTAACTTTATCTGATTGTTTAGCCACCAAGCAGCCCAAAGGATAACCCTAGAAACCTTATCAAAGATGAATTCTAAGGCCTTATAGCCTTTAATTTAACCACCATATCATATAGGGCATCATTTTCCCTACTTTGCAACTATCACATAATTACAGTTTAGTCCCCCTAGTTCAATTAACTTCTTTTGATCACAAAATTAATTCTTAATTAATTCTCAACCAATGTTAACTAAATAAATATGATTTCTCTTTTCATATATTATTCGTATAATATATTAATAAACCATAATAACCTCTTTCTCTATTATTCCTTCTATCAAGTTGCTTTGGTGAAGGCAACCCAAAAGGACCATGCACAACCGGGTCAAGTACTTACCAAATATGGTTACGGGATTAGACACTAATCCAACAGTCTCCCACTTGGATAAGTCTTGTAACCATAAATGCATGTAGAATCTGATTAGCAATCGTAGCTCTCAAAGACGTTGTCGAACTCTGATCTTATCAGTAACTTGTCCTTTAGATAAGGGATCATATATTCCTCCATTCTAGATATCGTATGAACTGAGATATGGATTTTAATTTTAATCTTTGTTCACGTGTTGTTTCCCGATTTCCGATTTATGACGACCGACAACAGACTACAATTAAACACATAAACTTAGTCCCATCTTGGCCAAGCTCTTAGGGTGTCATCACTAAATCATCGAGGGGCCCAAAGATATCGCTTTTATCCCACTTTGGGTAAAAGGAATAGATAAACTGCGACTCAATGCTCATTTGTACTCACACACAACAATACGTTTTAACACTAAGTTACTGGTGTGTTTACATATTATCAATATGTAACCGACTCGCAATATACAACTCACACATCTTGGTTTCAAGAATATAAGATATTACCTTCTCACCAATCACTCGTGATAAAATCCATGAAGCGATCCTAGTGAGCGTGGGTTTAATCCAATACTCTAATCTTATAGCAATATTCTTTCATACTTACTTCCAAAGTATGAGCGACTGTAGAGGGTTTGAATAATCTTATTATTCGAGAAGTCAAAACATGCAAAGTGAAACACAAGAATAATACTAATCCCATATGACCCCAAACTTTTTAGTATAAAAAAAACACATTTTATTTAATCACCATATTGATTACTCATTATTTGTTGTTTCGGTTAATCAACTTCTTACTTGAATCACAACAACAGTTATCCCATGCTTTTAGCATGCAAACTATGTTTTCCTATGTAAAATAGATTAAATGAACACATTTACTATGATTCTCATTTCACAGATCCTAATCCTAATCAATTAGTGTAAGAATACAAATTCTCGCCACTACTAGAATATGTTAGATTCTAACGTTTTATGCAACGGTCCTTTCGTAATATCACAACGCCAAAGTCACCAAGACTTCGCCAATGAAATTATAAAGTGCTCTATTGGACATTGTTACAAGACAATTCCATATTCATGAAGTCTTGCATTCAAAGTACATTCCTTTGAACATCCTTATTGCATAGAAGTTTCTAATCTAGACATAGATTCTTAACGTCCAACTCCCAATAAGGAAACATTTCCATATTTTCCAATTGACAACTCATTATAAATAGAATCTTATATATTCATAATAATGCCAATATGGTCCATCTATGACTATACTTCCAATTGTCCACAAGCAACCAATCCTTAAATTGTCCTTAACAGTTGTTTAATTATTTTAGTCAAATCCAGTTATATTCCTTTTTTCCCTTTAAATGACCTAGGCATTTGGAAAAATTTTAGGACGATTGAATATTACAGCATATGCAATTGATCCTATACCCGAAGCATATGGGATACGATTTGTAATGAAAAATGTGATACTTTATCAGTTTTTTTCTATAATATTGTCATAATGCTCCTATTTGTCATGTTCTCAAAATTCGAACTATGAAAAGGGATGCCGTAATCATAATCGAACTTTGAGAATGCAAATGCAAATAATAAATATATCCTTGGCAAAATTTAATTAAAATTTCTCGATCTAAGTTTTTAGATTGGAAACGAACTACAACATTATCTCCCTTAATTATAACAAAAACAACTTTTCAACCCCTGCAACTTGGCAAAGTGAAACTTTTGTTTTTCTATAATTAATATTGCCAACTTGCAATACTTAAAATAATAATAATCAGACTCTCACTAACATGATGATTATATCCATTCCAGTATAACATTTATACTCCCACTAGCTTTGACACATATTCAGGAATCAGTTGGACTTCTAGAAGACAATACCTATTGACTTCTAAAGTTCGTATTTCCAATACGATGTGCTTCGATAAGCCTTTTATCTAAGCTTCTCAAACTCACCCACCTTTCCTTAGACAGCTCACATGTGTGTCTAAACTAATTCAGAACTTATATTATTAAGTCCCAAATGTTCAGACTAATTACCAAATCTCATAATTTGAACTATGAAGAGGAATTCCGTAATCATAATCAAATTTGAGAATGCAATTTACATAATCGCTATCTCCTTAAAATCTATCTTAGTGAAAGCGTATCCTTACAATCATTTTCATGAAGGAGAGAAACCTTATGACACTTAGATTTCATGGTGCATGTGTTCCTATCCATGCAAATTTGTCATAAGCATAATCATAAGATAATGTTTGTGACAAATTCAAACTCTTATGGATATAACTTGTTCATTCTTAATTTCTTGCCATCAAGGGTCCCACCATTGCTTCCAAGTTATTTAGCAGCTCACATATGCTAGTCAATGTACTTTCATTGAACAAGGTGTTTTCCCTTATACGGTCAATTGAGAACTCGTAGAACTCATATGCATAAGTAACTTTACTGGAATGGCATAGAAATAAATTTTTATCAACACGATAGGTTATAAACCTCAAGTCGTGTGCTAGCGTTTAATAGGTTTACTTCTTGATTTATTCTTGAAACTTCTCAAGATCTTTAGACTCCCACTGGCCTCTTGACATATTAGATTATCTTATTAAGAAACGTTTCTTGACAAAACAAATATACATGAGTTAGTGTGTGTCTATATCAAGACAGAACCTACACGCAATTTGGTACTAGTTGGTTTGTGTCTTATTCAAGACATCACAACTTACCAAAATGTGCAAGTGTAAGAACATTCCTACTTAAGATTATGTCACTCAAGTCACAATCTTGGAGTATGACTCTAAGACTTGATTTTGAAACAAATTACGATACATCATATTGACTTAACCACTACAACAATTCTCAATTCCTCTTCTTAGCTAAACTAGTGCACTAAGGTTTCCTTAGAGGATGAATTATGATATGGTTCTTAATCATTAAGACGATCATAAACATGATACAAAAGTACTCTCCCTTCTTCTAAGATTGGAGATACTTTTTATCTTTCTGTCTTCATTGATTCGTCTTATTTGTTCTGTCATTCATTAACACTTTTTAAGGATTCAAAACCATGCTTAATCCTATAAGCATGATCATATTCACTAATCTTTTAATAAATATGATGAATAATCTTGTTTATATTTATGATGGACTCAACTTCTGCACAACATTGTGAACCCAATCTTCTAGTTCTTCTCTAGACTCTTTGTCAAGGAATTAGTCTTAAATTTTCTAAGTACTAATATTTCCATACATCACCTGACTTAAATCATATGATTCCAAGCTTTTGTCCAATTAAAATTTAGGCGATGGGAATCTTTCCTTACTTATAGAAATTCAACACTTCCATAAATAACATAACTAAGAATCACATCCATTTACAGAAATACACAAACATCAATTTTTCACAACGAATTCATTGCAAGGATATATATAAATAAAAAAATTTATTTTATTCATAAAAGCAATGGAAAACATGTCCTTACAATGAAAAATCAACTGAAAAACTATGTAATCAAATATTCATAACAAATCTATCATAACTTCCTAAGCTCAAAATTTGATCTTCGAATCCATGTGATCGTAATCCATTTCTTCGTGATCAGACTCAACTCGGTCTTTCATCAAGCTTCCTCTCTTTTATCTGATCCTGCAAAAACATCCAAATGTAATCTTACCACATCATGTATTAAGAATCAATGAATAGGAACTCAATGGAGTTAGATAGTGGATTTTACCTGAAGTAGAGCCATACTCCTTGACTCTTCTATCTCTTAGATTCCTCAGGTGATCGAGGTAGCTTCGTATCCAACTCCCCTTCTCTTGGCAGTAGAAACAGGTGGCTTCTTCTAGAGTGACCACGGAAGCATGGTTGGTTGAATTACCAGACAAATATGCTCCATTACTTCCCAAATCATTTCTGATTCAGCAGCAATAAGCATGTAAGTTATGTCAATGAGGGTTGCGTCTAGATCCATCATATAATACTCTCATATGGACTTATTATGTGATTCAGGGAGTGACTAAAGAACCCAGTCTACAGCCAACTTCTTTGGGAAAGTTGCACCCAACATTATCAACCTATCGATGTGTGATTTCATCCCTAGGACATGAGCACACACAGGTTTTCCATCTTCATGTTTCATCGCCAACAGGGCTTGAGTGAGCTTGAACTTTTTAAGCCTTTGAACTTGTGGGTTAGGAAGAACAATAAGAGGAGGTGGAGGAAATGAAGCATGATCTCTTGTTCCTCGATCGAATCATGGAATATCAACTTCACGTGGAAATCTTGTTCCAAGGGATTTGGAAAGACCATAATTGTCATACTTTGACATCTACAAAATGGAAGAAAATTCAAGTTAGTTGATTGATTGAGTCCTTAATAAACACCCAAATGAGATATTAAGGCTAGAACCCAACACAATACTCTACAACTTGGGAGAGGGATGTCATAACCCAAATTGCAGAACATTTGAAGGTAAGTGAATGACGATTCACTAATTTTCCACCATGAAAAACGAAAAAGAGATTAAGTTTGAATGTATTGAAACTCCTAGATCCTTTGAGATTCATTGAACTTTTCAATGGCATATTTAAATCTCGATATGCCCCTCGATTTGTGACTGCGATGCCGAGGATCACAAAACAGGGTGTGAATAACCATGCAAATATACATGGTGCCCCCAATGTTATAGTCACCTATTCGATGTGTCGGTTAACCACACACGCTCCACCAAACTATGAAAAACATTGAGTCACCCTTCGTTACCTTTGCTTAGAACCCATTTAGTGTGTCGGTTAACCACACATGCTCCACTAACGTCTTAGCAAGGGTACAAAGTGTAATTTCATGGAATTGCATCAGATTCACTTTTGCCCAGTGTTGTAAAAATCCCGATTAATCTCCGATTAATCCCTAGGCGCTACTTGACCGATTAGAGAGCGCCTAACGATTAATCCATGCATACAAAATGACTGAAACAATAGAACCCGATGAGATTTTAACTTTGAAGAAGTTATATCTCAAAAGAAACTATTTAAGGTATGATTAGTGTTGTATTTCTCATATTAAGCTATTTTGTTATGATATTAGTGGGATTTATGAACTTTTATATGATATTAGTCATATTTAATGTTTTAAAATTTAACAAATTAGCAATTAATGGTCTCCGATTAATCCCCCGATTAATCTCTGCCAAGCCGATTAATCCCTTGACCCCAGTCCACCGACTAGCGAACGTTGAGCGATTTTTACAACCTTGCTTTTTCCTAAAGTAACTAAGATCTAGGAAATATATAAAACATTTAGTTACTTTATAATTCATTATACTTTTAATGGAAATGTTTTCCCTATCCTACCCATTCGGCTAACGCCTCTCCACCAATCAAGGAAGCGGTGAGTGAGAGTGAACACCCATTAAACGGCCATTTTATAGGCCATAACGCTATACCCCCTTCATAGATCGGCTTCGTGAATGAGGCCTACTAACGGTAAGACTAGCATTTAAGTTATACATATATAATATTAGACCTTTTAATTTTATATATAGTATAATGGTGTATTTTACACTTTTAAAATACTATGTGGTCTGATTTAATAAATTACACTTTTAACTTAATTAAATGTAAACCATATCACTATGGATTTATTAACTCTGTTTTAATTATACACTATTTTAATTTAATAAAACCATATGTGTGCAATTTGAACTTTTCAAAAATTAGGGTTTTAGAATTTAAAATTTTAAAAATAAACTTTTAATTAAAATTTAAATTCCAAAACTTGAGAGCAAGTTTTGAAACATTTCACATCATTGGGGTTTTAATCAAATTTAAAATTTTTGAAAATTAAAATCTTTTAGTTTGAAATTTTAAATATTAAAACTTTGATTTAATAATTATCCCAAAATTACAAAATTAATTTGAATTATCAAATCTTGAAGGATTATCTATTAAATAAACAATTAATTTAACATAATCCCTTAAATCCCCTAAAATTCGAAAAATTGAGATGGGATAATTCAAAGTCTTTAATTACCATATTAAACAATTAAAGGGATAATTACAAGATATGGCATTATCCAAATCCCTAAAATTTAGGAATCTTATCTTCAGGAAGAGGCAACTTCAAAAACCCTAGGTTTGGATAACCCGAAATTATGAAATCTTGGAGGCTAAGGAAAGGGTTTGGGAAACCCTATCAAAATTTCGAAATCTAGGGTTTAGGAACCCTAATTTCAAAAATAAAGCATTTAGGGTTTATTTGCTATAAACCCTAATATGTCAAATTCATACTTTTATATAAAATCTAACTGAAAACAAAACCAAAAAGCTCTAATGCCACTGATGGGTTTTAAACAAACAATCCTATGTGTGCATGCAACTCTAGATATAGATCTATGTTTTCACTATTAGTTATACAATATTATGAACATAAAGGAAACCTAGCATGCTTCTGGTAATTTCAAAATCATAAAGAAGAATGGAATACATACCTCTTGTTGTTATGTTGTAATAACAAACTATATCTTGAATCTTCTTGTCTTTGAAAGCAAGTACCACAAGTGAAGTACCTTTAATGGCTCACAAACACCAAGAGCAAATGGAGAGGCAAGAGAGAGAGAGAGAGAGAGAGAGAGAGAGAGAGAGGAGGTATGAAATTTGGCTATAGGAACACTAGGTATCAAGTGGCCGAATTTCTTATGCCAAGGGGTCTTTATATAGGTGTAGGAATTAGGGTTCCAGTCCTTATGTAACAACCCAAAAATCATGACTAAAAAATCATTTTTAAAACGTTACTTAAACCATATTTGTCAATCCATAACATAAAATCAGAGTGTTAATTCAAAACATATTCTTATTATCAGAGTAAAACATCCCAGGATGACTAAACAATGGTGTGTGCCATGCTATCACCCCGAGCTCTTCCCTCCGCTACCGAAAGTACCTGAAACCAAAACTGAAAACCGTAAGCACAAAGCTTAGTGAGTTCCCCAACCTACCACATACCATGCATAATAACATACTGCAAGCACTGGTCCATGCCCACTACTTCGGGGCCCCCCGATCCCAAGCCCCGCCTGGCTCCGAGCCCCGCTCGGTATACAAATCTGTTTTCTTTAGGCCTCGCCTGTCTTTGGGCCCCACCCGTTAAGGCATACAAACATATAACCATAACACATAACACATAAACTGAACATACCCTACTGCATTACCATCCTAATGCCTCGCCAGTCTTGGGCCTCGCCCCTGTCCAGCTACTAGTGAGCCATAGAACCCCGTCCAAGCTCCTGCTGTTAGTGAGATACGGGCCCCTACACACATTCACCTTCCTCCTATCTCGGGCCTCGCCCCGGCTCTACTACTAATGTGATATGGAACCCCGTCCATCCATTGATAATGGTGAGATACGGGACCTCGCCCACACTCACCTCCCTACCAGGCACATATAAGTATCACACAGACAACGAGTATAATCTAACATCCAACCTTCCTCGGGCTTACCCCGCCATCAGATCTTGATCCGGAATAACTAACAAATAAACCTTCCTCAAGCACCCGCCTGACATCGGACCTTGGTCCGGAATAACACAGTAGCATACAGTGCCTAGGCCTAACCCCTGGGTCTTCCTACTCATAACTACATGGGCCGGCATTATGGCCGTAGACCCATTCACACAAAGGTAAACTCACCTTGCGCTGCTTAACCCTTGCTGATATCCCTCTGGCTGCAATGTGACAATTCCCGAACTACTGCTCCTCTAGCTCCCCGAGCTACCAATACAAAAGTAACACTTAGTCCTAAATTGTCCTCCAGAAGTCAAACAAAGTCAACTCTGGTCAAAGTCTTTCTCAAGGTCAAAGTCTTGGTCAACTTCAACCTTCCAGGCTGACCCTACTCGCTGAGTCAGCCTAATGACTCGCCGAGTTCATAACCTTAGAAACCATGCAACTCGCGACTCAACTCGCCGAGTCATTCCATGACTCGCCGAGTACTTCAATCTCCGATTCCTAGTCCTGTCCAACCCACTGAGTCACCACTCAACTCACTGATCTGATACATAACCATAAGGTATTGGGTTTGCGACCCGACTCACCGACTCCATGAATAGACTCGTCGAGTCCACTTTGTGTCATCTCTATTCTGTCGATTACAGTCCAATCCATTGCTTTCAACTCATAGATCTGGTCTCCTAAGGCTAGCATTACACGTAAAGTTGCTAACTTTACGCGCATGCAAGGTGCTATATAGCTTGAACACCAAATCTAAGCTAAAATGGAGGCCTATGCCATGGAATGGAGCCATAGTTGGGTAAAGCTGGAAACTCTGAGCTTCTAAAGCTTAAGAGTGCCCAGATCTAAAGTCCAATACATCCTCAAAGGCTTAATTCTCAGATTAAATTTGGAAATGGCCCAAATGTGACAAAATACAAGATAAGAAGAGGATCTAGATGAATAACAGACAAGGCATAAGCTTTATACCTCCAAATGTTCTGAAATGCCACCCAAGATCTGGATCTACTTCCTCTTCTTGAATCACCAAGGGTTTCCTTCTTTCGTCTAGCTTCAAATTACTCAAAAATGGAAAGGAAAGCTTAAGAACACTCAATGGATGCTTAGGGTTTCGAGAGTAAGTGAAGGGAGTGATGGAGGCTGGGGTGGAGGCCTGAAATGATGTTTAAATAGGGCACCAAGTCCCGAAATTAGGGTTTCCTAACTTAGACCTGACTCGCTGAGTCAGTCTCCCCGACTCGTCGAGACGGTTACTTAATCCGCGACACGTGACATGCTCCGACTCGTCGATTTCCCCCTTGGACTTGATGAGTTGACCCTTTGACTTAGGATTTTCCTTTCCCTTCTTGGTGTTGTTGGATTAGGGGTGTTACACCTTATCCTTATCTGATTGCTTAGCCACCAAGCAGCCCAAAGGATAACCCTAGAAACCTTATCATGGATGAATTCTAAGGCCTTATCCCCTTGAATTCGTCCACCTTATCATATAGGGCATCCTTTGCCCTACTTTGCAACTATCACATAATTACAGTTTAGTCCCCCTAGTTCAATTAACTTCTTTTGATCACAAAATTAATTCTTAATTAATTCTCGACCAATGTTAACTAAATAAATATGATTTCACTTTTAATATATTATTAATATAATATATTAATAAACCATAATAACCTCTTTCTCTATTATTCCTCCAGTCAAGTTGCTTTGGTGAAGGCAATCCAAAAGGACAATGCACAACCGAGTCAAGTACTTACCAAATATGGTTACGGGCTTAGACACTAATCCAACACAAAATCGGATACAAGAACTAGCTTAATCGTCATAAATAACACCTCGAAGGGATGCTTTATAATACCCCTACAAATATGAGTGAACTTAATCGGAAAAGTGATCGAAATTTCAAGTTTACCAAAATATGTATTGTAGTATTTACCAAAATATGTCTTGTATTATTTCAAACATAATAGACCATTTTTATTTCTCACATAAGCATTTATCAAAAAACCTTTTATGATTTTCAAAACCATGTTTTCACCAAAATATTTGTATCCCTTACCATGAAAACAGTTAAGGATATAATATTTATCTTCAAATAACAAACATAGACTCGTGTTCCAATAATTCCATCAAACATCATGAACCAAATAGTATCAATATCCTCGGTCTTTCATTAAGAGTCGTTGACCAAATACTAAACCATATTTACGAATTATTTCTAAGGTTGTAACCATTCTTTATACGGAGAGATATGGTATGTGCAAGAGGAATCAAGAACCTACTCATTATTAGTGTTATTACATCTAACATTAACCACAAGAACCTCTCATTTATATTTTTATGTGCGTAGTTTTGTGAATTGTCAATTACTTTACCTTTGAATTTATTTGAGGCATTCCTATTTTAATTATTTATCAACCTATAGCTTTCATATTTTGTACCCATATTTATTGAAATATATACAAGTGTTCTCCTTCCTTTTAGATTTTCCCTGTAGATTTGTACCTGCACCGAACAAATAAAACATCTTCTTGGCCACTTGGGAACTAGTTGAATCGTTGGAAAATACCATCGATTTCATTTTTTTCCTTGGCATTCAAGGCTTTATAAAACTCAATGAGAGTGATTGTGTCAAGATTGCGAAGAATAGTGTATATGAAATTGGAACAGGAAATCAATAATGAACAAAATATAATCAAACTCAAATCTTGAACTTCATACTTGACTTTTATCATTATCAAATCGGAAGCTATCTCTTTGAAGTAGAAAAGATAACTAAGAGGGTTTCTTTTATCTTTTAATTTTGTATAGAAATGAATCCTCACACTATAAATCATTTTACATGTAAGTTCTTTTTCATGCGTACAAATTCTAGTTTGAGCTAAAGAGTAGTTACAATCTTGTCCTTTAGAATTTTTTTGCAAAATGTTGTGAAGATGAAATTGAATTTAGGATACATACTTAAAATATTCTTTTTTCTCTTCATCAATATATTTGGTTTATTTTTGCTTCCAAAAGTGTCTAATACATCCTCATAATCTACTTGATCTAGTGATACTTTCATATTGATACGTCATAAAGAAAACTAAGCATCACGGTCTAATAATCGAAGGCCATATGATTCCATTTGTAGAATATCTTAACAAGTTAAAAAAAATCAATCCAAACCATGTTGTAGGTTTAAAGAAAAATGATTGGCGCCCTTGAAGGTGTAGGAAGAAAATTGACAAAACTTGTTTCATGTTTAGAAAAAAAAACTTATGGAAACGGAACCTTTACAGGTTTTAAGAAAATTAATGAAAACTTCATATCATTTTCAAAAATATTAGTTTTGATACCACTTGTTGTAAACAAAACAAAAATAAATAAAACAAAAAATATTCGGTGAAAAACCCTTCAAGGAAAACCTTAAGGTACTCGATATGTACTATTAATAAAATCAATAAAAAGAAAAAAGAAGGGTATAATTTCAATGGAGAGTGGAGATGCATTTAAGATGATTAAACTAAACATATATGTATAAATTAAGAAACTAGAATTCTAAATTAATTAAAAGACTTCTAAATGGTAATGTTTTCTAATACTAAATACTTGAAAACCAAGGAACTCAATAACTCCTAGGAATGATAATTCACATTACACTTAAACAAAAGAATTGTAATAACCATTGGTCAAAACATAGCAATCTTGTAAGTAGACAATTGTAATACACCATTGGTCAAAACATAGCAATCTTGTAAGTAGTAATTGCTTAATCAAAGCGCATATCTTACAAACCAAGAGGAACACAAGAACCATCCAACCAGGAAACGTATTTAGACATTAATAATGACTTTGATTAAACACGTAACAACATAGTGAGTGCTACTTATCATATGCACTAAATACTTGTATTATATAAACATGTGAAGCATATTTTAACCACAATTTCAGCTCTTGTTTGTCCTAATTTAGTTAGGGATCATAATTAAATCCCTAAGTGGCAATTTCTTACATACATAGACAAACAGGCTAAACTAGGGTTCAAAATTTTTTGTTTATAAAAGTAAATTAATATAAAATTATTAACACGACATCGCTTTCTGTTAACTTAGGGAAAAACGACTCGTGGGGTCCAAAACTAGCATCGAGAACCACTCCTGCATCCGAGCACACCAGCATCTGATGTTATCGAACCAACAATAGAAGATGGCCTTGCACTTAGACTTGATGCCCTTGCATAACTCCTGGATGCCCCTGCACCCGATGGTGTGAAATATGCTCCATTTAACATGAGGTCTCCTTCTGATCGCCAATTCCAACTCTTCCACTCATTTTCTGACGCCTCCTCTCGTTTTGTCACCTAAGTTCATAAGTAGAAAATTTAATCAAGTAAAATAACTAAACTACTCATATAAATGTTTTAAATACTCACTTCTTTGTTTTCATGATTATTAGGAGCAAGAAATCTATTCCCTTGACTATTGATAGTTGGTGAAGCACTTCCTCCGATTGCATACATTTCCCAATGAGTGTAGTCATTGTTCACCACATGGAAGTACCCATGCCTACATCTACATTTACCATAAACAAAGTTCTATCATGTTGTTATACTTCACGCATCAAAAGTCACACATGCATGATGCGTGTATCAAATGATACAATATAATCACATGTTTTGAAAGAATCTTATGCTTCATGCTTTGTCTACTTTTAGAAACCCTTTTTGTACATTGTGTGAAAATTTCCAATTACAGGTATGTCAAAAAAAACAAAATAATTTGAGATAAATATTCTTTTACTAAATAGTAATATATAAAATATTACAAAGTGTGACCAATGTTTAAAAAGTATTTTTAAACATGTATTTGACATACACTAATTCAATATGAAAAAACAAATACTTTCTTGAGTTTTTTTTATTAAATCGTCCATTTTATATTAAATAAAAAAGAAGCACTTATTTATTTATAACTTACTAAATTGGATCATGTCTATAGAAAACTTTTATAAATAAAAAAGAAAAACATCTTACCTTGGCATCCTTTGGACAAGACCTTCACCAAAATGGTTAAAGGCAATTGTAACCTGCATAAGTTTGTCTTGAGTCGAACTATCACTATGCCCCAATAGCATGACCTTATCATGATGCGTCATGTAATTGTTAGATATGGTGATGGCCGTAGATCCATGTATGGCATCAATCAACCCATCATGACAATTAGCCAATGAGCAATGATCCACCCATACATGACTTCCTCCAAATATCGAAATCCCATCACCATCCGATATCGTTCGAAACCCTGAATGATCAGGCGAATCGCGAACATCTGCATTCCCTCCTTGCTTACAATCATGTATGTTGATACCATGTATGATGATGTTTGTCACATATTGGATGGTGATGCATGGTCCACCAGCAATATGAACATCAGCACCACGACCATCAATGGTCTTGAATGAGTTCATCATAAGTTCTTCCTTGAGCTTAATAGTCATGTCATGTGCAAATATGATCCATAAGGGTTCGTTTTGAATGACACCATATCGTAGTGTTCCTGGTTTAGGGTTCACGGGATCATCGTTCTTGGAGTCTGTCACAACATAAATTTTGCCATCACGACCACCAATGGCTTGTTTTCCAAACCCAATTGCACAGTCTGCTAATCGTTGTCGGTTTCTTTCCCAATTTTTGTCACATCGCCAACAATCATCTATGGGATTTCCTGTCCCACATGACAGAAATCCCATGTTTCTCCTCGATTCATTAACTCTCCTGTATTGCCATAAATATATTAGTTAAAGTATCATAATTAACTTTAAGTCTAATTTGTGTTGACAAGCTTATTATTGTAACCATTTTATGTAACAGTCGTATGAATGGTTAAAAAATTGTTGAAAATGTTTTGCATATATAGAATGACAAAATGGTGAAAGGATCTTGTATTTTGCTTTTTGTGAAAACAGTAAATTGAGACGAAGGAAAAATGGCCCAAACTTTTCACTTTTTTCATGCTGTCATTTTCTTGATCGCAAAAGAAAATATGTATACAAGAACCATAGAATACTGATGGAAAAACCCTTTAATATAATAAAAGCATAATAAAAGAAATTTTACTAGGTGAAAAAAAAAAAAAAAAAAAAAAAACGCTAGATGACAAAACTAGTTCAAAAAAACATAAAAACCAACGACAAAATTGGAAATTGAAAAGTTGTTTTCTATGTGTACCTGTGGAAATGTTCTACTACAAGCTTAGGATCTTGTACGTTTAAAGAGTAAGTGGAGATGGGGGAAAGAAGAGCAAGAAGAAGGAAAATGAACATTGCTATGTTATTCTTCCCTTTGTAAGAAAAGAGAGAGATAGAGAGAGAAAAGAATGTGCTAAACAATGAGGGGAATGAGATTATTAATACTGAAACTGAGAGTGCATACAAAGGCACATGGTACATCACTCATGCAATCATAGCTCATTTCAAGATATAATTTTTAAAAAACATTAAAGAAAGATGTGAAATTAATTTATGGTACATGATATGTTCTTGTGAAGTCCGACATGGATATGGCCATATCTGTTTTGTAACTGCCTTATCCGTAGTTACAGGGTAAACGGGTGAGCTAGATTTCCGTATTTAATGTGGTTTTCCTAATTGTTCATGTTTGTTTTAGTTGTGACACACTTATATTGCACCCATAACAATAGAATTTTTATACAAAAGAAAATAAAGTTTAAAGCAAGCTTTTCATGAACATGATGGTAAACTGTTCCGTTTTCAGATATTGGTAGAAGTGATATATATATATATATATATATATATATATATATATATATATATATATATATATATATATATATATATATATATATATATATATATATATATATATATAGGCTTACGGAATATGTGGCTGTTATGTACCTAATATTAGGTATAGAGCTATCAAAAACTACATAATTTTAACAAAATTCAATCAAATATCTCTATCGTATTTCTTGTATCATCTATTAGAGCTTATAATTGGCTTTGTATATATTTTTTTATGGAATTTTATAAGTTTAATTTTTGCACCACAAACCGTATATAAAAATATTTTATCAGCTACATGTAGTTAAGTATATTAAAATTTATTACAGAAAACCATAGTGAAAGGCTGAAATTGTTCATTAGAAACTCGATAAATCGCATCCGATAATCCATAAAAAAAAAAAAAAAAAAAAAAAAAAAAAAAAAAAAAAAACAATGCAAGTATATACAAGGTAGGTGTTAGAGAAAGTTATAAAGTTTCTACTAGAGGTTTAATAAAAAAACACATGTAAAAACCCATTAGAAATACATTGATGTTGGCGATGAAATTACAAAATAAACAATAACATGAATTCAAAAGAAATAGAAAGAAGCTAACTGGAAAGAAAATTTTGTTTATTTAATTAAAATGAAGTCAATATAGATGGTTCTATACCTAATATTACATACATGACAGCCACATATTCACTTTTCCATATATATATATATATATATATATATATATATATATATATATATATATATATATATATATATATATATATATATATATATATATATAAAAGAAGAGAGAGAGGAGAGTAAATACCGAAATGGTCCCTGTGGTTTGATCAAATTTTCAGTTTTAGTTCCTAAGTTTAAAATTTGATAGGTTACATCCCTATGGTTTGTAAAAATTGCATTGTTGATCCGTAGTCCATATAAAAAGACCAAATTACCCTTTCTTTCTTTTTTTTTTCTTTTAACGATATATATATATATATATATATATATATATATATATATATATATATATATATATATATATATATGTGTGTGTGTGTGTGTGTGTGTGTGTGTGATGGCTAACCAACATATTGCATTTATGTAGATTGGTTTAGTTTCTAATCGTCCTAGTATATTCATGTATAGTTTTGATTATGAGATTTAGTAGACGGGGTGTATGAAATAATGTGATTTTAGATTGTCTATATAATATAGGGTGTCGAATTCATCTGAGATTTCTAAATAAATTAAAATACATTGTTAATTTTTTTAGTAACAAGCATCAGTTTCTAACTGTATTATTTACCTTTAACAAGATCAAGACATCGAAATACTAATCAATCATGAAATTAATACATTCCTTTCATTCTTGAAAAGCTTTTAATTCGAGATTGTTTTTGAGAGTCAATCTTCCCGCAATTATAAAAGTAATTCAGATGCACATTGTTTCTATTTTACCTTAAAGTCCTCTAAAGTCCCCCAAAATTTCAGCCTTTAAAACTATTTAACCTTACTATTTTTATCCAAGAAAAGCTCTCTATGTATGAATGTTTTTCACAGCTTTAATTAGCACATGTGCTAAATCGATACAATTTGGATTTAAATAGCTAGAATAAGCAATCCTTGTAAAATCCATGTGGATTTCACAAACTAATTACATGACTATGTTTCTATGGTTGACGATTTCGTAGAAAATACATGACTCTATGTGTATGTAGTGGATTGTGTTTAAAAGTGAAAGAGAGAATGTAGTTGGTTTATGACATATTGGTTGATAATGACCATTTTTCTTTTGGACCAAAACTGGAAATTTTTAGGATGCCACATGTACTAAATTTGTAGTTTTTGATTAATACAACATTGGTTCTCTTCTCATGTTCTATTATTTTCATGCACATCAGTTTAAAAACAGTTACGGGGGTTTTATTAGGTTTAGAAAAAAATTTGATGGTAATCGAAGGAACATATATATGGTAAGGATGGGACGAGAAAGGGAAATTGGTGAGGGACATTCTGTAATTGTGGTTTTTAACCAAAACAATTGATTTTTTTTTTTCAAATTTTTTGTATAAAATTTTAAGTACATTCTACAATTGTTATAATTAACATGGTTTTTCCACATATAATAGGCATCACAAAGTATCGAGACGATTAAAGAACTATGTGTTTATGGATTTCTTAAATCTGGAACTTTGTGGCAACATTATTAGAGTTTTGGAGGACAGTGCAACAGGAAGCTTGAAGGATAGTGTTATCAAAATGTCTTTAACTATGTGTCCATTTAGTTTGGTGACTTATGTAATTCCACAGATGATTCTTTTTATATTTTTCTAAATTTAACCATTTTTGTTTGGTTCAAAACTTATGTTGGGTGGCTTGAGCAGTATATGTAACAAATTCAAGTATATTTAATCTTATATGTCCACAAAAAACATATACTTACCAAATATTTTTTTTACCATTTGAAACTCATACATTTGATTTAAATAAACATACATGATAGGAAAATATTACATATAACATAACATAATAAGGTTATACAAATTATTGCTGAACAAATAAAGCTCATATTTGAAAATTGACTTTTTAGTAAAAAATAACATTGTTTCTTTTTAATAGTAGATAAAAATACAAATTGACTACATAAAACGATGCACGTTTGTCTGTTGTAATGACTAATATATGATATATGTAATATGATAATTAAAAATTAAGCGCTTCATAATGACCAACATAAAGGTTGAAAAATATGTTCATGGGAAATATTAATTAAGAAAATATGAAGTTTGTTATAAAATATGATCAAATAACAAGATAAATTATAGAATAAAGAAAGACATGAGAGTAGAGAGAACTTTTATTCCAATACTTGTGAAGAAATTATCAAGTTTCTAATATATATGGCTCACTATTTATACTATCCAAATAAGAAGAAAGATGAGCTATAATATGAATGCACATTATGATGGTGTATTATTACATTCATAAAACACATTGAAATGGTTGTTACTAATGCTAAATAATGATGGAGAGTTATGGGAGAAATGGAGAATCCAATGGTCATTCACAAACTAATATTTCATAACACTCCCCCTTGAATGACGATTGTATCATGCCTCGTTAAAACCTTAATAGGTAAAACCTCATGGGAAAAACCATTTGTTAAGGAAAAAGAGTACATGATTAATAATAGATATTTGGAACAATTTCCTCGTTAAAAACCTTGCTAAGAAAACCCAGTGGGAAAAACATAGCTAAGGAAAAGAGTACAATGTGTTTCCAACTCCCCCTGATCATTACATCACTTGATTTCCTTAAAGCGTCGCATTCCAATATTTTGTACCATGTTTTCAAATTTGGATGTAGGGAGTGCTTTAGTGAACAAATCTGCCAAGTTCTTACTTGATTGAATTTTCTGGATGTTGATGCCATGCTCTTTTTGAAGATCATGAGTAAAAAAACTTTGGTGATATATGTTTGGTTCTATCTCCTTTGATAAACCCTTCCTTGAATTGGGCTATACAAGCCGCATTATCTTCATATAGTATGGTTGCAACGTCCCTCATGAATTGCTCCACAAGTGAATAAATAACCTCGAAGATATCGAAGAATGTGTTTGACTCCACTCTAATGTCTTCTTGTTGGGCAAGAAATATATCTTGCTAATAAGTTTACAGCAAAAGATATATCAGGTCTCGTATTATTAGCAAGATACATTAGTGCACCAATAACATTAAGATATGGTACTTCAGGACCAAGAAGTTTTTCATTTTTTTCACAAGGCCGAAACTGGTCCTTTTTGGCATCTAAATTCCTTACTACCATCGGGGTACTCAATGGATGCGAGTTATCCATATAAAACTTTTTAAGCACCTTTTCTAGATAACTAGATTGATGTACAAAAACTCCATTTTTTGGTGTGCTCAATTTGAAGACCCAAACAAAATTTCGTATTACCAAGATCTTTCATTTCAAAATTTTCTTTCAATCAAGAAGTGGCATTTTCCAATTCTCCAGGAGTTCCAATTATGTTCAAATCATCTATGTAAACAACATTTATCACAAATTCTGATCCGGATCTTTTTATGAATACACATGGGCTTAATGGATCATTTTTATAGCCTGCTTTTAAAAGAAATGTACTTAAACAATTGAACCACATACGGGCAGATTGTTTCAATCCATACAAAGATTTATTTAATTTTACCGAATATACTTCACGAGAATTAGGAGTTTGTGCTTCTGGCACCTTACGCATCTCCAATTTTTCATGTGTTGCCAGAGTTATTAAATAACGGAATGTGATTGCATCAATCACAGGAGAGTATGTTTCTTCATAATCAATTTCGGGCCTTTGGGTAAAGCCTTGTGCAACAAGTCTTGCTTTATATCTCACAACTTCATTCTTCTCGTTTCTTTTTTGCACAAATACCCATTTGTGGCCCACTGGTCTTACTTCGTTTGGTGTATGGACTACAGGTCCAAAAACTTTTCATTGAGTAATAGAATTAAGCTCTTTATTTATTTCATCTTTCCATTTTGGCCAATATTTTCTATTCATACATTACTCGATAGATTTAGGTTCAAGATCCTCATTTTATTTATAATCGCGCGCGGAACATGATATGAAAAATTATCGTCGACATCTATCTTATTTCGGTTCCATCTTATTCTTGTCATGACATAATTTATTGAGATCTCTTCATTTTCGTAATTTTCAGGTACCCGGTTTCTTTTGTTATGTCATTGGGCTCTTCTGGAGCTTCATTAATCTTTTCAAAAGATTATGTTTTCTCTTTTGGACCATCAATTATATTTGCTCCCTTTCGTTTTCGAGGATTTTTATCTTTGGAACCGGTTAGTCTTCCACGCTTCAGGCGTGCCTTTGATTCATTTGTAGTTGTATTTTTTTCCTTTTGGGATATCAATTCTAACTTGAGTAAGTATAGCTGGTACATGAAACTTTGTTACCCACTTAGGGTCAGTAAATGCTTCTGGCAATTGATTTGCTACATTTTGTAAATGAATTATCTTTTTTATTTCAAGTTCACATTGACTTGAACGAGGAACTAAAACTGAAAGTGACAATTCCTTTCAAGAGATTTTATTTTCCAGCTTCTTTATTTCTCCCCCTAATGTTGGAAAATATGATTCATCAAAATAATAATCATCAAATATAGCTGTAAATAAATCTCCAATTGATGATTTTAAATATTTTACTATAAATGGAGATTCATATCCAACATAAATTCTCATTCTTCTTGAGGACCCATTTTTGTGAAGTGGGGTGGAGAAATGGGTACATAAATTATACATCCAAACATCCTTGGATGGTAAATAATTGGTTACTGACTGCAAACCAGTTGAATAGGGGAGAACTCATGATAACTAGTTGTCATTATGCATGTAAGTGATGTTGCATGTAAAATTACATGTCCCCATGTCGATGTAGGAAGTTTAGAATGCATTAATAATGGTCTTGCAATTAATTGAAGGCGTTTGATTAACGACTTAGCTAAATCATTTTGTGTATAAACATATGCAACATGATGTTCAATAGTTGTCCTAATCGACATGGAATAATCATTAAAAGCTTATGATGTAAATTCTCCAACATTGTCAAGTCAAATTTCCATAATTGGGTAATCGAGAAAATGTGCCCTTAGGCGGATTATTTGTGCTAGTAATCTTGCGAAAGCGAGATTATGGCTAGATAACAAGCACACATGTGACCATATAGTTGACGTATCAATTAAGAGCATAAAATATCTAAATGGTCCACATGATGGATGAATTGGTCCACATATATCCCCTTGAATTCTTTCTAAAAATCTAGGACTTTCATACCCAACTTTATTCAATGATAGACGGGAAATTAATTTTCCTTGAGAACATGCAACACAAGACAATTCATTAGCTTGAAAAATCTTCTGGTTTTTCAAGGAATTTCCACTTGAACTTTCAATTATTTTGCGCATCATAACTGATCCGGGATGGCCCAACCGTTCATACCGAACTTTGTAGATGTTATCATACCTTTTATTTTCAATAGCATGAGATTCAATCATTCTAATATTTGTATAATACAATCCGGAGGACAATACGGGTAATTTTTCCAAAAAACTTTTCTTATCCGATAACATTTTTGTAATGTTGAGATAATTTTTATTACCATCATTAGTTGTTTCAATAGGATATCCGTTAGACCAAATATCCTTAAAACTTAATAAATTTCTTGGTGATTTTAATAAAAATAATGCATCACCAATTGTAATTATTTCCACTTGTGGTAATACTATATTCGCTCTTCAGGAGCCTTCAATCTTGGTGATTTAGACGAAAATAATGCATCACTAATTTTTAATTAGTGTCCCTTTTTGTAATATAATATTCGCTCTTCCGGAGCCTTCAATCATTTTTGCATTACCTGTTATTAAATTAACATTTGCTTCTCTAATTGATAAGTAAGCAAAATACTTTTCATTATTAAAAATGCTATGTGTTATTGTATTGTCTGCAAGAAATATATCTTTATTGTTTCTTTTGCGAATATCCATGTTTCTTTTCAATAAATAAATAAAACATAAGAAACATTCGACTTAGAGAAATAAATTCATATTTTATTAATTTGGGAAGATTGTGACAACATCATTTCTCATGAAACGAATATGACATAAAAACGTAATAAATATCATGAAACAAAACTTTACATTATGCTGATCAATCACCATCCATATCACCACTTGTCCCTTCGGGGTAGACAAGAAAATCAACAACATCCAAATATATCATTTCTGGTTGATCTTGATGGATATCACTTTGAATAAAATTTGTTTCGATATTTTTCTTTATATTTTAGAGAATCTTGATAAAGATCAACAAAATGCTTTGGTAAGCGGCATGTACAAGACTAATGATCGGTCATTCCACATTAGTGATAAACATTTTCAACTTTTTTTTTCCTTGACCACTTTTATCATTAGGATGTGGATTTTTGCTATTTTCTAACTTCTGGTGGTTACTTGTAATATTGTTATTTTTATGATGATATGATAACCTCCATGACCTCGGTTAGACCCATGACTATTATGATTATATGATGTTGCATTCACTTCAGGGAATCTACTAGAACCGGTCGGGATTGATTGATCATTTTTCATCAATTCCACGATCTCGGTTAGACTCATGACTATTATGATTATATGAGTTACATTCACTTCAGGGAATGTACTAGAACCGGTCGGGATTGATTGATAATTTTTTTATCAATAACTCATTGTTTTGTTTAGCCACAAGAAGATATGAGATTAATTCATATTTATTTTAAACATTTCTCATGATATTGCTACTGTAGGAGCATGTTAATAGTATGAAAACTAGAAAAAGTTTTCTCTAGCATTGTTTTCCATAATGAAAATAGAAATCAAAATAAAGACTTGTAATGTAAGGAATTGTTAGTTAAGAAATTCCATAAAATAAGTTGTAAGCATTGTACATGTAAAATTATAAAAAATACATACCTGAAAATTACAAGAACAATAAGGAGTTAGAGCTCTATGGTAGAGTCGTGCTGATAACGTATTATAAAATATGATCAAATAACAAGATAAATTATAGAATAAAGAAAGACATGAGAGTAGAGAGAACTTTTATTCCAATACTTGTGAAGAAATTATCAAGTTTCTAATATATATGGCTCACTATTTATACTATCCAAATAAGAAGAAAGATGAGCTATAATATGAATGCACATTATGATGGTGTATTATTACATTCATAAAACACATTGAAATGGTTGTTACTAATGCTAAATAATGATGGAGAGTTATGGGAGAAATGGAGAATCCAATGGTCATTCACAAACTAATATTTCATAACAAAGTTTACATTTTATATGTTTTTAAGTTAGAATATAATATTTAATATTGAAATAATAGTTAAATAAAATCCAAGTTCTAAAGCACAATCCATGTAAGGTCCAACTTATAATGGAAAGAATGAATAATAATATTTTAAGGATCAAATAATTTTAACCAAACTATAGAGATGAAATCGCAAGAAAATCAAACCAAAGGGACAATCCGAGTGCAAAAATAATGTTATGAACCAAAAATACAATTTTGATCAAATCATAGGGATGATTTCAGTAATTTACTCTAACGATAATAATGCAAATATCATATTTTATAAGTTTGACTCTCAAATTTTACATTTTATGTTAATATATATTGATTTCTATTTCTAGAAATGAATCATAAAAACATCTTATAAAAATTGTTAGAGATGATAAGATCAAATAAAATTAATAAATAATTGTATAGTTATATTTGTTCCATGTTTTTTTTAAACCTCAATAACAGTATAATCTTAAACTTTTCCTACATGTTTCCAATAAGACTTAGAAAAATCAAACTCAATAACAAAAAGCAACACCTGATACCAATGAATTAGAAATTCTTCAGTTATATTTTTTTCATGGAACTTGAAAAATAATATTTTTAAACAATTGTTTTCAATATATAAAGATTGTTTTTCAATTTTAAAACATATAAAACTGTTTGGAGGATCGTAATTGAATAGACCGTTTTGGTATATCCATTATTTATAAGCTACATTTTAATATCATTGCAAATTGAATTTCGTATATGATATATAATGTGATTAGTTTTTTTTAAAGCTTAAGGTATCCAATGAGAATGATTCTTACGTGAAATTATGAGAAGTGACTTTTTTGTATTTGTTTTTTCGAAACAACAAAATGAAATAAATAGATAATAACAAATTATTAAGAAGGAAAACATGAAAATAGATCTCTATAATTCATTTTTTTAGGATGATTTTTTTTTTTTGTCGAAAAAAATATTCAAAAGCTTTATCCATACAAATTTGAATCATGTAAATGTTTTTCCATTTTATTTTTCTTAAGACCTCATGTTATTTTTTCATTATTTGGTTAGAAAAAGGAATACAAATGATTTAATGTAAAAAAAATCTTTTAATTCAAACCTTCATCCTCATTACTTATATTGTATATTTAATAATATAGTTAAACAATAAGAATTGAAAATTTAAATTGTTTAAATCGATGTTCAGTATATTATTATAAAATCTAATCAATATGTGACATCCCAAAAATACAGTCTGCAATTTTCGTTTTAAACCATTAGTAAAACCATAAATATTATCATCATATAAAATCATAAGTCATGTATCAAAGTCACATTTCAAAATATATCAAAGTATAAACATCCAAGGCTAAACAAATGATGTGTGCACTGTAATCTTCCCGAGCTCTTCTTTTGATAACTGAATATCAAAAACTAAAACTAAAAACTATAAGCACGAAGTTTAGTGAGTCTCCCGAAACTACCACATACCATACACATAATCACATAACTTGGGCCTAGCCCACTGCATCGGGCCCTACCCGGCATCAGACCATAATCTGGTACACATATAAACATATCCACAACGCATATAACATAAACACATAACATAAATATAACTTTAGGACTACTCCTAACTGCATCGGGACGAATCCTGACATTGGACTCCTGTCGGCATCAAGCTCACCCCAGCATCCAACCGCATCAGGCATCGGGCTCACCCTGGCATCGGGCTTACCCCGACACATACACAACATGGCATATATCACATAACATAATCACATAATCTGCATCAGGCTTGCCCCGGCATCGGATCGAAGCCCGGAACATATAACATGTAACATATAAACTAGCATACATCGGGCTTTCCCCGGAACACATAACACATAGCATAATAACTAACATACATCGGGCTTACCCCGGAACACATAACACACAACATGTAAATTAACATACATTGGGCTTGCCTCGGCATCGAACCGAAGTCTGGAACACATAGCACATATCATATAACTTGCATGAATCACAAAGACATCACGCATACTTAACTACTTCTCGGGAGTGCCCCAGCATCAGACCGAAGTCCGGAAACATATAAACTGCATCGGGCTTACCCCGACATACTACAACTACTTAAACGGGCAGGCATTATGGCCTTAGACTCGTTCCTACTGGAAGTGGACTCACCTCACACTATTGAAGTCCTGTTGACAAAACCATATCTGCTAGATGACAGACTCCCGATCTGTCAATATCAAAATAACACCCAATTAATAATTGGGTTCTAACTCATAACCATAAGTCCATACTTGGGGTAAAAGATTACTTTACCCCTATCTTAGCTTGACTAAAGCCCAAGGCCCAATCTAAAGGCCTAAAAGTCTAATAATGGACCAAGACCCTGTTGGATTAGTGTCTAAGTCCATAACTATTTTGATATGTACTTGATCCGATGGTGCATGGTCCTTTTGGGTTGCCTTCACCAAAGCAACTTGATAGGATGAATTGTGGAGAGAAAGGATTAAATATGATTTATTAATATATTATGGGAATAATATATTAAAGGAGAAATCATATTTTTTAATTAATATTAGTCAATAATTAATTGGTAATTAGTTTTATGATTAAAAGAGATTAATTAAACTTAAGGGACTGGAATTGTAATTATAAGATAATTGCAATTTGGGCCATGGATTGCCTTATATTATAAGGTGGATGAATTCTATGGGGGAAGCCCATATGAAATCGTCCAAGGCCTTGAGGAAAGGGCTCCATGGGTTGCTTAGGGCTTAAGCATCCAAATTAGGGTTTCCTTGTTAGATAACCCTAATAGCCCAACTATATAAAGACCCCTTAAGGCTCAAAAACGTGGCTAAGCTTCTTGCTAGGGTTTCACACAAGTTTTGGTAGCCTCCATCCTCTCTCCTCTTCATCCTCTTGCTTATGGTGTTTGTGAACCATTAGAGGAGTGACACTTGTGACTCTAAGCCTTCCAAAGTCAATTCAAGGAGGAATGGGATTGTTATTGCTACATAACAATCAAGGTAACATTATAAACCTATTCTCATATTAATATGATTACTTGTATGCTAGAATTAGGGTTTATAGTCTTGGATAACTTGCATGTACAATAGAGAAACCTAGATCCAAGCATTAGGGTTTGTATGAGCACATAGGATGTTCTTAGGACTAAAACCCATCAGTAGTATCAGAGCCTAGTTTGGTTTCAATTGTATTGATGCATTACATGTTCAAAAAATTCGTTTTTGGTGTTTTAGAGGCTAGACTCGCCGAGTCCATAGTTGAACTCGCCGAGTCCATGCAGACTCGACGAGTCAACTCGTTAGAAGGAGGGAAAACCGGGATTTCTTGCTGTTTTTGCTTTGGGATAATTACCTTATCATATTAGATCAATATAAATCCAATTTTATGATATATTTGACTATATTTCTGATCTAATTGAAGATATTTATCAATTAATAAGATAATTGTTTCCTTATGTGATAATTGATTGATTATTTTGAGTAAATTGATAAATTGTTTTGTAAGAAATCATTAAATAAATCAAATATGGATAATTATGTGATTAAATGTTAATTTAGATTATTTGTTATTTGATCCTTGTTGTTATGAAAAGTTTCATATTTTCCCCTTTAGGTTTTATAGTTTAAATTTGAACCCAAAAGTTTTGTTGTTTTGAAATTTAAATAGTTGAAACCCTAATGTTTTGAAAAAGGTTTCAAAACTTTCCCTCAAGTTTTGGAATTTAAAAGTTGATTAAAAGTTTAATTAGGAATGTTAAATTCTAAAACCCTAGTAATGTTTTGAAAAGTTCAATTTACACCCTTGTGGATTTATTAATTAATTAAGGTGTATAATTAAAAGAGGTTTAATAAATCCATAAAAGTTTAAGTTTACAATTTAATTGAATTAAAAGTATAATTGTTAAATTTGACCATCTAGTATTCTAAAAGTGTAAAATACACCCTATACTATATATAACATTAAAATTCTAACATTATATATATATATATATATATATATATATATATATATATATATATATATATATATATATATATATATATATATATATATATATATATATATATATATGTATGAGTAAAAGTCAGTCTTACCGTTAGTAGGCCTCATTCACGAAGTTGGTCTATAAGGGGTGTTTAAGGAAATTGCCTATAATATGGCGATTGAATGGGTATCCACTCTTACCCACCGCACTCTTGACTAGTGGAGGGTCGTTAGTCGAACGGGTAGGATGGGACGAAACCTTCCATTATAAGTATAATGAAATACAAAGTAACTAAATGTTTTTCAAATTCCTAATCTTAGTTACTTAGGCAAAAGTGAATTGATGCAATTCCATGAAATTACACTTTGTGCCCTTGCGAAGACGTTAGTGGAGCGTGTGTGGTTTACCGGCACACTAAATGGTTCTACGCAAAGGTAGCAAAGGGTGACTCAATGTTTGTCATAGTTCGATGGAGCGTGTGTGGTTTACCGGCACATCGAATAGGTGATTGTAACATGTGAGGGCACCATGTAAATTTGCATGGTTATTCACACCCGCTTTGTGATCCTCGGCATCCCAGTCACAAACAAGAGGGGTATATCGAGATTTAAACATGCCATTGAAATGTTCAATGAATCTCAAAGGATCTAGGAGTTTTCATAAATTTAAAACTTAAATTTCTTTTTCGTTTTTTCATGGTGGAAGTTAGTGAATCGTCATTCAGTTACCTTCAAATATTCTGCAACTAGATTACGGCATCCCTTTTCTAGGTTGTAGCGTATTGTGTTGGGTTCTAGCCTTAGTATCTCATTTGGGTGATTTACTAAGGACTCAATCTATCAACTAACTTGAATTCGTTTTTTCTCCCGTTTTGTAGATGTCAAACTTCGACAACTATGGTCTTCCCAAATCCCGTGGAACAAGAATTCCACATGAAGATGGTATTCCACGATTCGATCGAGGAACAAGAAATCATGCTTCACTTCCTCCACCTCCTCCAATTGTTCTCCCTAACCCACAAGATCGAAGAATTGAAAGGTTCAATATCACTAAGGCCCTATTGGAAATGAAACATGAAGATGGTAAATCCGTGTGTGCCCACGTTCTAGGAATGAAATCACACATCGATAGGTTGATAATGTTGGGTGTGTCATTCCCGAATGAGTTGGCTGTAAATTGGGTTTTGCAGTCACTTCCTGAATCATATAATGAGTTCAAAAGAAGGTATTATATGATGGATCATGACGACAACCTCATTGACCTAACTTACATGCTCATTGCTGCTGAATCAGAAATGATTTGGCGAAACAATGGAGCGTATTTGTTGGGAGAGTCAACCGACCATGCTTCCGAGGACGTTCTAAGAGAAGTGACCTGCGTTTGCTGCCAAGAGAAAGGGCGTTGGATAGAAGTCTGCCCCAAGAGCCTGAAAATTCCAAAGATGGGAGAGTCAAAGAGTATGACTGCGCTTCAGGTAAAATCCACTATCTAACTTCGTTAAGTTCCTATTCATTGATTCAAAATACATGATGTAATAAGATTGCATTTGAATGTTTTTGCAGGATCGGTGAAAAGAAAGGAAGCTTGGTGAAAGAGCAAGATGAATCTAATCACAAGAAATGGATCTTGATCGCATGGACTTGAAGATTATATTTTGAGCTTATATATATATATATATATATATATATATATATATATATATATATATATATATATATATATATATGATAGAGTTGTTAGAAATTTTCCTTTTGAAATACATAGTTTTCAATGGATTTTGCATTGTAAGGACAAATGTTTTCCGTTGCTTTTATAAATAAAATAAATTTTCGTTTGACTTATTTATTTGTTTATTTCCTTGCAATGAAATCGTTATGAAAATTGGTGTTTGCATATTTCTACAACGAATGGATATGATTCTTATTTATGGAATGGTCGAGAATTTACCAAATACGGAGAGTTTCTCATCGCCCAAATTTCAATTTAACAGAAATTTGGAATCACGCAACTTGGTTGCATGATGAATGAGAAATTTCATATTTGGAAATTAGACTAATTTATTGACAAAGTGTCAAGTGAAGGACTAGGAGATCAAGCACACAAAGTTGTGTGTTGATCAAGTCCACCATAAGAGTAACAAAGATATTCGTCATGATTTACTAAAGGTTTAGTAAATATGATTATACTTATAAGATTAAATGTAATTCGGAATTGATTAAAAAGGTTTAAATCAATAGCAAAACGAATAAGAAGAATCAAGTAGGCGGAAAGATAAAAGTTTCTCCATTCTAAGAAGAAGGGAGAGTAGCTTTTATGCTTTATGATAGATCTTAATGATTAAGAACCATATCTTAATTGATCCTCTAAGTGAGTCTTAACACAATTGTAAGTTTAAGAAGAGGAATCAAGAATTGAGGAAATGGTTAAATCAAAAGGTCAATCATACTTCGTTCCAATAACAAGTCTTAAAGTTAAGATTGTGACAATGAGTGAAAAGTATTAAGAAGGTTTATAACATTCATCAAATATGGAAAGTTGTGATGTCTTGGATAAGACAAAGGCCAACTAGGATCAATTTATGAAGTGTTTTGATAATAGCTACACTAACTCTTGAATATTTATTTTGTCAAGAAATGGTTATTGACAAGAGAATCTTATATGTCAAGGAGTCAGTGGGAGTCTTAATGGTCTTGAAAGGTTTCAAGAACAAATCAAATAAACCTTATCGATCATCACTAGCACACGAGTTGAGGTTTACAACCTATCGTGTTGACATTATTTTGTTTCTGTGCTGGTTCCAATTGAGTTAATTATGCATGTGAGTTCTATGAGTTCTCATTTTGAACGCATAAAAGGCAACGCACCTTGATCAATGAAAGGTACATTGATAGGAAAAAGTGAGAATCTTAACTACTTGGAAGACGTGGTGGGCAGCTGTGCTACCATAAGGCAAGAAATCAAGATTAAGAAAGTTCGGTCCATATGAGTTTGAATTTGTCGTAAACTTTGGTTTTAACAAATTCACATGGATAGGAACAAATATACCATTTAAATCTAAGTGTCATAAGATTTCCTCCTTCATGAAAATGATTGTGAGAAAATGCTTTCACTAAGAAAGATTTTAAGAAAATAGTGATTGTAAAATTGCATCCTCGAATTCGATTATGGTTACGGTATCCCTTTCCATAATTTGAATTGTGAGGTTTGGCAATTAGTCTTAAGTGTTTAGACACACATATGAACTATCTAAGGAAAAGGTGTATAAGTTCGAGAAGCCTTGATAAAAGATTATCAAAGCATTAAGTATTAGAAACATGGACTTAAGAAATTCAATAGGTATTGTTTTTCTGAAAGTTAAGATGTTTATGAATACATGTCAAAGCTAATGGGAGCATAAGTTTTATGTTTTATAATAATCATCATGATAGTGGGAGCATAAGTGTTATGATTGTATGATTATTAAGGCACGTATTGCAAGTTGGCAATATTAATTATAGAAAACAAGAGTTATACCTTGCAAAGTCGTAAGGGTTGTAAAGTTGTTTTGCTATAATTAAGGGAGAGAATATTATGCTTCATTTCAAATCTAAAGGCTTAGGTTGTGGAATGTTAATAAATTTAGTCAAAGGTACATAGTGTGTTCTTAAAATTTCGATTATGATTACGGCATTCCTCTTGAAAATTCGAATTTTGAGAACATAGCAAATAAAACATTATGCATCGTGTCCCATACGCTTCGGGTATAGGGTCAATTGCAAATGCTTTAATATTTGACCATTCTAAAATTTTCCAAATGTCTAGCGCATTTAGAGGGAAAAAGGACTAGAATCGGTTTTGACTAAAATAATTAAATAACTATCAAAGGACAATCCGAAGTTCGACGAGGATTAGTTGCTTATGAGTAGTTTGAAGCATGGTATTGAATGGACCATATCGACATTATTATGAATAGAAAAGATTCTATTAAAGAATAAGTTGTCATATGGAAAATATGGAAATGTTTCCATATTGGATGGACCATATAGACATCATTATGAATAGATAAGATTCTATTAAGAATGAGTTGTCATATGGAAAATATGGAAGCGTGTCCATATTGGGAATTGAATATTGAAAATCTATGTCTAGATTAGAAACTTTTATGCAAAAGGATGTTCAAATGAATGTACTTTGAGTGAGAGACATCATATCTAAGGAATTGTCTTGTAACAATCTCCGATAGAAGATTTTGTAATATCATTGGCAATAGTCTTTGTGACTTTGGTGCGGTGACATTACGAAAGGATGATTGCATAGAATGTTAGAATCTAGCATATTTTATAAGTAGCAAGAATTTGATATTCTTTCACTTATGAAAAAGGATTTGGAGTTGTGAAATGAGAATGACTGGAAACGTGTTCAATTTGATCTATTTCACAAAGTAAGAACCATATGTAAACATTGTGTGGATGTTAGGGGGCATGGGACAAGTGTAATAATTCAAGTAAGAAGTTGATTACCCGAAACGACAAATAATGAGTAATTGATATGATGATAAATAAGAGGAGTTTTATTTATACTCAAATGTTTGAGGCCATATGGGATTAGTATTATTCTTATGTTTCACTTTGCATGTTTTGACTTCCTGAATAATTTAATTGGTTAAGAACAGTCAAATTATTCGAACGGGCCACAATCGTTCATATGTTGGAAGTAGATATGAATAAAGATTGTCGTGAATTGGTGTGTGGATTGTCTAAAAGAGTATTAGACATAAGCAAATGTTTGCTGCAACGTTCATGAGTGCTTATGAATATGAATTTGAGCATTGGATTAAACCCACGCTTACTTGGATCATTCCATGAATTGTATCACGAGTGATTGGTGAGACGATAACATCTTATATTCTTGAAACCGAGATGTGTGAGTTGTATCTTGCTAATCGGTTGCACATTGATAATATGAAAACGCACTAGTAACATGGTGTTATAAAACATATTATTGTGTGTGATTCGGAGAGTAGGTGCAAGCGATCATTGTATCAAAGTTTATCCGTTCCTTTTATCTAAAGTAGGATAAAAGCGATATCTTTGGGCCCCTCGATGGTTTAGTGATGACAAACGTAAATGCTCGGCCTGGCTAGGGCTAATTTGATTTGTTCAATTAGTCAGTCGTCATAAATCGGGAATCGAGATATAGTACAAAGAGAATGATTTGAAATCATATCTCATATGATATCTAGAATGGAGGAATATATGATCCCTTATCTAAGGACACGCGTATCTGATATGATCAGAGTTGACAGGAGCTTTGGAAAGCTACGATTGCATATCAGGATCTAAAGTCATACGCAGAATAGTTATTAGACTTATCCAAGTGGGAGACTGTTGAATTAGTGTCTAAGTCCATAACTATTTTGGCATGTACTTGACCCGATGGTGCATGGTCCTTCTGGGTTGCCTTCACCAAAGCAACTTGATAGGATGAATTATGGAGAGAAAGGATTAAATATGATTTATTAATATATTAAAGGAGAAATCATATTGTTTAATTAATATTATTCAATAATTAATTGGTAATTAGTTTTATGACTAAAAGAGATTAATTAAACTTAAGTGACTGGAATTGTAATTATAAGATAATTGCAATTTGGGCCATGGATTGCCTTATATTATAAGGTGGACGAATTCTATGGGGGAAGCCCATATGAAATCGTCCAAGGCCTTGAGGAAAGGGCTCCATGGGTTTCTTAGGGCTTAAGCATCCAAATTAGGGTTTCCTTGTTAGATAACCCTAATAGCCCAACTATATAAAGACCCCTTAAGGCTCAAAAACGTGGCTAAGCTTCTTGCTAGGGTTTCACACGAGTTTTGGCAGCCTCCATCCTCTCTCCTCTTCATCCTCTTGCTTATGGCGTTTGTAAACCATTAGAGGAGTGACACTTGTGACTCTAAGCCTTCCAAAGTCAATTCAAGGAGGAATGGGATTGTTATTGCTACATAACAATCAAGGTAACATTATAAACCTATTCTCATATTAATATGATTACTTGTATGCTAGAATTAGGGTTTATAGTCTTGGATAACTTGCATGTACAATAGAGAAACCTAGATCCAAGCATTAGGGTTTGTATGAGCACATAGGATGTTCTTAGGACTAAAACCCATCAGGCCCAACTATGGCCCAATTTTCTAAATTGGGCCCAACCTCTACATGGTCTTACCTTAAGGCCCAATCATTTATTTTTGGTCCGACATCTGACATTCTCATGGTCCAACATCTTATAGTCATCAAGGCCCAAACTATGGCCTTTCTATGGTCCAATTTTCCAAATTGGGCCCAAACCCTCACATGGACCTTACCCTAAAGCCCATTAAATTATTCTAGTCCATTTGATTGTTCTTGGATGACCGAATATTAGTCCAAACATCACAGCCTAATAGAAAGTTCCAACACAAAGCCCAAGTGAAATTAGGGTTTCACATAAACTAATAATTAAGGGTAAGTGTTTCTCACTTAACCCATTAAGGACTTAATCCATTAAGTCCTTTACTCTACTTGATAAGTGATGTGGAATAATTAGGCTTAATATACAATCCAATCCCAATGGCTCAAAAGTGGGTCCAAATAAAGTCCAAGGTCCAAATACTCACAATTAGGGTTTTCCACCCAAACCTGGCCTAATAGGCCCAAAACTAATCTCTAAGCCCATTAGGGTTCGCTAATGGGGCACCACCCCTACCACCTCGGGTAGTGGTGGTCAATGGTAGCACATGGCGGCAGCCACCACCTTACAGTGGTGGTTTGAGTTTCTTTTCATTATTCTTTTGGCAATTACAATTACAATGCTTAATCCAAATATAAACACACACACTAACTAACAAACATACACACACAGCCACCCTAGTGGTGAGCAGTGGTGGCTCGTGGTAGCGGTGGCTTTTTCCGGCCAAATAAAACACACCACACAAACTCAACGGAAAAATACACCCACCCACGCTATAATCTTGCAACCAACTCCAGCCACCCCTTGGTGGCCCACGACGGCGACAACAAGGCTCTCGGATGGTAGTGGCGGTGGCCACAACTGCATCACAAAGGCAACAGCGACTAATCGACAGTGATGAGCATGAAAGGGTGATGCGATCAGCAAAAGAAGGTGGCACTCATCGACGACGGCCTCATCTTCGAGGATATGGTAGTGAAGTGACTCGAATATTGCCTATAACAGCCCCTGAAGTCGTCGGTCTTCCGGTTCCATCATAGATGGAGGCGGCAGCGAGCTCAGCGCAACGACAGATGAACTCAGCTGGGCCACGACTGAAGAGATCCACAACCCTCTCGTTGACATTCCTTGCTCCGACTTGGTCGTCAATAGACCTCCCGACAGTAGGAAGAGGCAAGTTGGTCGGGTTCGAAGGTTTGAGGCCATAGCAGTGGTGGTCTTGGGTTTTAACGGCGACGGTTGGGGAGAATGAGAAGGAGGTGGCGTCGGAGATGGGAGGCATAAAGTGAAGCTGGCAGCTGGATAAATGCTCCGTAGGGTTAGGGTTTCATAAGGGTTTTATACCCGCCCCTATGAAACTTATTGCCATATTGACACTTATGGCCCCTCCCTTCATAATTATTTTCGAAATCGACCCCATATTTACCCTTTAAACCCTGCCCCTTGAATTCCTTTGCAAACTAAGTCCGGATTTTACTTAACAGCCCCTATCTTCTAAAATATTTACAAAACTAATCCAAAATTTACCTTTTTAACCCCCATCTTTCAAGTATGACATAATCAGTATTCCCTTCTCTTTTTCTTCCAAATTAAATCCAAATAATTACCACGGAGCCCCCTGTCTTCATAAATAATTATAATTAAGTCTGGAACTTCCACTTTTAACCCTTAACTTCTAAATGATGCTAATTAGCTCTTCGAGACCATCCTTTGTTATATAATTATTTATTTTAGGGCTACCTTCGTTCATTAATTTATTTATTTATCTAATAAATAAACGAGGTGTTACAACCCTTCCCCACATAAATTATATTTCGTCCTTCAAATCCTTCCTTACCATTTGTTATACGCCAAACCATTCTAGTAACATTGTCACCATCCTGGGCACACCCTAGCCTTCTCAGGGTAGTTGTGACCAATCATCACAAAGCCCTAACATCTGCAGGAGAACTAATTTCTCGCAACAAGATCACATCTACTTTATCTGAATTCTGCTGTCTCGAAATGGTCTAAATCCTTGACAGCCCACTCTTGCTGAATCATTATTGCCGAATCCATTCCACTTGTCTCCCAGCTGCCTACTCATCTCCTGATAATTCAAGGCTCCCACTAGAAAAAAAACGGAATCACAGATCCATTTATCCCTGTGATTGACTTATACTTGGCCAAACTCGGATAATCCCGTTGTAAGTAACTTAGCATATCCCAAGCTATCTGTGACTTTAACCATACATGAAATCCAAAAATACCATTACTGCTTGAGACACTGAATTGTCCGAAGAATTGAAATTCCTAAAACATTGAACTGTCTGAAGCAGTATTTTACGCCCTGACTACCTTCCAAAATCTACCAAAGGCCTCCCTAATCTCAAATTGTTCATCAGTCATCTGAAATACCGTGTTCCAGCCCGGCTGTGGAGCCAAAGGACTCCCTATTTAGTCGCCTCACATGACTTCTGAACAAAATCCTTCTCTAGAACTAGTTTCCACTAGTTATCATGTCACTGAGGCTCTAACAACCTCCTGATCCAAGCGATCGGGTCTGTGCGTTGAATCCTGATGTTACCAAACCATGGCTAAACGTGATTCCTACATGACCAATTGTAGCCTTATATAACAAGAAACCTGAAGCAATCCATTGCTTCCTCGATCTGAAAAGTGTAGTGGCGTTCCTACAGTCTTATCACTGGCTCAACTAGATCTAATCCATCCAGATAGTTCGGAAATCCAATCCGTGGATTTCCATATCCTTACTGTTACACCCAAATTGGTGGGTACTATTGTTCCTTCCGCGTCCTAACAACGTGCTCATGTTGTCTACCAACCAAGTTTATTCTACAGCTACGCCTGCAGTCTCACAACACTCTAGCACTACCTGACTGCTAGTGAATGCTACGGCTACACCCGCAGACTTACAACACTTTCTCACACTAGGTGGGTGCTAGTGAATGTTATGGCTACACCCGCAGACTTACAACACTCTAATACTATCTGGCTGCTAGTGAATGCTATGGCTACACCCACAGACTTACAACACTCTAACACTATCTGGCTACTATTGAATGCTATGAGTACACCCGCAGACTTACAACACTCTAACACTATCTCATTCGCTGGTTACTGATCTGAACACATCCGACGTCGAGCATACACACGACTTAACATCCAAAACTGAACCCATGTCCTGACTGGAATGCCCCACCTGATTCCCTAAGGCTTGCTAGGAAACATTCCGAGAACGCGATCTCATCATTAACAAGTTTCTTTTTCTGAACTTCGATTTAACATTATACTCAAACTATATAGCCATTTGGGTTGTCTTCCTTCCTGACAAGGATGCGAAACTTATCCCAGTTTCAAAACTGATCCTACTTCTAAATCCATAGATGACTCTCCCCCACTTTGATTAAGCTAATACCTTACAACACACAAAACTGGAAGAATTCTTAATCCATCAAACCCTCCCATGACCAATCTGCTAGAACACACGCTTAGCCTTTCTAGTGATTAAATGCTAGCCTTTCTACAAGGTTACACAACTTCTAAGAAGTCGATAAGCACTTCCCGACTTCACAATTAGGGAAATGACCTTCCGCTACCCACTACTAATTCTAGGTATAAAATTGGCATATGACATCTCTTGAAAATATAATTCAAACACAACATAGGATAATGCAAAGTTACACTCACTAAAACCCTTGGAACGAAAAGCTTCATCGTGCAGTTTCCCTCAAGTACTGCACCGAATCTGGCCCTGCTGGCCTCTCAAAACTGATCTTAAATCTTGGGTCTCCTCCCAATACCCTTCACTATAAGCAAATGATCTGGTTCCCTCTTACTAATGTGTTCCAAGTCCCTATCCCATTCTCGGATCTAGGCGTAATATCATTCAGGATCTCACACCCTAAGATACTCACGGTCTCCCTACTATCATTTTGTAGTATGTCCTAATACCTTACCTCATTCACTTCCCCGTCTGTTGCATACTGTGGAACCAATAAATTCTCTCCCGAGACTTGGTAGTGGTCTACCACAGTCTCCGTAGTATGATGGAGATCTAACAACTCTTGTGCCAACTGTTGCGCCTCAATCGTCTGGGCACACTTTGCTCGGAATATGGTCTAAAAGTCATCTCATGACATAACATCAAGTGCATTAACACTCAACTCACTACCAACCTCTTATTATCAATTTCATGCTCTGTACTTCAGGAGACAGGAAGTAAATCGGATCTTGTCCCCTTTTCGAGACAACAAATGTACTGAAAGCGTTGGCAACATCTGCCAACCATCTATTGCTAGCAATGGGCTCCCTAAACCCCTGACAATCTGAAGCTTCATAAACTCTGAATTCCCGAAACATCAACGTACGGGTCCCTATCATGATTGGTATCTCAGTGCAGTATGTACTCGGCCTCTCATCACAATCTCTATAATGCCCTCCTTGATCATACTGAGGATCACAAGAGTTTGGTTAATGATACTGCACGTAACCTCAGATGGAATGAACTCCCTCATCTGATCATCGAGCTGCCCGACTACAGAGTTTGAGCCTGATCCCTCGTTGACACCAGAACTACCTCTAAGCATCACTATACATTAGAAATATATCATCACGATCATCATAATACTCATCGTACTCGAGGGATATCACACACTATAAGGTCCCTGGGTTCGTCTCAGCCTTCCTTGATTTGAGTATGGATCCTTTGCTTTCAGTAGTACAGGCCCATACTACCTTCCACATCTATCCGTATTTTCTTCAAGAACTGCCTTGACTCCACCAAGTCCCCTCTGCTACTATTGTTGTTCTCATGCTAACCTCATCCTAGGCTTTCCCTAGGGTATCTTCCAACTCACTCCATCTTCAGCTGGTGAAGTACTTCCCAGTAATGTCAACTAGCTACTTATGAACATAGCCACATGCAACAGAGATTATATAATCCTTCGAGTAAAAGACTCATCCCTAGAACGGTTAAACTCAAATGAGAGTTGCGCAATAGGGACAAATCCATCACTCTAATATTATCCAGCTTGTGCCACATGTGACTTAGCACATTCACTTAATAGCTAGCTCACATTACTAAGAGTCCCACAAAGCACAAAGCAAGCAGCATTCGGACAATGGGAAAAACTAACCACATAATCAAGCATATCACATTCAAGCCATCACTAACTAATCTATACTAGCATACGGTTAATAAAACTGAGTAACACATAACATGCACATAAGGCATCCTCCCTAGATCCTTAGTCCTAACTAGCATGCAATTCTCATAAAGCTGAAACATATCATAGGCACATAACGCATCCTCCCTAGATCCTTAGTCCTAACCTAGCATGCAGTTCTCATAAAGTTGATACACGTATCATAACATAACTTGTATGGGTGATTTGGTAGTACTTACTTGAGCTCAGCTGATTGCATGCACCACATCCTTTTCTCTTTTCAAAATTCTTTTCTTTATAAAATTTCTTTTTTTTTTTTTGCTTTTTCTAAAACTCTTTTCTTTCCTCAAAATCCTTCTTATAAAATTGATTTTCCTTTTGAAATTTTCTATATCAATTCCTTATTTTGAGTTCAGACACACCCGATAGTATGCCCAAAACCCTCAAACCAAGGCTCTGATACCAACTTGTGACATCCCAAAAATGCAGTCTGAAAATTTTGTTTTAAACCATTAGTAAAACCATAAATATCCTCATCATATAAAAATCATAAGTCATGTATCAAAGTCACATTTCAAAATATATCAGAGTATAAACATCTAAGGCTAAACAAATGGTGTGTGCACTGCAATCTTCCCGAGCTCCTCTTTTGAAAACTAAATACCTGAAACCAAAACTAAAAAATGTAAGCACGAAGCTTAGTGAGTCTCCCCAAACTACCACATACCATACATATAATCACATAACTTGGGCCTAGCCCACTGCATCGGGCCCTGCCCGGCTTCGGACCGTAATTTGGTACACATATATATATATTTACAATGCATATAACATAAACACATAACTTAAATATAACTCTGGAACTACTCCCAACTGCATCGGGACGAATCCCGACATCGGTTTACCCGGCATCAGGCTCACCCAGGCATCGAGCTTGCCCCAACATCGTACCGAAGCCCGTAACATATTACATATAACATATAAACTAGCATACATCAGGCTTGCCCTAGAACACATAACACATGGCATAATAACTAACATACATCGGGCTAACCCCAGAACACATAACACACAACATGTAAATTAACATAAATCAAGCTATCCCCAGCATCAGACTAAAGTCTAAAACACATAGCACATATCATATAACCTGTACGAATCACAAAGACATCACGCATACTTAACTACTTCTCGGGATCACCCCGGCATCCGATCGAAGTCTTGAAACATATAAACTACATCGGGCTTACCCTGACATACTACAACTACTTAAACAGGCCAGCATTGTGGCCCTAGACTCGTTCCTACTGGAAGAGGACTCACCTCACACTGCTAAAGCCCTGTTGACAAAACCATATCTGCTAGATGACAGACTCCGAATCTGTCAATATCAAAATAACACCCAATTAATAGTTGGGTTCCAACTCATAACTATAAGTCCATAATTTGGGTAAAAGACTACTTTACCCCTATCTTAGCTTAACTAAAGCCCAAGGCCCAATCTAAAGGCCCAAAAGTCTAATAATGGACCAAGTCGTAACTATGGCCCAATTTTCTAAATTGGCCCCAACCTCTACATGGTCTTGCCTTAAGGCCCAATCATTTATTCTTGGTTCGATATCTGACATTCTCATGGTCCAACATCTTATAGTCATCAAGGCCCAAACTATGGCCTTTTTATGGCCCAATTTTCCAAATTGGTCCTAAACCCTCACATAGGCCTTACCCTAAAGCCCATTAAATTATTCTAGTCCATTTGATTGTTCTTAGATGACCCAATATTAGTCCAAACACCACAGCCCAATAGAAAGTTCCAACACAAAGCCCAAGTGAAATTAGGGTTTCGCATAAACTAATAATTAGGGGTAAGTGTTTCTCACTTAACCCATTAACGACTTAATCCATTAAGTCCTTTACTGTAACATCAATCTCTCGATGTATTAACTAATAGATTATGCAACTTAAAAAGATATTGGACTATGGTTGGACTTGACATTTTGGATTGGACTTTAGGAATGTTGGGTCGAGATGTAGGTTGCCCATAAGCCATACAATGGGCGTAACCCGGCGTACGCGGGGCATAATGTCATTGGATGCGCGGGACATGAGAAGTGTACGCGCAGCTTACCATAAGGTACGCCCAGCATACGCGATCAGACACTAAACCCTAATTTCAGGGTTTAAGAGGTATATATAAACCCCATTATATCCCCCCCCTAGTTCTTATCATCCTCCTCACCCTCAAGAAAACCCTAATACGTTCTTACCCACTTCATTGTGTGAAATTGCTTTTTGTGAGTGCGTTTAGTGAAAGAAACTTGTGAAGAAGGAAAGGAAAGGTTGGAGAAGAAGCTTGAGCTCAAGGATCTGGACTAAGCTCACCTTTGTTATAAAAAGAAGGAATAAAGCGCTTAACTTTCTTCCTCATATTCTAGATCTAGGGTTATGGGAATTATGGACCTCTTTAGGTCCAAAGGTTGGACCTTGATCTTGTGAATCCGTTTTTGAGCTCAGGGTTGCCATCCTTGAGGATCAAAACACTTTCTTAGCAATAAATTTTCAATATTTGAGGCTTTCATGAAGCCATGCATGGGATCTAGCCATTTCCAGGGAAATAGATTATTGTTTTTAGAGTTTGAGCTTATTTGAGTAATGCAAGCCATCAAGTAAGCAACTTTATGGTTTAAGGCATGCAATAAGACTTGGATCTATGTTTGTAGCTTCTGACTGGGGATATTAAGCACTTAATAGAGAAAGGACTTAATAAGGTATTACGCTGAGCGTACTCGCCATCAAGCACTTACGCTAAGCGTACTCTGGAGTATGCCCCGCGTAACGCAGTCGGTGTGGACCTTGAGTTTTGGGCCTCGGTGTGGGTTGTATTTTGGACTTTGGGCCTTAGTGGGCTAGCAGAAGTCAGTGAATATGGGCCAAGTATAGGTGTTGGGCTTAGGGTAACTCCCAATAAAGGAATTTGGGCCCAATATAGCAAATTGGGCCAATAGTGGCTTAGGAAGCCTATCTAGTGATTGGGCCTTCAGAAGTCAGATTATGGGCCAAGGGAATTTTTAGGCCTAGGTAGGACCATATGGGGGAGTTAAGCCCAATTTAGAAAATTGGGACATTAGTGGGCCTTTAGTGGGCTATTGATGGACTTAGAAAGAATTAAAGGGTTTGCTACTTGGTTATGACCCACACCATAGCAGAGGTAAAATAGTCCTTTTACCCATAGGAGGATACTCATTTTAACTAAGTGCTTTATTGGTCAAGATAGCCGGAGAGCAGCCGGGACAGCAGTCAGGGATCTTTCACTTAGATTTTCACCAGTCAGTTCTTCAAGGTGAGTTTCCTTCCAGTAGGAATGGGTCTACGACCATGTCGGCCTGTTTAAATAGCAGTAGTTCCGGACTACGGTCCAATGTTAGGGTGGTCTGGAGAAGTAGTTCGGTATGCTTGATGTCTTCGTGAGTCAGGAATGTCTATGTATTATGTATTCCAGACTGCGGTCCGATGCAGTATTATGACTATGTTATGCTATGTTCATTCAGTTCTATACTTCGGTCTGATGCGGTGGGCAAGGCCCTAGTTAGTTCCGGACTTCAGTCCGATGCAGTGGGCAAGGCCCTAATCAGTTGTGGACTTCGGTCCGATGAAGAGGGAAAGGACCTATTCAGTTTCGGGCTTTGGTCCAATGCAGAGGGCAAGGCCCTAGTCAGTTCCGGACTTCGGTCCAATGCAGAGAGCAAGGCCCTAGTCGGTTCCAAACTTCCGTCTGATGCAGTGGGGGAGGCCCAGTATGTGCTTTTATGTTATTGCATGGTATGTGGTAGTTTGGGGGAGCTCACTAAGCTTCGTGCTTATAGTTTTAGTTTTGGTTTCACGTACTTCAGCTAGCAAGGGGAAGAGCTCGGGATGATGGCATGACACACACCGCCGTTTTAGCCTAGGAGTTAGACTCTGATATTTGAGATGATCTTGACATCAGTGTTGATATGAGACATATTTTATGACATTTTGAGACACACGACTTAAGGTTTTATTATATGATATTTGGATATTATGGTTTTAGTAATGTTTTCAAACGAAATTTTTGGCTTGTATTTTTAAGATGTTTCAAGTTGGTATCAGAGCCTTGGTTTGAGGGATTCGGACACGTTTTCGGGTGTGGCTGAACTCAAACTAAGGAAATGGTATAAGGTTATCAAAAGAAAAACATTTTCGAATTTTTTTTTGATAATGAAACTTAAAAGGAAAAGAGTTTTTTAAAAAGAGAAAAGGGTGTGGTGCATGCGATCAGCCGAGCTCAAGTAAGTACTCCAAAATTATCAATACAAGTTTATGTTATGATTATCAGTTTTAGTAGAACAGCATGCTAGAATAGGACTAAGGATCTAGGAAGGATGCCTTATGTGCCTGCTATATGTGTTTCGGCTTTATGAGACCTGCATGCTAAGTACAGAATTGACAGTATGATAGCCTGAGTAGTAAATGCTTGATTATATGTACTCAATGCCCGAATGCTGCTTGCTTTGTGCTTTTAGGAGTTCTAGTTGTCTTTCACTAACTAGTAAATGAATATGTTAAGTTATGTATTGTGAGGATTAAATAATTTCAGAAGGTTAGGTCTCTATTTTGCAACTCTTGTTTGAGTCCAACCATTGTAGGGTAAGATCTCTCATTCGAAGAATTATCTAGTCTGAGTAATATGTAATAGTATTCATGAGCTAGTTAGGGAAGAAAACAAGGACTTCTTATGCAGCTGATGGCGGAGAGTGAGTTGGTGATTACCCTAGGGCAAGCCTAGGATGAGATTAGTGTGAGATCAGAAGTAGCAGTAGAAGGGACTTGGTGGAGTTGGGGCAGTTCTTAAGGAAAGTACGGATAGATGTGGAAGGTAGTAGGGGCCCATACTACTGAAAGCAGAGGATCCATACTCAAATCAAGGAAGGTTGAGACGAGACCAGGAAACTTGTAGTAGCTGTGATCTTTCTAGCTATATCAGTGTTTCTGACATTGTCACATTATGTTTCAGAATGGTGGTTTTACGCCCTAGACCAGCAGTCAGCAGTTCAGGTGCCACAGAGGGATCAGGTTCAGGCTCGGGGCAGAGCAATTGGATGAGCAGACTAAGGAGTTCATCTCCTCAGAGATCACACGCATCATACTAGATCAGACTCCTATGATCTTTGGTACGGTCAAGGAGGGCATTCTAGAGATTCTTGATAATAGGTTGAGTGTAACATCCGTAGATCAGGGCTAGTCAATTTAGAGACGATAGGTGTCAAAAAAATGAATTTTTGATGAAAGAATATTTAGAATGAATAATCTTAACTAAGTTATAGTATATGTTACAAGGTTTCCGTGCATATAAAGAACTCCGAAATCCGAGTTATAACGAAGAAGTTATGACCTGTCGAAGTTTCGCGACAGAACCGGCACGACACAGCGTGACGTAAATAGTGAATTTATGTTAGAGCGATATTTAGCCTTAGAAATCCAAACGAAAGTCGTAGAGTTCGTTAAACCATGAGCATGCATAAAAATAACGTCCAATTCTGACTTCGTATGAGGAAGTTATGATTTTTCTAAGTTTCGACTTACGGTATGCAGCCCAAATACTCGGTTTGAGATCGAGCGGTTTTTAGCCAAAACAATCTAAACGAGAATCGAATATCTCGTTAATTGTAGTGAAACTATGAAAAGATAGGCGAAAACGGACGTCGGATGAAGAAGTTATGAATTTATAACGGAGTTTTCCTGTCCCGGCCTACTAAAAACAAATAATAAAAAATAAATCAAAATTAGCCGACGGAGTCTAAACGAAAGTTGTAGAGCGTAGTCTCACGTACGCGGGGATATAAAGAATGTTGAAAATGGAGTTTGTATGAAGAAGATATGAATTTTTGAAGTTTATTAAATATTTTCGATATTAAATTTAAATATAAATTTTCGATATTATCCAAGGGGGGAGTCAGCGAGCTGATCCACATTACGCCCAGCGTAATGTAAGATTACGCCTAGCGTAAATCGCAAATCCAGACCCTATAAAAGGGAGTCGAGTGCAACCGATTATTTTTCTCATTTCTCTTCTTTCTCTCGGGTTTTTGCATCGTTTTTCGTGCAAGACTTATCCCGAAGCCCCGGTATCATTCCCGAGCCTCGAAGCAAGTCCCGAGGCCTCGAAGATCCAGAGAAGTGTGATTCTCGAGCCGAAGCTCTGCCCGCAAGGAGCCCGGATTTTGTGAAGATCTTCCAGATCTACCAAAGAATACTACTTCTACAAGTCGTAGTGATGTCCGATCATCTTCTAATCAAGTGAGTGTGTGGTTACTTTCTTATTGTTGGAATAGTGTCTAAGGCTATAACTATATTCGGTGGTGCATGGTCCTTTTGGGTTGCCTTCACCATAGCAACTTGAAGGATGATTTGTTAAGAGAGAGTAAATATTATAAGGAATAATATTTAGCTATTTGATTAATATAAGTCATAAATTAATTGGTATTAATTTGGTGACTTAAAGAGATTAATTAAATAAGAGGGTATAAACTGTCAATTGTTTGATAGTTAGACTTTAGACTGTAAATCCATTAAGATGGACCTTGGACGGATTCTAAGAGCTTTAGGATAGCTCAAATCGTCCATATGGTTATCTATGGAATGGATTTGGATAGCCTTAAGAGAAGATTATCCAATTAGGGTTTAGGGTGAAACCTACAAGTATAAATAGACCCTATGGGTGAGGGAATTCAACACACAACCTTAAGCAAGGATACTCTGGCCGAATTCCTCCCCTCTCCACTCTCCTAAATCATCTTGCTTGCTATTGGTGTTTGTAAGCCATTAGAGGAGTGACAATTGTGACTCTAGAAGCTCCAAGACAACAAGATCAACAAGGAACTCAAAGGTATGATTCTAGATCTGTTTCATCATTGTTATTTAACCTAATTAGCTATTAGAAGTCTTGGATTCAAAGCATGTTTATTAGAAAGCCTAGATCCAAGCAATAGGGTTTTGCATGCGCACATAGGAAAGTTCTTATGGCTAAAACCCAACAGTGGTATCAGAGCCTAGATTGGTTTTCTTTAAATTGTTGCTTGAATAACTGAAACAAACCTGCAAAATTCGAATTTTTGGGTTTTGAGTCATTGACTCGTCGAGTTCCAAGGTGGACTCGTCGAGTATGCCTGACTCGGCGAGTCCCCTTGTGCACTCGGCGAGTCCAGGCGTCAGGAATGGCTAGATTCGGGATTTCTTTGTGTTTATCTTATCCAAACTTTCCATAAACTAATTAGATCAATATAAATCCGATTTTTTGATAAATATAAGTGTTATCTTGATCTAGTTAAAGGTAATTATCAACTAATTAAATATTTAATTTCCTTATATGATAATTAATTAATTATTTTGATTATTTTGGTAATTATCTTCAAAGAAATCAAAGATAAATCAAATAAAGATAATTAAGATATTAATTGTTAATTGAAATTATTTGTTATTTGATCCTCCATGTTTTAAATGTTTAAAACCTACCCTAAAGTTTTGAAATTTATATTTGTGATTAAAAGTTTTAATTTAGACAACTTAAATTTCAATCCCTAGATTTTAAAAAGTTTAAAATACAACCCTATACTAATATGATATTAATAGTATAATATATATATATATATATATATATATATATATATATATATATATATATATATATATATATATATATATATATATATATATATATATATGTATAACTAAATGCTAGTCTTACCGTTAGTAGGCCTCATTCACGAAGCCGATCTATAAGGTGGGTATAAGGTTGCGGCCTATAAAATGGCGCTTAATGGGTGTACACTCACACCCACCGCTTGCTTGATTGGTGGAGGGTCGTTAGCCGAACGGGTAGGATAGGGCAACCTCATCCTCTCATTAAAAGTATAATAAGAAATACGAAGTAACTAAACTTTCTTTTAAAATTTCCCAATCTTAGTTACTTTAGGAAAAGTGAATTGATGCAATCCCATGAAATTACACTTTGCACCTTGCTAAGATGTTAGTGGAGCGTGTGTGGTTTACCGGCACACTAATTGGTTCTAAGCGAAGGTGGCAAAGGGTGATTCATTGTTCATCATAGTTCGATGGAGCGTGTGTGGTTTACCGGCACATCGAATAGGTGATCGTTACAATGAAGGCACCATGTGAATTTGCATGGTAATTCACACCCGCTTTGTGATCCTCGGCATCCCAGTCACAAACAAGAGGGGCATATCGAGATTTAAACATGCCATTGAATAGTTCAATGAATCTCATCCGAACCTAGGAATTCTCAAAAACACTTAGGACTAAAAGTTTAAGTTTTGTGATGGAGAATTAGTGAATCGTCATTCACTTACCTTCAATTTATTTGCATGTTAGATTACGGCATCCCTTTTCTAGTATGTAAATGTTATTGTTGGATCCTAGCCCTAATTTTTCTTATTGGGTGATAATTAGGGATTCTTATTCTAATCAATCTTTGTCCTTTCTATAGATGTCAAACGCAAACAACGCTGCTGCTAGTTCTTTCACGTTGATGAGCCTTTGCCAAAAGGTCACCTTCGATGGAACGAACTTTGGCGAATGGATAAGATACATTCGCACCATTGCTCGCTATGAGGATAAAGAGTATGTCCTCGACGAGAAGCTCGAGAAAATCAACCCCGAAGTTGCTACTCCTGCCGAAATCACCGCCTTTGAAACTCATGAGCGAGATGCAACAAAGGTACATTGCATCATGATCGCCACCATGAACTCCGAATTCCAAAAGTCCTACGAGGACATGTATCCATACGAAATGCATCAAGACTTGTTGGAGAGGTACCACCAAAACGCGAGACAAGAGCGTTACGAGATCTTCACTAACATGATTTCCGCCAAGATGGGTCATGGAGAATCTCTTACCGTGCACTTGCAAAAGATGCAAAGGTATGTCGACCGCCTTCGCAAGTTAAATGTTGACTTCGGCGAAGATTTAGCGATCGACATGGTGCTTCACTCTTTGCCTCCGATGTACAATCAATTTAGGATGACCTACCACATGAACAAAGAGGAGGTCACTCTAAGTAAACTCCAAGGTCTCTTGAGGGTTGCTGAGAGCAATTTCAAGGACAAGTCTGTTGCACCAACTCCCAATCCATCCGCTGCTCCTGTCTTGGCTATTGGTCAAGGGAAGGGAAAGAAGAGGAAAGCTTCTTCAAATAACTATCGAAAGGTGAAAGCCCGAGATGGTTCCTCTTCTAGTGGGACCAAAGTTGATCCCTCTAAGCCCTGCTCTAACCCGAAGGAGGCAGAGTGCCACCACTGCCACAAGATAGGACATTGGAAGAGAAGCTGTCCGGATTACCTGCAAGCCATCAAGGAAGGAAAGATCAAGCCATCTTTCGCAGGTATATATGCAATCAAATCTAACGATTCTAATCATGCTATTTCTTGGGTTCTTGACACCGGTTGTGGTTATCACATTTGTTCTAATGTGCAGGGACTAAGAAGAAGTAGGGATGTGGAGCAAGGAAGGATCAATCTAATCATGGGGAACAGAAAATCGTCGCCTGTGACCAAGATTGGAGTGTATTCTCTAGTGCTTAAGAATAGTTTAGTTTTGGATTTGAACAATTGTTGCTATTCGCCAGAAATGGCTAGAAACATCATTTCATTTCATGTTTTATATAGACAAGGATTTAGATTTTCTTTTAATAATGAGAATGGTTCTATTTTGGCTTATCTAAATGGTGTCTTTTACTTTGAAGTTATACCATGTAATGGAATATATGAAACTGTTATGATTGTTGATAACTTAGGAAATGATGTTTTGAATATTGATTCTTCCACTAGTATGGATAAATCATCCTTGTGGCATTGTCGTCTTGGACATGTCAACAAGAAACGCATAGCCCAACTCCAAAAGGATGGAGTGTTGGAGTCATTCGACCTTAGGGAAGATGACACATGCGAGTCTCGTTTACTTGGAAAGATGACTAAGTCACCCTTCACGAGTGCTTGTGAAAGGGGTGAGGGACTATTAGACCTAATACATACCGATGTATGTGGACCTTTTAGATCAACCACGAAGGATGGGAACCGCTTCTATGTGACTTTTACCGATGATTATAGTAGATATGGGTATATCTATTTAATCAAGCAAAAGTCAGAAACTTTTGAAAAGTTCAAAGAGTTCAAGAATGAAGTGGAGAATCAATTGGGCAGGAAAATCAAGATGCTTCGATCCGATCGTGGAGGAGAGTACCTAAGTCTTGAATTCCACGATTATCTCAAGGAGTGTGGAATAGTTTCGCAATTGACGCCTCCTAGGACACCGCAGTTGAATGGTGTGGCAGAAAGGCGTAATCGAACCTTATTGGATATGGTTCGCTCTATGATGAGTCGTGCTTCACTACCTATCTTCTTTTGGGGGTATGCCTTAGAGACTGCCGCCCATATCCTTAACCGAGTCCCTACTAAGAAGGTTGCCAAAACACCTCACGAGATGTGGACGGGGAAAGCTCCCTCGTTGGCACATATCAAGGTTTGGGGTTGCGAGGCTTTCGTAAGACGAGATACTCACGACAAGCTTGAACCTCGAAGTGAGCGATGTATTTTCGTCGGCTACCCGCAAACTTCCTTTGGATATCTCTTCTATGGACCGAAAGATAATGTTATCTTTGTTGCGAGGAGAGGAGTTTTCCGAGAGCGAGAACTCATAAGCCAAGGAGACAGTGGGAGGCAAATCGAACTTGAAGAGATTCAAGAATCGATAGATGAAGGAACCTCTACCGCTGGCATTCAACCCGAGGAGGAAACTCCGGTTGAACCGATTGACGAATCCTTACCTCTTAGACGTTCCGATAGAGTTAGAGTTCATCCCCAGTTTTATGGTTTTCATATTACTACCGAAGGGGACACGTATATTAGTGATGGTACACTAGTAAATCTTGATGAACCTAATAGCTATAAGGAAGCCATGGCAGGACCGGAGTCTGCAAAATGGAAAGAGGCAATGGATAGCGAGATCCAATCCATGTACGATAACCAAGTTTGGAATTTGGTTGATTACGCGCCCGAACGTAAGACCATAGGGTGCAAGTGGATCTTCAAGAAGAAGACCGACGTGGATGGGAACGTACACACATATAAGGCGCGATTGGTTGCGAAGGGCTTTAGTTAAACTCCTGGAGTTGACTATGATGAGACCTTCTCACCAGTTGCGAAGATTAAATCTATTAGAGTGATGCTAACAATTGCCGCATTTCATGATTATGAGATTTGGCAAATGGATGTCAAGACCGCTTTCCTTAACGGAAAGTTGGCTGAGGATGTTTACATGGCTCAGCCAGAGGGGTTTGTGGATCCGAAGCATCCGAATAGAGTGTGTAAGCTTGAGAAGTCCATTTATGGACTTAAGCAAGCGTCTCGCAGATGGAATCTTTGCTTCGATGAGAAAGTCAAAAAGTTTGGATTTGTACGAAGCGAAGACGAATCTTGTGTATATGTCAAAGCCAGTGGGAGTATAGTAAGCTTCCTCGTTCTATATGTCGATGACATATTACTCATAGGAAACGACATCCCGACTCTGCAGGAGGTTAAGTCCTGGCTCGGGAAGTGCTTCGCTATGAAGGACCTCGGAGAGGCTTCTTACATTTTGGGAATAAGGATAGTAAGAGAAAGAAGTAAGAGACTAATTGGACTTAGTCAGAATACTTACTTGGAGAAGGTACTAAAACGTTTTAGTATGGAAAACTCAAAGAAGGGAGAACTACCGATACAAGGAAATGCCAAGTTGAGTAAGACTCAAAGTCCGAGTACCGAAGCTGAGATAGCAGAAACGAGCCGAGTACCATACGCTTCCGCAGTTGGCTCAATCATGTACGCTATGACTTGTACTCGCCCTGATGTAGCCTTCGCTTTGAGCATGGTTAGCAGATATCAAGGGAACCCTGGCAAAGCACATTGGATTGCGGTGAAGAACATCCTTAAGTACCTTCGGAGGACGAAAGAATGGTTCTTAGTCCTTGGAGGGAGTGATGACTTGAAGGTGCGAGGGAATAGTGACGCCAGTTTTCAGACTGACAGGGACAACTATCGTTCGCATTCGGGCTGGGTTTTTACCCTAAATGGAGGAGCAGTAACATGGAAAAGTTCCAAGCAGGAAACCGTAGTTGATTCAACATGCGAATCAGAGTACATCGCAGCGAGCGAAGCGTCGAAGGAGGCAATATGGCTGAAGAACTTCATCGGTGATCTTGGAGTTGTGCCGGCCATAAAGGAGCCCATGGAGATTTTCTGTGATAATGAAGGTGCGGTTGCCTTGACCAAGGAACCGAGGGATCATGGTAGATCTCGGCATATCGACAGAAAATATCACTTCATTAGACATCGTGTAGAAGAAGGACAACTCGTAGTGAAGAGGATATCATCAGAAGATAACCCAGCAGATCCGCTTACGAAGGGACTGAGTAGGGTTAAGCACTTGCAGCATGCTAGGAGCATTGGGCTGAAGGATGATATTAGCATAGATTAGATAGTATTAGAAACGTATAATAGATAAATGTAATTAACATTTGATGATTAAATAAAGGAGTTTTATTTATGAGTAAAGTTACTATCACATGTTAGTTGTTTAACTATTGTTTCACTTTGCATGTTTTGACTTCCAGAATAATTGAGTTTATTAGGAATAATCGAATTATTCAAATGGTCCACAATCGTTCATATGTTGGGAGTAGATATGAATGAAGATTGTCATGAATTGGTGTGTAGAATGTCTAAATGGTGTTAGACATAGCAAGGGTTGCTGCAACGTTCATGAGTGCTTATGAACTGGTTTTGAGCATTGGAATAAACCCGCGCTTGCTGGAATCACCTTATGGAATACGATATAAAAGGTGATCGCAAGACGATAATATCATATGGTCTTAAAACCTAGATATATGGTTTATTATTTGTTAATTGATTGTGCATTGATATTGCGAAAACGCATCAGTAACTTGATGTTATAAAACGCATTGTTGTGTATAGTTGGTTAATGAATAAGTAAATGCATATAGGTCGAAGTTTATCTGTAAATTTTATCCTAAGAGGATAGAAGAGATATCTTGGCCACTCGATGATTTGATTTGACTTATGTGTCGGGCCCGGTCAGAACTGAATTGATGTGTTCGATTAAGTTCTATGTCAAATAAATCGAAGATCGAGAAATCTAAATGCTAGACTAACCATTCCATAGGATTGTCAGCATGATATCTAACAGAGGACTGTACGATCCCTTATCTAAAGGACAAGATTGATTAGATCAGAGTTGACAGCGTCTTTGAGAGCTACGATTGCAAACCGTATTGTACTTGTATAGTTACTAGACTTATCCAAGTGGGAGACTGTTGGAATAGTGTCTAAGGCTATAACTATATTCGGTGGTGCATGGTCCTTTTGGGTTGCCTTCACCATAGCAACTTGAAGGATGATTTGTTAAGAGAGAGTAAATATTATAAGGAATAATATTTAGCTATTTGATTAATATAAGTCATAAATTAATTGGTATTAATTTGGTGACTTAAAGAGATTAATTAAATAAGAGGGTATAAACTGTCAATTGTTTGATAGTTAGACTTTAGACTGTAAATCCATTGAGATGGACCTTGGACGGATTCTAAGAGCTTTAGGATAGCTCAAATCGTCCATATGGTTATCTATGGAATGGATTTGGATAGCCTTAAGAGAAGATTATCCAATTAGGGTTTAGGGTGAAACCTTAAGGAGTCTACAAGTATAAATAGACCCTATGGGTGAGGGAATTCGACACACAACCTTAAGCAAGGATACTCTGGCCGAATTCCTCCCCTCTCCACTCTCCTAAATCATCTTGCTTGCTATTGGTGTTTGTAAGCCATTAGAGGAGTGACAATTGTGACTCTAGAAGCTCCAAGACAACAAGATCAACAAGGAACTCAAAGGTATGATTCTAGATCTGTTTCATCATTGTTATTTAACCTAATTAGCTATTAGAAGTCTTGGATTCAAAGCATGTTTATTAGAAAGCCTAGATCCAAGCAATAGGGTTTTGCATGCGCACATAGGAAAGTTCTTATGGCTAAAACCCAACACTTATAACGCGTAATTATGAAGTATTTTATATGAAATACATGTTATGTGTATAATTTTGTTGTTATGTGTGTGAATGTATAGTCACTTTCTTCTATCTCATAGATCTGATTTATTCTCTATGAAATACGTGTTATGTGGGTGTGCCTCATCTATTATGTGGAATAGGTATTGAATGAGAATGCTATATAGGTTTTAAACTATGTATAAAAATATATATTTTTATCTACTAATATGTTGGGTAGAACATGGATAGATAGTTGATGTGTGATAAACAGATGAGAGGCCCCAATGTTGTTGTTGATCTAGTTATTCAGCGGAGTATAGATTAGACCAAGAGGTTAATTTTAGATCCGGGAGTATGGATCAGGTAAAGAGATAAAACTTGTTATTAGTCCAGAAGTATGGATTAAGACTAAGTTAATTGTCCCTAGTCTGGGAGTATGGATTGAGCACAGTTATTGATCCGGGAGTATGGATCAGATCAGGATTAGGGTATAGTTAATTGTCCTTATTCCGGGAGTATGGATTGGGTACAATTATTGATCCGGGAGTATGGATCAGATCAGGAGGTTAGCTTTAGATACGTGAGTATGGATCAGGTAGTTTTAGATCTGTGAGTATAGATCAGGTGAAAAAGGTTAGTATTAGATCCGTGAGTATGGATCGGTGAAGAGGATAGTTTTAGATCCGTGAGTAGGGATCAGGTAAAGAGGAAAATTTTAGATACGAGAGTTTAGATCGTGTCGTTGTGAGGATCGATGGAGTGGGATAAGAGTTGCCTTTATATGGTGAAATTGTACAAGTTTGAATGTTCTATATTTATAAATATATGATATAGCATTGTGGGATAAAAACCCTATATGCTAACCAGGCTCCCAAGCCTGACCCACTCAGTTTTCTTTGTATCACATGTATCGATACGAAGACATATTTCACAGAGAGATTTAAAGGAGATATAATCATTAGTGTAATTGAATGTAAGTTCTGTTTATGCTTATATGTCTGTATCGGAACATGACATCCCGAGGTTTTATTATTAAATGAAAATACATTCTCTTTGAGAAATGTTTTGATAAGTTATTGTCATATCTTGTTTCGGGAACAAATTCCGCAACCGTTTTCTTTAAAAAGATTACTCTGATTTTATAAAACAAAGCATAAACAAATCGGTCTTTTCTAGCCATGAAAATGGGGATGTCACATTGAGCGCCTTCCATACTAAGATGGCAGCCATGATAGGGTCACGTACTTTGACCTTCAGGGAGTTCAGAGCTTGTGGAGCTCCAGATTACCAGGGGCCGAGACCCCATTGCGAGTACCAGATGGTTGGCTGATGTGGCCAATGCTTTTCACACTAGCAGATGCCCCGAGGGGGACAAGGTCCGACTTGCATCCTGTTTTCTGAAGGGCAGGGCACGTGATTGGTGGGAGGAGGTTGGAAATGCCATTGGAGATGACGTAGCCCTTAATGCGATAACCTGGGCTGATTCCACGACCAGGTTCAGGGCAGAGTTTCCATCGACCATTGAGGTATAGTAGCTTGCGAGGGAGTTCTAGGATCTTACATAGACTACTGAGACAGTGGCGGAGATTACTGCCAAGTTCAGGGAGAGGGCTCTTCTCATTCCTCAGTATGTAACGCTCTAAAAATTCCAACCAATTTAAACTTTTCAAAAACAACCCAATTTCATTAAGTTATTACAAAAAGGTTTTCAATACGACTATTATCAGAGTATTTCCCAGAACCACATCATAAACACATAAAACATGAGGAGCGGTACAATCACGCCTTTGCCTTGCCATAGTCTCCTGAAGTACCTGTAACATTAAACCACAACTGTAAGCCCGAAAGCTTAGTGAGATACCCCAAAATACCAACCACATATACCATACACATAACATATCATATCATAAACAGAAAAACCATGCATATCGAGTCTACAGTGTGACTGGTCCACCTGCACCAGGCCTTCAGTCCACCCGGTCCACTCTCTCCGAGTCTACAATGTGATTGGTCCGCCCGCATCGGGCCTTCAGTCCACCTGGTCCACTCTCCCTCCGAGTCTACAGTGTGACTGGTCCGCCCGCACCAGGCCTTTAGTCCACCTAGTCCACTCTCCGAGTCTACAGTATGACTGGTCTGCCCGCACCGGGCCTTCAGTCTATCTGGTCCACTCTCCGAGCCTCGGCATGTCTGGTCCGCCCTCTTGGGGCCTTCAGCCTATCCGGACCGCTCGTCGGGCCTTCGGTCTAACCGGTTCTCCCTCGTTATGTTGGCCTACAGCACAAAGCAGGACCCACCTCAACCCAACCCTAGTCCAACAACCATGTGCACGTAAACATATAATCATATAACAATTCACATCTAATGAAACCGATCTAGCAGATCACATATCATAACAACATCCTATCCAAGATACCGACCTAACTGGTCACTAACGTAGCACCATCCTATATACCAGGATACCGACCTTAACCAGGTCCCTCACATATACCATCCTAACTACCAGGATGCAAACATATAGCAAATCAATAACATAACAACTACCTGGATTTCCATCTGATAAAGGGCCGAACTTGGTGCCTTAGACCCTGTCGATATAGTGAGGCTAACTCACCTCGCAACTGCCAAAACTCTGAACTAAAGAAGCAGATTCCCGAACCACCGTCTCACCAAATATCCAAAACTATCTGAAGCAGCAAAACAATTATTAGTCCAAGCACAATATCCTTCCAAGGTTAAATTGACCAATTTACCCTTAACTCAATATGGTCCATGACTAAGGCCCATAATCAAAATATGAAAGGCCCAACACTAGGTAAGCTTCTCAAGCCCACCGGTGACCCACTAATGGCCAATTTGCTATATTGGGCCCAATCCCTTAATGGGCCTCACCCTAAGCCCAAAACATATTCCTTGGTCCATATAATATGATTTATGATGGCCCACTAAAGCCCAAATACCCAAACATGCCCCAAACCACGGCCCAAAAATTCATGATCCATACAGACAGAGTACGCGGGGCGTACCCCTCCCATGTACGCTAAGCGTACAGGTAGAATGGTGAGTACGCTAGGCGTACGTCACTTTACGCGGGGCGTAAACTCGTTGAACTAAAATTCCTCATAAGTTCTTAATGACTTAAGCTCTTAACCACAAACTTCAGATCCATCGACCAAACATGCCTAGGATCCATAAAGTCTCAAACTTTATTACTTGGGATGTCCATATAGCTCTTAACTCAAGGTCCTAATCCCTTAAGACCCACCTACATCATACATGAGACAACAAAAGCCATTGGGACCTCATTTTTCTCACTCAAGACCTCTCCTAAGGTCTGAAAGGACAACTAATCTCAACCAACTCACATCATGCATCACATTGGGTTTTGTGGGACAAGAAATGATGTCAAAACTTCATAACACCAAGATCTTCACAAAATAAATGTCAAGCAAGAGACTTTATACCTCAAAAGGGCTCCAAGAGATGATGCCTTCCTAGATCTACGAACTCCAGCCACCCAACTCCTTCCTTGACAACTTACTCTTCTCCTCTTCCAAGATTAAACCACCAAGATGAGCTTTCCAAAGCCAAGATCTCTAAAAATGGAGGTTGGAACGTTCCAGAGTTTCTTCTGAGGTTAGGGAGGCTGATATGGGGGCTAGGGTTGAAGCCATTATGTTCTATATATAGTGGCTAGCCCTAAGATTAGGGTTTAATGACTCTTAGCGTACGCGTCCTTGCACCCACGGCCACTTACCCAGTTACTTTGGGCGTAACCCAGCCTATGCTGAGCGTACCCACACGTGTCCCATTCTCATACATGGCCTTCCTCATCAACTTTTCCCATTAAGGGCTATAAATGTCAATATCTTCAAAGTGTCATAACTCCTTCATTCTAAGCTCATTCCCGACGAACTTTATATCCACGCGAAGGTGGCGAGAAGATTTACGCTTCTAGCAACACACCCCGATCCGAAACCATCCCGAATAAAAAACCATTGCTCATGAAAGACTGAAACACCCTTAGTCTTGATCTCGGGAACCCATAAATAGATATTTTAAGAATGGGGCGTTACAATTCTCCCCCAATTAAATTAGGCTTCGCCCTCGAAGCCTACTACAGTATACATTTCAGAACAACCCCTGCACTGCAGACTCCGATTTCTCAATCAACTCAGGTTCTTGCAACCCTACTACCGCATCTTCTCTATCACGGTCTCTAGGTCCTTGGCCTTCGACCGAAATCTTTTATATCGTCCTCAGCACCGGTCTAAACTACTCCCCGAGTTTGTTAACCTGCTATCTCACCTTCCTCTGTTCCAAATCTCCAATCTGGAGCCACTGACCTCCTCCTTTTCCAAGGAGACTGAAAATATGCATGCGCATCATCCGACATTGCCACAACCTCAACGGGCATCCAACCCGTATGTGCTTCCGTATATCTGGTACAATCCCAGAGCTTACTACCAATAACCAAAGCATCTTTGATCATCCTTTTACTCTGCTGGCTTCCTCTCAGAGGACCCACACTCCTTCCGGAGCTACATACTCTTCCTTTCCAGGAAGTCTACCCAACAACCCTTACCGCACCTACATGTGCCACTGAGCTACACTTTACTCTACATTATCCATGTAGAGCAACTGCTATTCTCGAACTTCCGTATACCCTGAATCCGATCACATACTAACAAGGCCTACGCACGCCTCCAGCCATCTCCATCTTCATGATCAATACTTGGGGGTCAAACCATATCAATTATCATCCCCTGGTGACGCTCCTTCCTCATTCTCCTCGTACCGATCCACTAACACATACAGAGTCTTCAGCATGACTGGACTGCCTTACCAGGACTTCAGTCTATCTGGACCACTCTCGGAACCTTCAGCATGTCTGGACCGCCCTCCTGGGCCTTCAACCTGTTTGGACCGCTTTTAGAACCTTTATCAAGTCTGGACCACCTCTCCGGGCCTTCAGTCGGTCTGGACTGTTCCCTGAGCCTTCGGCCTGACTAGTATGCCTTCCGTCCTTCAGGTTATCTGGACCGCTCCAAAAAATGTCTTACGTCACCCTAAACCATTCTTTCTGGGAAGCTCTCCCGTACATACTGTTCTAGCCCTCTGGGGGTTCCGAACTCTAATTCCATGCTATACACTCAATTCTCAGCCTAACCCTAGGCCCAACCTTGGTCTTTATCCCGCCCCACTAGTCTGCCCTACTTATACCAGCCCACGCTCTTGGCTAACTGAAACACTGCGGAAACTCAAACAGCTAATTGACCTCTCATGCTGTCGATCCTCCTGAGAATTTTCCAATTCTCCCCACTTAAAGCACTAACTACCAACCACCAGTGACTTAACTGACATAAAACAATTACCCTTGCTCAACATACTCCTCGTATCCACAAACTTGTTTCCTCTTAAACGAGCAACCTCCACAAAAATCACTTTCCGGCATCACGCCTGATGAACTCTAAAGGAGTCCAACTCCCCGCTGAACACTTCTCAAATCCCAATTGCTATACCCGACAATCAGACCATACAACCAAATTCTATCTATCAATCCCTTGGGTGCTAACCGCCTACAACTCCTAACTACTAGCACTCCCAATACCAAAACCCTCGATCATACGATAAACCCAACAAAAAGACGACCGAATACCATACCATGAATTATGCGAACGAGACTAGCAGATATAAAATGCTCCATAACAACCATAAGATAACAAGATATCAAGAAGGAAACATACCCGCTGCTGTATCCGGCTCTGCCCTGACCTCCTCTACTATAAGCTAAAAAGCACGCCCCTGAGCCCTCGGGGGCTCTGCTCCACCCTGACCTCCACCCATAATCCTAAAAGTGGTAGGTGTTGGAGCCTGCACCGATCCTGCAGTAAGTTGTGGATAGTTGGCCCTCATGTGACCAACCTGATGGCACTGATAACAAATCCTCATATCCTGAACTGGGGCTGACTAATGGCAATCCCTCGCATAGTGCCCCTCTCTCCCGCACTTGCGGCATGCACCATCGGACCTACAAACTCCGGTGTGACCCTTCCCGCACTTCCCACAAGTGCGGCTGCTCTGATCTCCCAACCTAGAATCAACGGTCTTGGACCGTTTCGGCGCCGGCTGCGACTGCATCGAGGCATGCCTCTGCTCTCGCAACTGCAACTCAATCTCCAACTCACGCCGCCAAGCGGCCTCCTGCAACTCCAAGAAGGTCTTGCACCTCTACGTAGACACAAACTGCCTGATATCCCTCTTGATCATACTCAGATATCGGGACATCTGAGCCTGCTCCGAAGCAAACTCCGGGTAAAACATTGCCCTCTCAGTAAACATCCTGGTGATCTCCGTCAATGAATCTGAATCCTGCTTCAGCTCCAGGAACTCCAGAGCCAACCTCTCTCTCTTAACCCAGGGAACATAACGAGTGCTGAACATCTCCCGAAACTGATCCCAAGAAACCGCAGCCCGCTGCGCATCTGACCATGACCCCGTAGTCAACCTCCACCAATCTTTCACCCCAAGCCTCAACAGGTTCAGAGCACACCTCACCCTCTGATCAGTAGGGCATGAACATGTGAAGAAACACCCCTCCACATCCGACAACCATCGCATCGCAGCGATCGATTCCTGAACTCAAGGTCCATATAGCTCTTAACTCAAGGTCTTAATCCCTTAAGACCCACCTACATCATACATGAGACAACAAAAGCCATTGGGACCTCATTTTTCTCACTCAAGACCTCTCCTAAGGTTTGAAAGGACAGCTAATCTCAACCAACTCACATCATGCATCACTTTCGGGTTTGTGGGACAAGAAATGATGTCAAAACTTCATAACACCAAGATCTTCACAAAATAAATGTCAACCAAGAGAATTTATACCTCAAAAGGGCTCCAAGAGATGATGCCTTCCCAGATCTATGAGCTCCAGCCACCCAACTCCTTCCTTGACAACTTCCTCTTTTCCTCTTCCAAGCTTAAACCACCAAGATGAGCTTTCCAAAGCCAAGATCTCTAAAAAATGGAGGTTGGAACGTTCTAGGGTTCCTTCTAAGCTTAGGGAGGCTGATATGGGGTCTAGGGTTGAAGCCATTATGTTCTATATATAGTGATTGGCCCTAACATTAGGGTTTAATGACTCTGAGCGTACTCTGGGCATACCTCTAGTACGTTGGGCGTACGCATCCTTGCACCCGCGACCACTTACCCAGTTACATTGGGCGTACCTACGCGTGTCCCATTCTCATACATGGCATTCCTCATCAACTTTTCCCATTAACGGCTATAAATTTCAATATCTTCAAAGTGTCATAACTCCTTCATTCTAAGCCCGTTCCTGGCGAACTTTATATCCACGCGAAGGTGGCGAGAAGATCTATGCTTCTAGCAACACACCCCGATCCAAAACCTTCCCGAAAAAAACCCATTGCTCATGAAAGACCAAAGCTCCCTTACTCTTGATCTCGGGAACCCATAAATATATATTTTAAGAATGGGGCATTACACAGTACGCGGCAGATGAGGAGATGAAGAAGTCCCGATACCATGAGATGTTGAGGAGTAATATCAGATAGTTTGTGAGCCGGTCGAGCTGTAAAACGTTGGACGACATGATTGCGAGGGCTCATGATAGGGAGATTGATTTAGAGACGGAGAGGAAGAAGAACCCATAGGTGGTATCTGGCACAGGGGGTTTGGGCAAAAAACCTAAGGTATCGGATCACAGATCTAGGGGACAACAGAGCCACAGTCGGTGTGGCAAGTGTGGGAGGTTACACGATGGAGTGTGCAAGGCAGGGAGTTCCGGCTACTACAAGTGCGGTCGGACTGGGCACATGAGCAAGGATTGTACAGCTACAACTACCATGACTCCCACCTCAGCATCAGATCTGATTTGCTTTCAGTGCAATCAGAGAGGACATAAGAGGTCCTAGTGTCCTAGCTTAGCAGCAACAGGGAAGGTGACGGCGCCTGCCCCTACAACATTGTGGATTACAGATGGTCGTCAGGGTCGGGCTGAGGTGCTAGTGGCGAAGAGTGGCGCGTTCCAGATGACCGCAGAGGAGGCGCGAGTGACTCCTGACGTGGTAACGGGTATGTATTTTCATCTTATCTCTATTTTTTTAGTATTGATTGATCTTATGGTTATGTATCTGTGTATAGGGTCATTCTTAGTGAACGGAATTTTAGCTACAGTATTGTTCTATTCGGGGGTTACCCAATCATTTGTCTTGCTTGCGCTTAGCAAGCGGTTTAGTAGAGCTCCAGGGGAGCTGGATTGCCCACTTGAGGTTAAGATAGCTGATGATAGGACCGTCAGGGTCGCAAGAGTGCATAGGGAGTGTTCGCTGAGGTTATTTAATGAGCAGTTCTTGGTGTATTTGGTTCCTATTCCCCTGCAAGGGAATAAGGTTATAGTGGGTATGGATTGGCTGAGCCCCAATGGGGCAGTGATTGATTGAGAGTTGCAGTTAGCATGGGTCTGCACTCCTAGTGGGGGAGAGTTAGTGATTCAGGGCGAGATGCTAGAGCACGGACCGATTATTTGTTCAACAGCGTGAGTAAGGCGCAACTTCTAGCAGGGATATACGGGGTACGTCGCCTATGTTATGGATGCTCGGGAGAAGGGTAAGGCTGTTGGATTAATGTCTAAGTCCATAACTATAATTGGTAAGACTTGACCCGACCCGGCATGGTCCATTTGGGTTGCATACCATCATGCACTTGGATAGACTAAATGAGAGAAATAAGACACTTATGGTTATTAATATATTATAAGTTCTAGTATATTAATAATAAGAATAATGAGATTATTTAATCAGTATTGATCAAGAATTAATCTAGCATTAATTGAGTGATCAAAAGAAGACTAATTAAATATGTGGGTTGATTGTGTAAATCATCCATACTTGTATAGTGGGCTAATGCTCCATGGATTATCTAGTTGGGCCAAAACCCATATGATGCTCCATGGATGCTCCATGGTGTATTTTAACCCATGGATCCAAGGAAATGGAAAGTCATGACAATTAGGGTTTACCCTAATTGTATAACTATATAAGCATCTTATTCTTGAGGAAAAGCGGCCACTAGTGAGAGTAAGAAAGGGCTAGCCGATTTCATGAAGTGTAGAATTCTCTCTAAGTTATTCTAAGTGTTTTGATGATTGTGAACCATTTGAGGTGTCACACTTGGGGCACTAGGCACTCAAGCTTCATGAAGACATTCTACATCAAAGAGGTATGTATTCTATCTTGTTATATTGATAGTTTTGTATGCTACTTTAGAACAATACCTTGGATGTTCATATTTGCATGTATAATAGAGAAAACATAGATCCAAGGTATTTAGGGTTGCATGTACACTTAGGAGTGTTAGAATTCTCATAACCCAACAGTGGTATCAGAGCCTAGGCTTGTTTTCTTGTTATACTTGCAATAGAAGCTAAAAAAATCGAGTTTTGTTGCTGTCTACCCAGCAGACTCGTCGATTCCATGAAGGAACTCGACGAGTCCAAGGCAAAATGCATCCAACTCGCCGAGTTATGTTCATGCACTCGATGAGTTGGACCCCATACAACATATTTTCGAGGTTTTTGGCTAGAAATGGACTAGGAACATTACCCTAACTTGTTTTTGAACTTATAAACTTGTTTTTTTAATGTGGTAATGTTCATGCTAATCCATTTTTCAAAGAGAGTTGTCAATAGATTCATGTTTTGTATTAGTTTAAAGGTTAGACTAATTACATGAAAAAGTTTGATTTGAATTATCTTGTTCTTATGAGTTGCTTAGATTAATAGAAAAGTTAATTGAAATAGTTGTTTTCAATCCATTTTAATCTAAGAGTTGAGTATAAAATGTGTTTGTGTAACTTGTCCTCAAGTTACATGAAGAGTCACATTAAAGACTCATAAAACTCATAAAATTGGCAAAGGTTACAAAAATGAAGAGTCTAGTTCTAATTAATTGGAGTTATGACTCCATAATTTGTCCTCAAGTTATGGAGGACCAAGAGTCTCTTCATTAAATAAATAAAAAAAAATGTAACCTTAATTAATTCCATAAGTTATAAAATAAAGAAAAGTTAATTCTTTATTAGTTTAAAGTCTTCCATAATTTGTCCACAAGTTATGGAACTTGAAGAGTTTTTGGATTAAAACTACTTTAAATACATAAGTTATGGAATTAATTAGTTTTGAATAGTTTCAAAACTTGCCCTCAAGTTTTGGAATTTGTAAAGTTTTCTCATATGAATACTTTAATTCCAAGTTAGCCCTTAGAATGTTAAAAGTTAAAATTCAACCCTTATACTTTATAATATTATAAGTTAATCATATATATATGTATAAGAGTAAAGTCGGTCTTACCGCTAGTACGCCTCATTCACGAAGCCGGTCTATAAGGTGGGTATAAGGTTGTTGCCTATAAAATGGCAACTTAATGGGTGTCCACTCTCACCCACCGCTTGCTTGACCGGTGGAGGGTCGTTAGCCGAACGGGTTTGACAGGACTATAATTCTCCTTTCATTAAAAGTATTAATGATAAATACTAAGTAACTAAACTCTTAATAATACCCAATCTTAGTTACTTAGGAAAATGTGAATAAGGTGCTAATCCATTAAATTACACTTTGCACTTTGTTTAAGTCTGTTAGTGGAGCGTGTGTGGTTAACCGGCACACTAACTCGTATTTAACAAGGTAGGCAAAGGGTAACTTAATGTTTATCATAGTATCGATGGAGCGTGTGTGGTTAACCGGCACATCGATTGAGGGGTAAACACTTAAGGGTAGCAAGTAATTTGCATGGTTACTTCACACCTTGTTTTGTGATCCTCGGCATCCCAGTCACAAAACATGAAGGGCACACTCGAGATTGAAACATGCCATTGAACAGTTCAATGAATCTCAAAAGATCTAGGAGTTTCAAAAACCAATTAAAACCCAATAATACATTTCGTTTATCTTGGTGGAAATTGGTGAATCGTCATTCACCTACCTTCAAATTGTTTTATAGCTTGGATTACGGCATACCTCTTCTAAGTTATAAAATAGTTTGTTGGGTCCTAGCCTTAATATTTCATATTGGGTGTCATATTAAGGACTTTAAAATCAACTATCTTGAATATCTCCCAAAACATGTCTGGTTTAGACATTTATGATCTTCCCAAATCTCTTGAAACAAGCTTTCCTAATGAAGATGATGTCCCATGGATATCATACTTCTTTCTCCTTCTCCAATTATTCTCCCTAACCCACAAGTTCTTGAAAAGTTTAAGGTCACTCAAGCCCTATTGGCAAGGCAAGGTCTAGGTGTGATCACATCTTGGAGATGTAGTCACATATTGACAAGCCAGGAGAGAAGGGTGTCAAAGTCTTGAGAAAGTTGGTGGTTCAATCACTTTCTAAGTCACATAGTGAGTTCTTTTGGAACACCTATGAAATAGACTATGACAAGACCCTTAATGATCTTATCTATTTGTTAAGATCAACTTTCTCAAAACTTGATGGACATTGACAATAGTGACACAGGAAATCCAGAAAAGCATTCTCTTCCCAATGGAAAGGGATCGGCCATAGTCAACTCGGTTGAGCAAATGGTAAAGAGAAAAGCTAAGTTTGTGATAATTCCGTGTACCATTATCAAAGGTTCCATATGTTTATATTGCCAAAGTAAGGGTTATTAGTTGCGAAGCTGCCAAGTTTACCTAAGGATGTTAAAGTCAATAAGATTGACTCTACTTCAGGTAAAAGTCCACTAATCTAACTCTGTTAAGTTTCTATTTTCAGATTCCTGATACATGATGTGACTGGGTCACATGGTAATGTTTTAAGAATAAAAGAAAAGTAAAGGAACTTAAAGAAAGAATATGCTAAATCTGATCGCATAGATGGATTTCTATCGCGTAGTTTGAAAAAAACGGATTCTTGAGCTAATTCTTAGGAGTTATGAGATATTTCTAAGGAATAGATAACAACAGGTTTTTCATATGGGTTGTAAGGATAAGTTTTTCCGCATAGTTTTAAAATAAAAGAAAAACTTTGGTTATATTTATTTTAAAATATCCTTACAATGGCATTTGAGGAAAAAAAATTGTTGCTTATATGATTCCATTAATAACAAGAGTGGAAATATGAAATTGATTCTTTCATTTGTGGTAATGTCTAAATTTACCAAATAAGGAAAGATTCTCGTCACCCAATTCTCAAGTGGACCGAAACTTGGAATCATGCAAGTTGTATAGCATGATGAATGAGAACTTTCAAGTATTGGAAAAATTAAGACTAATTACTTGTTCACATGGATGTGTGAGTCAAGTAATGGACTAAGGGATCGAGTACATAGTCATGTGCACTGATTAAGTCCACCACAAAAGATTGATAAGACTATTCGTCATAGTTTACTAAAGCTCAGTAAATATGATTATACTTACAAGCTTAAGTGTAACTCTGAGACATTGGAAAAGGTTCCAACGTATGGCAGAGCGAATAAGAAGAATCAACTTAGGCAGAAGGATAAAAGTTTCTCAAATCTGAAAAGATGGGAGAGTACTTTAGTATCAGCTTTGTGATCATCTTAATGATTAAGAAACCATATCAACATTTGTTCTCTAAGGAAGTCTTAGTGCATTCTTATGACTAAGTAGAAGGGATCTTGGAATTGTTGAAATGGTTAAATCAAGAAGATGAGTTATACTTCGTTCCAATACAAGTCTTAGAGTCATACTCCAAGATTGTAATTTGAGTGACATGTCTTTAAGAAGGTTTAAAACACGTGTCAAATGTAAGAGTAAAAGTGTCCTACTCTTGTTCATTTGAAGTTGGTAAGTTGTGATGTTTTGGATAAAACAAAGACCAACTAAGGCCAATTGTGTGAAGTGTTTGTCTTGATTAGAATCCGCACTATCTCTTGGATGTTTGACAAGGGAGTCTTATAGGTCAAGAGGACAGTGGGAGTCTTAAAGGTCTTGAAAGTCTCAAGAACTAATCAAGAATGAAAGCTGAAGTTCCTCACTAGCACACAACTTGAGGTTTATAACCTATCGTGTTGACATATTCTGTGCCCATTCCAGTTAAAGTTGGCTTTGCATATGAGTTCTTAGAGTTCTCAATGTGTTGCACAACAACTTGGAAGTAATGGCAGGCCCTTGAGCTGCCAGGTGGCAAGAAATTAAGATTGCGTTCAGTCCATATGAGTTTGGATTTGTCATTATCCTTGTCTTGTGACTATGGTTTTGACAATTCACATGGATAAGAACACATACACCATTAAATCTAAGTGTCATAAGGTTTCTCTCCGATTCATGAAAATGATGGTGAGGAAACACTTTCACTAAGTAGATTTTAGTTAGATAGCAATTGTGATGTTTGCATTCTCAAAGTCGTTAGTGGAGCATGTGTGGTTTACCGGCACACTAACCTGGACTTGTGAGAAGTGGAAAAAAAGGTCTAACCATTATGATTACGGCATCCCTCTTCATAATTGTTTAGACATACAAGTGTGCTATCTAAGGGAATGTGTATGTTTTTTTGATAAAGTTTTATCAAAACGAACTAGTATTAGAAATCTAAACTTTGGTAAGAAAGTCATCTGATTTCTGAGTACATGTCAAAGCTAGTGGGAGCATAAGTGTTATGCTAATAATCATCATGTTAGTGGGAGCATGATAATTATGATAAAGATTGCAAGTTAGCAATGTTAATTATAGCAAACAAAAGGTTTCAATTGGGAAAAAGTTGTTTTGCTATAATTAAGGGAGAGGAAATTATACTTCATCTCAAATCTATAAGCTTAGATCGTGAGGTGTTAATCATTTAGTCAAGGATATATATGAATTTCATGTTGGAATGGCTCAACATAAGGAAATTCTGTATATGGGTCCATTATTTGCGTTCTAAAAATCGATTATAATTTCGGAATCCCTTTTCATAATCTGAATTACGAGAACTTGGCAAATAGAAATGGAAATGTTATAGCAAAAGACTGGTTTAGTCTTTATGTGAGACATCATGAATCGTGTCCCATATGCTTCGGATATAGGATCGATTACATGTGCTATATTCATCCTTTCTAAAATTTTCCAAATGCCTGGGGCATTAAGAAGGGAAAAGGTTTAGAACTGGATATGACTAAAAGGATTAAACAATTGTCGAGGACAATCTAAGGTTTACCAAAGATTGGTTGCTCAAGGACAGTTGGAAGTATAGTGATAATTCTGGAAGGACCATATTGACATAATCTGTAAGGAGGCAACTCTTGTTCAGAAGTGATAGTCAAAATGAATCTGGAAATGTTTCAAAGTCAGAAATTTGAATCTGTGTAAGATTAAGGAAACTTAAAGCAAGAAGGATGTTTCCAAGGAGTTGATCTCCTTTGGAATGCTCTGTAATGATTGTTGCCAAGTCTTTGTGAATTTGTGCATAATCATTACAAGAGGATCAATGCATATAAGTTTAGAATCTAACAGATTTCAGTAAATGGCATGAATTTGGAACTCTTGCATTTGCAGTAAGGATTTGGGAGTGTGAAAAGAGAATCATTGAAGTTATGTTCAATTGATCTAGTTCACAAAGTAAAGATCATAGAAAAACATAGTATTCATACTTGGTGTATGGCATGACTAGTGTTTAGAAAACATAGTGTACATGCTTGGAGCATGGGACAACTATTGTTTTAAATTCAAGAATAAAGTTGATAGCTGAAACAGTATACAATGAATAATGTGTAATCATATAGTGATAAATAAAAGGTGTTTTATTTATGATCATAGGTTTTGATACCATATTGGATTCAATTATTATTGTGTTTCACTCTGCATGTTTTGACTTCCCGAATAAACTAGGTTATTCTTCCGGAATGACTAAGTTATTCAAACCATCCACAGTCGGTCATATGTTGGAAGTAGATATGAATTAAGACTGTCATGGGTTGGCTTGTAGAGGTCTAAGGTGTTGGACAAATGGCTACAACACTCATGAGTGCTCATAAGTTCTGAGTATTGGATTCAACCCGCGCTCATTGGAATCATTTCATGGATTTTATCACGAGTGATCATGAGACGATAATATCTTATATTCCTCAAACCTAGAGATATGAGTTGTTACTATGAGTTGGTTGTACATTGATTGCACGAAAATGCATTGGTAACTCGATGTTATTAAACGTGTCTTTGTGTATGATTCAACAAGTAGTAGAACAAGCCATATGAGTCGAAGTTTATCCATTCCTTTTACCTTCGGGATAAAAGCGATATCTGTGGGCCCCTCGATGATTTGATGATGACAAATGGAAGTGCTCGGCCAGGCCAGGACTGATTTGATTTGTTCAATTAGTCAGTCGTCATAAATCGGAAATCGGGAAACAACTAATGGACAGAGAGAATGATTATAATCCATGTCTCAGTCCATATGATATCTAGAATGGAGGAATATATGATCCCTTATCTAATGGACAAGTCATTGACAAGATCAGAGTTCATCTACAAGGTCAGAGTTCGACAGAAGCTTTTGAGAGCTACGATTGCCAGTTGGTTCCTGAAGTCATACGCAAAAATAGTTTTAGACTTATCCAAGTGGGAGACTGTTGGATTAATGTCTAAGTCCATAACTATAATTGGTAAGACTTGACCCGACCCGGCATGGTCCATTTGGGTTGCATACCATCATGCACTTGGATAGACTAAATGAGAGAAATAAGACACTTATGGTTATTAATATATTATAAGTTCTAGTATATTAATAATAAGAATAATGAGATTATTTAATTAGTATTGATCAAGAATTAATCTAGCATTAATTGAGTGATCAAAAGAAGACTAATTAAATATGTGGGTTGATTGTGTAAATCATCCATACTTGTATAGTGGGCTAATGCTCCATGGATTATCTAGTTAGGCCAAAACCCATATGATGCTCCATGGATGCTCCATGGTGTATTTTAACCCATGGATCCAAGGAAATGGAAAGTCATGACAATTAGGGTTTACCCTAATTGTATAACTATATAAGCATCTTATTCTTGAGGAAAAGCGGCCACTGGTGAGAGTAAGAAAGGGCTAGCCGATTTCATGAAGTGTAGAATTCTCTCTAAGTTATTCTAAGTGTTTTGATGATTGTGAACCATTTGAGGTGTCACACTTGGGGCACTAGGCACTCAAGCTTCATGAAGACATTCTACATCAAAGAGGTATGTATTCTATCTTGTTATATTGATAGTTTTGTATGCTAGTTTAGAACAATACCTTGGATGTTCATATTTGCATGTATAATAGAGAAAACATAGATCCAAGGTATTTAGGGTTGCATGTACACTTAGGAGTGTTAGAATGCTCATAACCCAACAAAGGCGACAGTTGATGATGTACCGGTGGTGAGAGAGTACCCGGACGTATTCCCATAGGATTTACCTGGGATACCCCCGGAGAGACAGGTTGAGTTTAGGATTGACCTAGTACCTGGTACGACTCCGATAGCCAAGGCACCATATCGGTTGGCTCCTCCAGAGATGCAGGAGTTGTCTACGCATCTGCAAGAGCTGCTAGACAAGGGTTTTATCAGGGCGAGCAGTTCACCATGGGGAGCCCTGATCCTGTTTGTGAAGAAGAATGATGGGACACATCGCATGTGTATAGACTACCGGGAGCTAAACAAGGTAATAATGAAGAACCATTACCCACTTCCGAGGATAGATGATATGTTTGACCAGCTTCAGGGAGCATCTTGGTTTCCCAAGATTGATTTACGGTCGGGATACCACCAGATGCGGGTCAAGGATGAGGATGTACAAAAGACCGCTTTTAGGACCCGCTATGGTCATTATGAGTTTGTGGTGATGTCGTTTGGTCTCACCAACGCTCCAGCCGCATTCATGAATCTCATGAACCGCGTATGCAGGACGATGTTGGAGCGGTCTATGATAGTGTTCATTGACGACATCTTGGTTTATTCCAAGACTCAGGATCAACATGCGGAGTACCTGAGAGAGGTGCTAGAGACACTGAGGAGGGAGAAAGTTTTCGCGAAGTTCTCCAAGTGTGAGTTCTCGTTGCGCGAGGTGCAGTTCTTGGGACACCTCGTCAACCAGAAGAGTATACTAGTAGATCCGGCCAAGATAGAGGCCATGATGAAGTGGGAGGTCCCAAGGTCTCCATTTGAGATTCGGAGCTTTCTAGGTTTGGCACGGTACTACATGAGATCCATCCATGATTTCTCTAAGATAGAAGTTCCGCTCACCCGACTAACTAAGAAGTCGGTGGTGTTCCGCTGGGGGCCTAAGCAGCAGGCAGCATTTGAGACCCTCAGACAGCAATTGTGCGAGGCACCGATTCTTACCCTGCCAGAGGGAGTGAATGACTTTGTAGTCTACTGTGATGCTTCGATCACACGTATGGGAGCAGTATTGATGCAACGAGGCCATGTGATATTTTACGCCTCTATACAGTTGAAGACTCATGAGGCTAACTATCTGACACACGATTTAGAATTGGGGGTTGTTGTGTTTGCCCTCAAGATTTGGTGACATTACCTCTATGGGGTCCGTTGTACCATCTACTGGGATCACAAGAGTCTGAATTACCTCGTGGATCAGCCAAATCTGAACATGATGTAGCGTCGGTGGTTAGACGTGGTAAAGGATTACAATTGTGAGATCCTTTACCATCTGGGTAGGGCCAACGTAGTGGCCGACACCCTGAGCCGCAAGGCGGTAGCGGCCCAGATCAGAGATATATGTCTGAGGATGACAATGATTACCCCACTAGTAGAGCAGATTAGGGAGGCACAGGCTGAGGGCCTGAAGGAGGGAGTGTGAGAGGATCGTGGGTCGAGTAGCTTGCTTCGATTATGACAATCGAGGATTGTTGAACCTGCAAGGTAAGGGTCTGGATACCGTACTGGGTGGAGTACGGAAGGTGTTGATGGGAGAGGCTCACAAGTCTCGGTTCTCCATCCACCCAGGGGCAATGAATATGTATAGAGATCTTCGACCTGATTACTGGTGGCCCTGGATGAAGCGAGACGTAGGTTGGTACGTGGAAAGATGCCTGACCTGCAGGAAGGTCAAGGCAGAGCACCAGAGACTCCACGGCAAGATGAAGCCTTTAGATATTCCCGTGTGGAAATGAGAGGATATCACCATGGATTTCATTACTAAGCTTCCCAGGACCGCACGTGGAGTGGATTCGATTTGGGTCATCGTGGATCGGTTGACCAAGAGTGTGAGTTTTATACTGATTCGGGAGAGCATATCGGCCAAGAAGCTAGCTGATATTTACGTGCGAGAGATAATGGCACGACATTGAGTACCTGTTTCGATAGTGTCAGATCAATATGTCCAGTTTACTTCCAGGTTTTGGAAGCGGTTTCACGACGAGATGGGTACTCATCTTCATTTCAGCACCACTTTCCACCCTCATACAGATGGGCAGAGCGAAAGGACGATTCAGACTCTTGAGGACATGCTTCAGGCATGTGTCCTAGATTTTGGTGGCAGTTGGGATACATGTCTTCCATTAGCAGGATTTTCGTATAACAACAGTTACCACACCAGTATTGATTAGCCTCCCTTTATGATGCTTTATAGGAGGAAGTGTAGGACCCCAATCTCCTGGGGTAAGGTCGGTTAGAGAGTTATAGGAAGTACAGAGGTAGTACTCAAGACCACGGAGTTGATATAGCAGGTCCGTAGCAAGCTCCAGACTGCTCAGAGTCGGCAGAAGGGTTAAACCGACAGGAGGCGTTTGGACTTGGAGTTTTAGGAGGGTAATATGGTCTTCCTGAAGGTGTCACCCTAGAAGGGTGTCATCAGATTATAGAAGTGGAGCAAGTTGGGCACCAGATTCATAGGTTAGTTTAGGGTTTTGGCCCGGGTGGGTCAGGTTGCTTACCGTTTGGACCATCCAACAGAGCTCAGCCAGATCCACAACACATTCCATGTATCTTAATTGCAGAAGTGTTTGGTGGACGAGTCGGCAGTTGTACCATTGGAGGATATTCATGTTGATAGCAGCCTGAATTACATCGAGAGACCCATTGCAATCTTGGATCAAAGGACGAAGACATTGAGGAACAAGGTAGTTCAGCTAGTAAAGGTGTAGTGGTAGCACCGGAAGAATTCAGAGTGGACATGGGAGTCTAAGGAGGATATGATGGAGCATTATCCAGAGTTGTTTTCAGATTCAGTAGCAGCAGACTTCAAGGACGAAGTCTAATTCAAGTGGGGGTGAATTGTAACATCCGTCACTTGAGGTATTAATTAATCAATTATGCAACTTAAAAAGATATTGGACTATGGTTGGGCTTGACATTTTGGATTGGACTTTAGGGATCTTGGGCCGAGATGTAGGCTGCCCATAAGCTGTACGCAGGGCGTAGTGTCATTGGACGCACGGGACAAGAGAAGCGTACGCGCAGCGTACCATAAGGTACGCCCAGCGTACGCGATCAGACACTAAACCCTAATTTTAGGGTTTAAGAGGTATATATAAACCCCATTATAGCCCCCCTTGGTTTCTTATCAGCCTCCTCACCCACAAGAAAACCATAATACGTTCTTACCCTCTTCATTGTGTGAAATTTCTTTTTGTGAGTGCTTTCAGTGAAAGAAAGTTGTGAAGAAGGAAAGGAAAGGTGGGAGAAGAAGCTTGAGCTCAAGGATCTGGATTAAGCTCACCCTTTGTCATAAAAAGAAGGTATAAAGCACTTAAATTTCTTCCTCATATTCTAGATCTAGGGTTATAGGAGTTTTAGACCTCTTTAGGTTCAAAGGTTAGACCTTGTTCTTGTGAATCCGTTTTTGAGCTTAGGGTTGCCATCCTTGAGGCTCAAAACACTTTCTTAGTACTAAAGTTTCAATCTATGAGGCTTTCATGAAACCATGCATGGGATCTAGCCATTTCCATTGAAATAGATTATTTTTTTTAGAGTTTGAGCTTATTTGAGTCATGCAAGCCATCAAGTAAGCAACTTTATGGTTTAAGGCATGGAATAAGACTTGGATCTAAGTTTGTAGCTTCTGACTCGGAATATTAAGCACTTAATAGAGAAAGGACTTAACATGGTATTACGCTGAGCGTACGTGTAGGTACGCCAAGCGTACTCGCCATCAAGCACTTACGCTAAGCGTACTCTGGAGTACCCCCCGTGTAACGCAGTGAGTGTGGACCTTGAGTTTTGGGCCTTAGTGTGGTTGTATTTTGGACTTTGGGCCTTAGTGGGCCAGCAGGAGTCAGTAAATATGGGCCAAGTATAGGTGTTGGGCTTAGGGTAAGGCCCAATAAAGGAATTTGGGCCCAATGTAGCAAATTGGGCCATTAATGGGTCAATAGTGGCTTGGGAAGCCTATCTAGTGATTGGGCCTTCAGAATTCAGATTTTGAGCCAAGGTTATTTTTGGGATTAGGTAGGACCATATGGGGAGTTAGACCTAATTTAGAAAATTGGGCCATTAGTGGGCCTTTAGTGGGCCATTGATCGACTTAGAAAGAATTAAAGGGTTTGGGCCTTGGTTATGACCTACACCATAGCAGAGGTAAAATAGTCCTTTTACCTATAGGACGATCCTCATCTTGATTAAGTGTTTTATTGGTCATGATAGCCAGAGAGCAACCGGGACAGTAGTCAGGGATCTTTCACTGAGATTTTCAGCAGTCAGTTCTTCAAAGTGAGTTTCCTTCGAGTAGGAACGGGTCTATGGCCACATTGTCGGCTCGTTAGATAACAATAGTTACGGACTACAGTCCGATGCCCGGGTGGTCCCGAGAAGTAGTTCGGTATGCTTGATGTCTTTGGTATGTACTTGACCCGATGGTGCATGGTGTTGGGTTATGAGCATTCTAACACTCCTAAGTGTACATGTAACCCTAAATACCTTGGATCTATGTTTTCTCTATTATACATGCAAATATCAACTTTCCAAGTTATTGTTCTATTCTAGCATACTAAACTTTGAATAACACAAGTTAGAATAACATACCCTTTGTTAGTGCTTGTCTTCATGAAGCTTGAGTGCCTAGTACCCCAAGTGTGACACCTCAAATGGTTCACACAACACCAAATACACTTGGAATAACTTGAGAGAATTCTACACTTCATGAAAACCGGCTAGCCCTTTCTTACTCTCACTAGTGGCCGATTTTGATCAAGAATAAGATGTTTATATAGTGTTACAATTAGGGTAAACCCTAATTGTCATGACTTTCCATTTCCTTGGATCCATGGGTTCAAATACACCATGGAGCATCCATGGACCATCCTATGGGTTTTAGCCCAACTTGATTATTCATGGAGCATTAGCCCACTATACAAGTATGGATGATTTACACAATCAACCCATATATTTAATTAGTCTTCTTTTGATCACTTAATTAATCCTAAATTAATTCTTGATCAATACTAATTAAATAATCTTATTATTCTTATTATTAATATACTAGAACTTATAATATATTAATAACCATAAGTGTCTTATTTCTCTCATTATAGTCTATCCAAGTGCATGATGCCATGCAACCCAAATGGACCAGGCCGGGTCAGGTCAAGTCTTACCAATTATAGTTATGGACTTAGACATTAATCCAACAGTCTCCCACTTGAATAAGTCTAAAACTATTATTGCGTATGACTTCAGGAACCAACTGGCAATCATAGCTCTCAAAAGCTTCTGTCGAACTCTGACCTTGTAGATGAACTCTGACCTTTGTCAATGACTTGTCCATTTGATAAGGGATCATATATTCCTCCATTCTAGATATCATATGGACTGAGACATGGATTATAATCATTCTCTCTGTCCATTTGTTGTTTCCCGTTTTCCGATTTATGACGACTGACTAATTGAACAAATCAAATCAGTCCTGGCTCGGCCGAGCACTTCCATTTGGCATCATCAAATCATCGAGGGGCCCACAAATATCGCTTTTATCCCGAAGGTAAAAGGAATGGATAAACTTCGACACATATGGCTTGTTCTACTACTTGTTGAATCATATACAAAGGCACGTTTTATAGCACCGAGTTACCAAATGCGGTTTCGTGCAATCAATGTACAACCAACTCATACTAACAACTCATATCTCTAGGTTTGAAGAATATAAGATATTATCATCTCATGATCACTCGTGATAAAATCCATGAAGTGATTCCAATGAGCGCGGGTTGAATCCAATACTCAGAACTTATGAGCACTCATGAGTGTTGTAGCCCTTTGTCCAACACTTTAGACCTCTACAAGCCAACTCATGACAGTCTTAATTCATATCTACTTCCAACATATGACCGACTGTGGATGGTTTGAATAACTTAGTCATTCCGGAAGAATAACCTAGTTTATTCGGGAAGTGAAAACATGCAAAGTGAAACACAATAATAATTGAATCCAATATGGTATCAAAACCTATGAAAATAATTAAAACACCTTTTATTTATCACCATATGATTACACATTATTCATTGTATATTGTTTCAGCTATCAACTATATTCTTGAATTTAAAACAATAGTTGTCCTATGCTCCAAGCATGTACACTATGTTTTCTAAACACTAGTCATGCCACACACCAAGTATGCATACTATGTTTGTTTATGATCCTTACTTTGTGAACTAGATCAATTGAACATAACTTCAATGATTCTCTTTTCACACTCCCAAATCCTTACTGCAAATGCAAGAATTCCAAATTCATGCCTTTTACTGAAATCTGTTAGATTATAAACTTATATGCATTGATCCTCTTGTAACGATTATGCACAAATTCACAAAGTCTTGGCAATAATCATTACAGAGTATTCCAAAGGAGATCAGCTCCTTAGAAATATCCTTCTTGCATTAAGTTTCCTAATCTTAAACAGATTGAAAATTCTAACTTTGAAACATTTCCAGATTCATTTTGACTATCACTTCTGAACAAGAGTTGTCTCCTTACAGATTATGTCAATATGGTCCTTCCAGAATTATCACTATACTTCCAACTGTCCTTGAGCAACCAATCTTTGGTAAACCTTAGATTGTCCTCGACAATTGTTTAATCCTTTTAGTCATATCCAGTTCTAAACCTTTTCCCTTCTTAATGCCCCAGGCATTTGGAAAATTTTAGAAAGGATGAATATAGCACATGTAATCGATCCTATATCCGAAGCATATGGGACACGATTCATGATGTCTCACATAAAGACTAAACCAGTCTTTTGCTATAACATTTCCATTTCTATTTCCCAAGTTCTCGTAATTCAGATTATGAAAAGGGATTCTGAAATTATAATCGATTGTTAGAACGCAAATAATGGACCCATATACAGAATTTCCTTATGTTGAGCCATTCCAACATGAAATTCATATATATCCTTGACTAAATGATTAACACCTCACGATCTAAGCTTATAGATTTGAGATGAAGTATAATTTCCTCTCCCTTAATTATAGCAAAACAACTTTTTCCCAATTGAAACCTTTTGTTTGCTATAATTAACATTGCTAACTTGCAATCTTTATCATAATTATCATGCTCCCACTAACATGATGATTATTAGCATAACACTTATGCTCCCACTAGCTTTGACATGTACTCAGAAATCAGATGACTTTCTTACCAAAGTTTAGATTTCTAATACTAGATCGTTTTGATAAAACTTTATCAAAAAAACATACACATTCCCTTAGATAGCACACTTGTATGTCTAAACAATTATGAAGAGGGATGCCGTAATCATAATGGTTAGACCTTTTTTTCCACTTCTCACAAGTCCAGGTTAGTGTGCCGGTAAACCACACACGCTCCACTAACGACTTTGAGAATGCAAACATCACAATTGCTATCTAACTAAAATCTACTTAGTGAAAGTGTTTCCTCACCATCATTTTCATGAATCGGAGAGAAACCTTATGACACTTAGATTTAATGGTGTATGTGTTCTTATCCATGTGAATTGTCAAAACCATAGTCACAAGACAAGGATAATGACAAATCCAAACTCATATGGACTGAACGCAATCTTAATTTCTTGCCACCTGGCAGCTCAAGGGCCTGCCATTACTTCCAAGTTGTTGTGAAACACATTGAGAACTCTAAGAACTCATATGCAAAGCCAACTTTAACTGGAATGGGCATAGAATATGTCAACACGATAGGTTATAAACCTCAAGTTGTGTGCTAGTGAGGAACTTCAGCTTTCATTCTTGATTAGTTCTTGAGACTTTCAAGACCTTTAAGACTCCCACTGTCCTCTTGACCTATAAGACTCCCTTTTCAAACATCCAAGAGATAGTGCGGATTCTAATCAAGACAAACACTTCACACAATTGGCCTTAGTTGGTCTTTGTTTTATCCAAAACATCACAACTTACCAACTTCAAATGAACAAGAGTAGGACACTTTTACTCTTACATTTGACACATGTTTTAAACCTTCTTAAAGACATGTCACTCAAATTACAATCTTGGAGTATGACTCTAAGACTTTGTATTGGAACGAAGTATGACTCATCTTCTTGGTTTAACCATTTCAACAATTCAAGATCCCTTCTTCTTAGTCATAAGAATGCACTAAGACTTCCTTAGAGAACTAATTTTGATATGGTTTCTTAATCATTAAGATGATCACAAAACTGATACTAAAGTACTCTCCCATCTTTTCAGATTTGAGAAACTTTTATCCTTCTGCCTAATTTGATTCTTCTTATCCGCTCTGCCACGCATTGGAACCTTTTCCAATGTCTCAGAGTTACACTTAAGCTTGTAAGTATAATCATATTTACTGAGCTTTAGTAAACTATGACAAATAGCCTTATATCTTTTGTGGTGGACTTAATCAGTACACATGACTATGTACTCGATCCCTTAGTCCATTACTTGACTCACATATCCATGTGAATAAGTAATTAGTCTTAATTTTCCAATACTTGAAAGTTCTCATTCATCATGCTATACAACTTGCATGATTCCAAGTTCCGGTCCAATTGAGACTTGGGTGATGAGAATCTTTCCTTATTTGGTAAATTTAGACATTACCACAAATGAAGGAATCAATTTCATATTTCCACTCTTGCTATTACTGGAATCATATAAGCAACAATTTTTCCTCAAATGCCATTGTAAGGGTATTTTAAAATAAATAAAATCAAAAATTTTCTTTTATTTTAAAACTATGCGGAAAAACTTATCCTTACAATCCATATGAAAACTTGTTGTTATCTATTCCTAAGCAATATCTCATAACTCCTAAGAAGTAGCTCAAGAATCCGATTTTCAAACTACACGATAGAAATCCATCTATGCGATCAGATTCAGCATATTCTTTCTTTGAGTTCCTTTACTTTTCTTTGATTCTTAAAACGTTACCATGTGACCCAGTCACATCATGTATCAAGAATCTCAGAATAGAAACTTAACAGAGTTTGATAGTGGACTTTACCTGAAGTAGAGTCAAACTTATTGACTTTAACATCCTTAGGTAAATTTGGCAGCTTCACAACTAATGACCCTTCCTTTGGCAATATAAACATATGGACCCTTTGATAATGGTACACGGGACTATTACAGACTTAACCTTTTCTCTTTACCATTTGGTCAACCTAGTTGACTATGGTCAATCCCTTTCCTTGGGAAGAGAATGCTTTTTCTGTATTTCCTGTGTCACTATTGTCAATGTCCATAAAGTTTTGAGGAAGTTGATCTTAACAAATAAATAAGATCATTAAGGGTCTTGTCATAGTCTATTTTATAGGTGTTCCAAAAGAACTCACTATGTGACTTAGAAAGTAGTTGAACCACCAACTTTCTCAAGACTTTGACACCCTTCTCTCCCGGCTTGTCAATATGTGACTACATCTCCAAGATGTGATCACACCTAGACCTTGCCTTGCCAATAGGGCTTGAGTGACCTTAAACTTTTCAAGAACTTGTGGGTTAGGGAGAATAATTGGAGGAGGTGAAAGAAGTATGATTTCCATGGGACATCATCTTCATTTAGGAAAGCTTGTTTCAAGAGATTTGGGAAGATCATAAATGTCTAAACCAAACATCTTTTGGGAGATATTCAAGATAGTTGATTTTAAAGTCCTTAATATGACACCCAATATGAAATATTAAGGCTAGGACCCAACAAACTATTTTATAACTTAGAAGAGGTATGCCGTAATCCAAGCTATAAGACAATTTGAAGGTAGGTGAATGACAATTCACCAATTTCCACCAAGATAAACGAAATGTATTATTAGGTTTTAATTGGTTTTGAAACTCCTAGATCTTTTGAGATTCATTGAACTTTTCAATGGCATGTTTCAATCTCGAGTGTGCCCTTTAGCTTTTGTGACTGGGATGCCGAGGATCACAAAACAAGGTGTGAAGTAACCATGCAAATTACTTGGTACCCTTAATAAATTACCCCTCAATCGATGTGCCGGTTAACCACACACGCTCCATCGATACTATGATAAATATTAAGTCACCCTTTACCTACCTTGTTAAGTCCAAGTTAGTGTGCCGGTTAACCACACACGCTCCACTAACGACTTAGACAAAGTGTAAAGTGTAATTTCATGGATTAGCACCTTATTCACATTTTCCTAAGTAACTAAGATTGGGAATTATTAAGAGTTTAGTTACTTATTATTTATCATTAATACTTTTAATGAAGGGAGAATTATAGTCCTGTCAAACCCGTTCGGCTAACGACCCTCCACCAGTCAAGCAAGCGGTGGGTGAGAGTGGACACCCATTAAGCTGCCATTTTATAGGCAACAACCTTATACCCACGTTATAGAACGGCTTCGTGAATGAGGCGTACTAGCGGTAAGACTAACTATACTCTTATACATATATATATTATTAACTTATAATATTATAAAGTATAAGGGTTGAATTTTAACTTTTAAAATTCTAAGGGATAACTTGGAATTAAAGTATTCATAAGTGAACAATTTTCAAATTCCAAAACTTGAGGGCAAGTTTTGAAACTATTCAAAACTAATTAATTCCATAACTTATGTATTTAAAGTAGTTTTAATCCAAAAACTCTTCAAGTTCCATAACTTGAGGACAAATTATGGAAGACTTTAAACTAATAAAGAATTAACTTTTCTTTATTTTATAACTTATGGAATTAATTAAGGTTACATTATTTTTTTTATTTATTTATTAATGAAGTGACTCTTGAACCTCCATTACTTAAGGACAAAACTCTTCATCTTTTGTAACCATTGCCAACTTTTATGAGTTTTATGAAACTTAAATGTGACTTTTCAAATAACTTGAGGACAAGTTACAAAAACACATTTTAGAATCAACTCTTAGATTAATTTGGATTGAAAACAACTATTTCACTCACCTTATCTATTAATCTAAGCAACTCATAAGAACAAGATAATTCAAATCAAACTTTTTCATGTAATTAGTCTAAACCTTAAACGAATACAAAACATGAATCTATTGACAATTATCTTTGAAATTGGATTAGCATGAACATTACCACATCAAAAACAAGTTTATAAGTTCAAAAGCAACTTAGGGTAATGTTCCTAGTCCAATTCCAGCCAAAAGGATCGAATTTATGCTGTCTGGGGGTCCAACTTGTCGAGTGCACTAACCAACTCGGCGAGTTGGATGCTTTTTGCCTTGGACTCGTCGAGTCCCTTCATGGACTCGGCGAGTCTGCTGGGTAGACAGCAACAAAACTCGATTTTTCAGCTTCTATTGCAAGTATAACAAGAAAACAAGCCTTAGCTCTGATACCACTGTTGGGTTATGAGCATTCTAACACTCCTAAGTGTACATGCAACCCAAAATACCTTGGATCTATGTTTTCTCTATTATACATGCAAATATCAACTTTCCAAGGTATTGTTCTATTCTAGCATACTAAACTTTGAATAACACAAGTTAGAATAACATATCTTTTGTTAGTGCTTGTCTTCATGAAGCTTGATTGCCTAGTGCCCCAAGTGTGACACCTCAAATGGTTCACACAACACCAAATACACTTGGAATAACTTGAGAGAATTCTACACTTCATGAAAATCGGCTAGCCCTTTCTTACTCTCACTAGTGGCCGATTTTGATCAAGAATAAGATGTTTATATAGTGTTACAATTAGGGTAAACCCTAATTGTCATGACTTTCCATTAACTTGGATCCATGGGTTCAAATACACCATGGAGCATCCATGGACCATCCTATGGGTTTTAGCCCAACTTGATTATCCATGGAGCATTAGCCCACTATACAAGTATGGATGATTTACACAATCAACCCATATATTTAATTAGTCTTCTTTTGATCACTTAATTAATCCTAGATTAATTCTTGATCAATACTAATTAAATAATCTTATTATTCTTATTATTAATATACTAGAACTTATAATATATTAATAACCATAAGTTTCTTATTTCTCTCATTATAGTCTATCCAAGTGCATGATGCCATGCAACCCAAATGGACCATGTCGGGTCGGGTCAAGTCTTACCAATTATAGTTATTGACTTAGACATTAATCCAACACATGGTCCTTTTGGGTTGCCTTCACCAAAGCAACTTGATAGGATGAATTATGGAGAGAAAGGATTAAATATTATTTATTAATATATTATGAGAATAATATATTAAAGGAGAAATCATATTGTTTAATTAATATTAGTCAAGAATTAATAAGAATTAAGTTTGTGGCTAAAAGACATTAATTAAACTTAAGGGACTTGGACTGTTAATTGTATAATAGCTGAATATTGAGGTAATGGACTCCATATTAAAGGGGGTGGACGAATTCTATGGGGAACCCCATTAGAAATCGTCCGAAGGCCTTTAAGTAAGGGGTTCATGGGTTGCTTAGGGCCTAAGCATCCAAATTAGGATTTCCTTGTTAGATAACCCTAATAGCCTCACTATTTAAGGACCCCTAGGGCACCAAAAACGTGGGCAACTGAATCCTTAGGGTTTCCATGTTTTTGGGTGTTTCTTCTCTTCTCTTCTTCATCCTCTTGCTCTTGGTGTTTGTGAACATTAGAGGAGTGACATTTGTGACTCTAAGCTTTCTAAACTCAATACAAGAAGGATTTGAGATTGTTATTGCTACATAACAATCAAGGTATGATCTAAACCCTAACTTATATGTTATATTGATTATCATATGCTAGATCTAGGGTTTATAGTCTTGGATGAATTGCATGTACAATCGAGAAACCTAGATCCAAGCATTAGGGTTTGTATGAGCACATAGGATGTTCTTATGGCCAAAACCCATCAGTGGTATCAGAGACTTGATTGGTTTCTATTGTATTGATGCCTAGTATATTCATTCTTGTTGCAAAATCGATTTTTTGGCCCCCTGACTGATGAACTCGGCGAGTTCCAATGTGGACTCGGTGAGTAGCTCCAACTCGGCGAGTCCATAGAGGAACTCGGCGAGTTCGAGCGTCAGTTAGGCGGATTTTCAGGATTTTTACCTATTTTGACTTAGGATAATTGCCATAATTGTTTAAAATTAATAAAATTCGAATTTTGTTAATCCCTTATGATTATCCTTGTCAAAATAATAGATTTTGGTAAATGTTAAATTATGGAAATTATTTGATCATTATCTTGCAAGAATTTGAACTAGATCTAATTAGATAACCACCAATTAATAGTTAATTGCCTTATTTGAATTATGTGATCTAGAATATTCTTGAGAAAGTTTGAAAAGTTTCAATTTTCCCCCTTTAGATTTTATAGTTTAAATTTGAACTCAAAAGTTTTGTTTTGAAATTTAAATAGTTCAAACCCTAATGTTTTGAAATGTTTCAAAACTTACCCTCAAGTTTTGGAATTTAAAAGTTGATTAAAAGTTTAATTTAGGAATGTTAAATTCTAAAACCCTACTATTGTTTTGAAAAGTTCAAATCACACCATTATGGTTTTATTAATTAATTAAAGTGTATAATTAAAAGAGATTTAGTAAATCCATAAGGTTTTGGTGTACGGTTTAATTCAAATTAAAAGTATAATTATTAAATTAGACCACCTAGTATTTTTAAAAGATTAAAATACACCCAATACTATATATAACATTAAAAGTGTAACATTATATATATATATATATATATATATATATATATATATATATATATATATATATATATATATATATATATATGAGTAAAATTCAGTCTTACCGTTAGTAGGCCTCATTCACGAAGCTAGGGGTGTTTAAGGAAATTGCCTATAAAATGGCGATTGAATGGGTATCCACTCTTACCCACCGCACTCTTGACTAGTGGAGGGTCGTTAGTCAAATGGGTAGGATAGGACAACACCTTCCATTATAAGTATAATGAAGTACGAAACTAACTAAATCTTTTACAAATTCTCAATCTTAGTTACTTTAGGAAAAAGTGAATTGATGCAATTCCATGAAATTACACTTTATGCCCTTACGAAGACTTTAGTCGAGCGTGTGTGGTTTACTGGCACACTAAATGGTTCTACGCAAAGGTAGCAAAGGGTGACTCAATGTTTGTCATAGTTCGGTGGAGCGTGTTTGGTTTACCGGCACATCGAATAGGTGACCGTAACATGTGATGGCACCATGTAAGTTTGCATGGTTATTCACACCCGCTTTGTGATCCTCAGTATCCCAGTCACAAACTAGAGGGGTATATCGAGATTTAAACATGCCATTGAAAAGTTCAATGAATCTCAAAGGATCTAGGAGTTTTCATAGATTTAAAACTTAAATTTCTTTTTCGTTTTTCATGGAGGAAAATTAGTGAATCGTCATTCACTTACCTTCAAATATTCTGCAACTAGATTACGGCATCCCTTTTCTAGGTTGTAGCGTATTGTGTTGGGTGTTGGATAAGGTGTCTAAGTCCATAACTTATTTGGTATATACTTGACCCGACCCGGCATGGTCCATTTGGGTTGCATCTCATCCAAACTATTTATGGATAATTTTATGAGAGTTATACACATATGTTTATTAATATATTATAAGTTATAATATATTAATATGAGGTTATGTTATTTAATTAGTTTTATTCTTAAATTAATTATGAATTAATTTAGAGATTAAAAGGAAGACTAATTAGATTATGGGCTATTGGTTTTATATAGTGTGGGCTAATGCTCTTTTGTTAATGGGCTAGGCTTATATGGAATTCCATGGATGATCCATGGAGCTTTTAACCCATGGATCCTTGGAAAGGAAAGGTCATGGGTTATTAGGGTTTCACCTTAACCATGCACACTATATAAGCATGCTTATGGAGCATGAAATGGTGCCTAAGTGTAACTAGTGAACTAGTGTGTGTGAGCTTGTGTGTGGCCGAAATATACAAGTGTATACACTCTCTCAAAGTTTTCCAAGAGTTTGTGGTGTTTTGTGATTCCATTTGAGGCATTCACACTATTGGTGCTTGGCCCTCAAACTCCTCAAGAACCAAACTCATCAAAAAGGTGTGTAATCTCTTCTAACTCTTTATGTTGAAATGTTCCCCATGCCATGTTAGATAGGTTATAAACCTTGGAAAAATTATTATTTTGCATGTATTTAGACAAACATAGATCCAAGGTTTATTAGGGTTGCATGCACACTTAGGAAGTGTTAGATTGCTCAAAACCCAACAGTGGTATCAGAGCCTAGGCTTGCTTGTTTGAATACTTGATGCAAATTGCTGAAAATCGAAGATTTTATGCTGTCTGCACAGCTGACTCGCCGAGTCCATGAAGGGACTCGATGAGTCCAAGGCAAAACTCATCCAACTCGGCGAGTTGGTTCATGCACTCGACGAGTTGGACCCCCAGACAGCATATCTTCGAGTTTTGGTGCTGGAATTGGTCTAGAATCATTACCTTAAACTGTTTTGGACTCATAAAACCTGTTTTTGATGTGGTAATGATGATGGTGGACCAATTTCAAAGTTATAATCAAAATTTCAATTTTATATGTGTTCATATGATTCTTGAAATTGTTGATATGGATGTTCATGTTCATATGAGTTTTGTTAGATCATAGGAATTATTTGCAAATTGTTTGTTAGTTAATTCTTGATCTTAATGTGTTTTAATGGAATTCTTAATTTGTCCTCAAGTTATGGAATTCCAAAAGGTTTTTCTTTAAATGTTTTTTTTAAGAAATCATAAGTTACACCTTTGAAGAGTTTTTCTATTAAATGCTTTTATGGACATCATAACTTGTCTTCAAGTTATGGATTTCCAAGAGACTCTTCATTAAAAGTATTAAACACTTAATTAAAACTCATAAGTTATGAATATCCAAAAGTTTAGGAATTGTTCAAAACATGCCCTCAAGTTTTGGAATTTGGAAAAGTTTCACACACTTTAATAAACTTTAATTCCAACACTTAGAATTTTAAAAGTTAAAATTCAACACCTATACTATTTATAACATTAATGGTTAATTTTATATATATATATATATATATATATATATATATATATGTATAAGAATAAGTCGTTTTGCCGTTAGTAGGCCTCATTCACGAAGCCGGTCTATAAGGTGGGTATAAGGTTGTTGCCTATAAAATGGTGACTTAATGGGTGTATACTCTCACCCACCACTTGCTTGATCGGTAAAGGTCGTTAGCCGAACGGGTAGGACAATGACTTTAAATTCTCATTAAAAGTATAATGATTATTATAAAGTAACTAAATATTTTTTATTTAATTCCCAATCTTAGTTACTTTAGGAAAAATGTGAATTTGGTGCTAGCCCATGGAATTCACACTTTGTACCTTACCAAGTCGTTAGTGGAGCGTGTGTGGTTAACCGGCACACTAACTTGGACTAGTAAGGATCACGAAGGGTGACTTAATGTTTGTCATAGATCAATGGAGCATGTGTGGTTAACCGGCACATTGATTAGGTGATAATATTAAGGGTACCAAGTGAATTGGTATGGTTATTCACACCTTGTTTTGTGATCCTCGGCATCCCAGTCACAAATTTTGAGAGGGCATACTCGAGATTGAAACATGCCATTGAAAAGTTCAATGAATCTCAAAAGATCTAGGAATTTCAAATCCAATTAAAACCTAATAAATTATTTCGTTTTTCATGGTGGAAATTGGTGAATCGTCATTCGCCTACCTTCAAATATTCTATAGCTTGGATTACGGCATCCCTCTTCCAAATTATAAAATATTGTGTTGGGTCCTAGCCTTAATATTTCATATTGGGTGTTATATTAAGGATTTTGAATCAACTAACTTGATTTTCTCCCATTATAGATGTCTGGTTCAAACAACTATGGTCTTCCCAAATCTCTTGAAGATGGTGTCCCTCAACATCATGCTTCACTTCCTCCACCTCCTCCAATTATTCTCCCTTACCCACAAGTTCTTGAAAAGTTTAAAGTCACTCAATCCCTATTGGCAAGCATAGTCTATGTGTGCTCACATCTTGGAGATAAAGTCACATATTGACAAGTCGGGAGAGTTGGGTGTCAAAGTCTCGTGAAAGTTGGATGTTCAATCACTTTCTTAGTAACATAGTGAGTCTCTTTGGGACTACTATGAGATAGACTATGACATGACCCTTAATGGTCTTATCTATTTGCTTGGTGTTGTGGAATCAGCAATGATTTGGAACACCAGTAAAGCAAATTTGATTAAAAGAACAACTTCCCAAGTCTTAAATGGACATTGACAATGGTAGCATTGGATATCTAGAAAAGCATTTCTCTTCCCAATGGAAAGGGATCGGCCATAGTCAACTCGGTTGACCAAATGGTAAAGAGAAAGGCTAAGTTTTAGATAGTCTCATGTGCCATTACCAAAGGGTCTATATGTTTTATTGCCAAAGGAAGGGGCACTGATTGCAAAGCTGCCATATTTACCTGAAAGATCATAAGATTGATCAAGTCAAAAAGTTTGACTCTACTTCAGTTAAAGTCCACTGACTAACTCTATTAAGTTCCTATTTGGAGATTCTTATTACATAATGTGAATGGGTCACATGTTGATGTTTTTAAGAATCAAAAGAAAAGATAGGAAGCTTAAAGTAAGTATATGTTGATTCTGATTGCGAAGGTGGATTTCGATCGCATGGTTCGGTGATCAGAATTTTGAGCTGTTGCTTAAGATTTATGATATATTGCTTAGGAATAGATAACAACAAGGTTTTCATGTGGATTGTAAGGATAAGTTTTTCCGCAAAGTTTTAAAATAAAAGAAAAAAAAGGTTTTAATTTTATTTATTTTAAAAATATCCTTACAATGGCATTTGTGGAAAATTGTTGCTTATATGTTTCCAGTAATAGCAATATTGGAAAGTGGATTTGATTCTTTCATTTGTGGTAGTGTCTGAATTTACCAAATGAAGAAAAGTTTTTCATCACCCAAGTTTCAATTGGACAGAAACTTAGAATCATACAAGTTGTATTGTATGATGAATGAGAATTTTCATCTTTGAAAATTAAGACTAATTCTTTGATCACATGTATATGTGAGTCAATTGAAGGACTAAGGAATTAGGTACACTGGGTGTGCGCTAGTCAAGGTCCACCACAAAGATTGATTTGTCATGATTTACTAAAGATTAGTAAATATGATTATACTTATAAGGTTAAGTATAATTCTGTAACATTGGAAAGGTTACAATGTATGACAAAACAAATGAGAAGAATCAAATTAGGCAGAAAGATAAAAGTTTCTCAAATCTGAAAGGATGGGAGAGTACTTTAGTATCATATTTCATGATCATCTTAATGATTATGAAACCATATCACAAATTCATACTCTAAGGACGTCTTAGTGCATTGTTATGGCTAAGAAGAAAGGTCATGAATTGTTGGATTGGTTAAGATCAAGAAGATGAGTCATACTTCGTTCCAAAACAATTCTTAGAGTCATACTCCAAGATTGTAACCTTGAGTGACATAAAGGAAGATTTATTAACACTATCCAAATGTAAGAGTAAAATGTTTTCTACTCTTGTACATTTGAGATTGGTAAGTTGTGATGTCTTGGATGAGACAAAGACCAACTAAGACCAATTGTGTAAAGTGTTAGTCTTGATAAGAATCCGCACTATCCCTTGAATATTTATTTTGTCAAGGAATGGTTCTTGACTGGGGAAACTTATACATCAAGGGGACAGTGGGAGCCTTAAAGATCCTGAAAGAGTTTCAAGATTTAATCAAGAGTAAAACCTGTAATTTATCACTAGCACACGACTAAAGGTTTGCAACCTATCGTGTTGACATAATTCTTATTTCTGTACCTACTTCAAATAATTTGAATTTGCATGTGGGTTATCAGAGTTCAACTTGGAAGCATTGGTGGGCCTTGTGCTACCAAGGTGACATGAAACTAAGATTGAACAAGTTTAATCCATGTAAGGCTAAATTTGTCACTAACCTTATCTTGTGATTATGGTTTTGACAAATTCACATGGATAGGAACTCATACACTATAAAATCTAAGTATCATAAGGTTTCTCTCCGATTCATGAAAATGATGGTGAGGAAACGCTTTCACTAAGTAGATTTTACATAGATATCAATTGTGTTATTTGCATTTTCAAAAGTCGTTAGTCGAGCGCGTGTGGTTAACCGGCACACTAACATGGACTTGTGAGAAATGGCAAATGCCTAAGCAATTGAGACTATGATTACGGCATCCCTTTTCATAGTTTTGAAAATTGTTTAGACACACATGTGAGCTATCTAAGAAAGGGTGTATGAATCTAAATTTCAAAAGTCCAGCAGATTTCTGGAAATACGTTAGAGCTAGTGGGAGCATAAGTGTTATGCTAATAATCATCATGTTAGTGGGAGCATGATAATTATGATTAGTATTGCAAGCTAGCAATGTTAATTATAGAAAAACAAAAGTTTTAATTCGTGAAGTTGCAGGGGTTGAAAAGGTCGTTTTCCTATAATTAAGGGAGAGGAAATTATACTTCATTTCAATTCTAAAGCTTAGATTGAGATTTTAATCATCTTTAGTCAAGGACATATATATGAATTTTATGTTTGAATGGTTCGACTTAAGGAAATTCTATATATATTGCGTTCTCAAAATTCAATTATGACTACGGCATCCCTCTTCATAGTTAAATTTTGAAAATATGGCAAACAAAAAAATATTGTAGCAAAAGACTGGTCTAGTATCATGTCTTTATGTCAAACATCATGAATCGTGTCCCATATGCTTCGGATATAGGATCGATTGCATGTGCTATAATATTCATCCTTTCTAAATTTTCCAAATGTTTAAGGCATTGAGAAGGGAAAAGTCTAGAACTGGATATGACTAAAGTGATTAAGCAGTTGTCGAGGACAAATCTGAGGTTCGCCAAAGATTGGTTGCTCAGGGAAAGTTGGAAGTATGATGTAAGTTGTCGGAAAGGACCGTATTGACATGTTCTGAAAAGAAGTAACTCTTGTTCGGAAGTGATAGTCAAAATGGGACTATGGAAATGTCTTCATAGGTGGAAGTTATTCAATCCATGTAAGATTAGAAAACCTTAACGCAAGAAGGATGTTCAAAGCAATGACTTTGAATATGAGACTTCCGTTCCATAGAGGTTGACCTTCTTTGGAATACTCTGTAATGACTGGAGACAAGGTTTTGGTGACTTTGTGAATAATCATTACAAGAGGAACATTGCATAAAAGTTTAAAATCTAACAATTTTTTTTTGGTAAATGATAGGAATCGGGGATTCTCACATTTACAATAAGGATTTGGGATTGTCAAATGAGTATCATTGGAATCATATTCAATTGATCTACATCACAACGTAAGGATCATAGACAAACATAGTGTGCATACTTGGAGTATGGCATAACTATTGTTTAGAAAAACAAAGTGTACATGCTAGGAGCATGGGACGACTGTTGTTTTTATTCAAGTCTTAAGTTGATTATTTGAAACATTGAATAATGTGTAATCAATATGGTGATAAATAAAAGGTGGTTTTATTTATATTCAAAAGGGTTCTGAGACCATATTGGATTCGATTATTATTGTGTTTCACTTTGCATGTTTTGACTTCCAAAATAGCTAGGTTATTCTTTTCGAATGACTAAGTTATTTAAACACTCCACAGTCGTTCATATGTTGGAAGTAGGTATGAATCAAGACTGTCATGAATCGGGTTTGTAGATGGCTAAATGGGTTTAGTTATAGCAATGGTTGCTACAACATTCATGAGTGCTCATAAGTTATGAGTATTGGAATAAACCCATGCTCACTTGTATCACTTCATGGAATTTATCTCGAGTGATTGTGAGACGGTAATATCATATAAATCTACAAACCTAGAGATATGAGTTGTTACCTATGAGTTGGTTGTGCATTGATTGCACGTAAACGCATCAGTAACTTGATGTTATAAAAACGTGCCTTTGTGTACAATTCAACAAGTAGTAGAACAAGCATATGAGTCGAAGTTTATCTGTTCCTTCTAGAAATAGAAGCGATATCTGGGCCCCTCGATGATTTTGTTGTGACCTATGTACCGGCCGGTCAGAACTAAATTGATGTGTTCGATTAAGTTCTTTGTCAAACAAATCAAAAATCGGGAAACAAACTGATGGACAATAAGTACGACGTTGTTCCATGTATTTGTCCGGCTGATATCATGAGAACAGAGGATTATATGATCACTTATCTAAAATGGCGCTTCATAGTTCAACAGAGTCTTCATAGTTCAACGGAGTTTTCGAGAGCTACGATTGTTGGTTGGTTCCTGAAGTAACATACACAAATATAGTTATTAGACTTATCCAAGTGGGAGTCTGTTGGATAAGGTGTCTAAGTCCATAACTTATTTGGTATATACTTGACCCGACTCGGCATGGTCCATTTGGGTTGCATCTCATCCAAACTATTTATGGATAATTTTATGAGAGTTATACACATATGTTTATTAATATATTATAAGTTATAATATATTAATATGAGGTTATGTTATTTAATTAGTTTTAGTCTTAAATTAATTATGAATTAATTTAGAGATTAAAAGGAAGACTAATTAGATTATGGGCTATTGGTTTTATATAGTGTGGGCTAATGCTCTATTGTTAATGGGCTAGGCTTATATGGAAGTCCATGGATGATCCATGGAGCTTTTAACCCATGGATCCTTGGAAAGGAAAGGTCATGGGTTATTCGGGTTTCACCCTAACCATGCACACTATATAAGCATGCTTATGGAGCATGAAATGGTGCCTAAGTGTAACTAGTGAACTAGTGTGTGTGAGCTTGTGTGTGGCCGAAATATACAAGTGTATACACTCTCTCAAAGTTTTCCAAGAGTTTGTGGTGTTTTGTGATTCCATTTGAGGCATTCACACTATTGGTGCTTGGCCCTCAAACTCCTCAAGAACCAAACTCATCAAAAAGGTATGTAATCTCTTCTAACTCTTTATGTTGAAATGTTCCCCATGCGATGTTAGATAGGTTATAAACCTTGGAAAAATTATTATTTTTGCATGTATTTAGACAAACATAGATCCAAGGTTTATTAGGGTTGCATGCACACTTAGGAAGTGTTAGATTGCTCAAAACCCAACATTGGGTCCTGGCCTTAATATCTCATTTTGTTGATTTATTAAGGACTCAATCTATCAGCTAACTTGAATTTATGTTTTCTCCTGTTTTGTAGATGTCAAAGTTCGACAACTATGGTCTTCCCAAATCCCGTGGAACAAGCTTTCCACATGAAGATGATATTCCACGATTCGATCGAGGAACAAGAAATCATGCTTCACTTCCCCCTCCTCCTCCCGTTGTTCTCCCTAACCCACAAGATCGAAGAATTGAAAGGTCCAATGTCACTAAAGCCCTATTGGAAATGAAACATGAAGATGGTAAACCCGTGTGTGCCCACATTCTAGGAATGAAATCACACATTGATAGGTTGAAAATGTTGGGTGCATCATTCCCTGATGAGTTGGCTATAGGCTGGGTTCTAAAGTCACTCCCTGAATCATACAATGAGTTCAAAAGAAAGTATTATATGATGGATCATGACGCAAACCTCATTGACCTAATTTACATGCTCATTGCTGCTGAATCAGAGATGGTTTGGCAAAGCAATGGAGCATATTTGTTGGGAGAGTTAACCAACCATGCTTCCGAGGATGTTCTAGGAGAACCGACCTGCGTTTGCTTCCAAGAGAAAGTGTGTTGCATACAAGTCTGCCCTAAGAGCCTGAAGAGTCTAAAAGATGGGAGAGTCAAAGAGTATGGCTGTGCTTCAGGTAAAATCCACTATCTAACTCCATTAAGTTCCTATTCATTGATTCTTAATACATAATGTGATAAGATTGTATTTGAATGTTTTGCAGGATCAGTGAAAAGAGAGGAGGCTTGATGGAAAAGCAAGATGAGTCTAATCACAAAGAATTAGATCTCGATCGCATGGACTGGAAGATTAGATTTTGATCTTAGAGAGTTATAATAGAGTTGTTAGGAATATTTGACTACATAGTTTTTCAGTTGATTTTTCATTGTAAGGACAAATGTTTTCCAATGCTTTTATGAATAAAATAAATTTTTAGTTTGACTCATTTATTTATTTCCTTGCAATGATATCGTTATGAAAAATTGGTGTTTGCATATTTCAACAACAAATGGATGTGATTCTTAATGACAAGAATTTACCAAATAGGGAAAGTTTCTCATCACCCAAGTTTCAATTGGATTGAGACTTGGAATCATACAACAAGTATTGCATGATGAATGAGAAGTTTCATATTTGGAAATTAGATTAATTCGTCGACAAAGTGTCAAGTGAAGGACTAGAAGATCGAGTACACAAGGTTATGTGTTGATCAAGTCCACCACAAGAGTAACAAAGATATTCATCATGATTCACTAAGGTTAAGTAAATATCATTACACTTATGAGATTAAGTGTAACTCTTAGTTAATTGTAAAATTTTAAATCAATAGTAGAACGGATAAGAAGAATCAAGTAGGCAGAAAGATAAAAGTTTCTCTATTCTAAGAAGAAGGGAGAGTACCTTTTATTATGTTTTATGATAAGTCTTAATGATTAAGAACCATATCTCAATTGATCCTCTAAGTAAGTCTTAGGAAAATTGTATGTCTAAAAAGAAGAATCAAGAATTGAAGAAATGGTTAAATCAAGAAGTCAATCATACTTCATTCCAAAACAAGTCTTAGAGCTAAGATTGTGACATTGAGTGATAAGTCTTAAGAAGGTTTATAACATTCACCAAATGTGGAAAGTTGTGCTGTCTTGGAGAAGACAAAGACCAACTAGGACAAATTTTGTGAAGTCTTTTGTCTTGATAAAAGCTACACTAACTCTTGAACATTTATTTGTCGAGAAATGTTTATTGACAAGAGAATCTTATATGTCAAGGAGTCAGTGGGAGTCTTAATGATCTTGAAAGGTTTCAAGAACAAATCAAGAATAGACCTTATTGAACATCACTAGCACACGACTTAAGGTTTACAACCTATCGTGTTGACATTATCTTGTTTATGCGCCATTCCAATCGAGTTAATTATGCATGTGAGTTCTATGAGTTCTCATTTGAATGCATAAAACGCAAAGACCCTAATCAATGAAAAGTACATTGATAGGAAAGGGTGAGCTGCTTAACTACTTGGAAGACATGGTGGGCAGCCGTGTTACCATAAGGCAAGAAATCAATATTAAGAAAGTTCGGTCCATATGAGTTTGAATTTGTCGCAAACCTTGTTTTTGGAAAATTCACATGGATAGAAACACATACACCACTAAAATCTAAGTGTCATAAGATTCCCTCCTTCATGAAAATGACTGTGAGAAAATGCTTTCACTAAGAGAGATTTTAAGAAGATAGCGATTGTAAAATTGTATTCTCAAATTTGATTATGGTTACGGTATCCCTTTCCATAATTCGAGTTGTGAGATTTGGCAATTAGTCTGAATTGTTTAAGACACACAAATGGGCTATCTTGGATAAAGGTGTATAAGATTAAGAAGCTTAGATAAAGGATTATCAAAGCATTAGGTATTAGAAACATGAACTTAAGAAATTCAATAAGTATTATTTTCTGGAAGTTAAGTTGTTTTCTGAATACATGTCAAAGCTAGTGGGAGCATAAGTGTTATGTTTATAATAATCATCATGATAGTGGGAGCATAAATGTTATGATTGTATGTTTATTAAGGCAAGTATTGCAAGTTAGCAATATTAATTATAGAAAACAAGAGTTATACTTTGCAAAGTCGTAAGGGTTGAATGGTTGTTTTGCTATAATTAAGGTAGAGAATATTGTACTTCGTTTCAAAATCTAAAGCCTAGATTGAGAAATTTTAATAAATTTAGTCAAAGGATAGATAGTGCGTTCTTAAATTTCGATTATGATTACGGCATTCCTCTTCATAGTTCCAACTATAAGAATGTAGCACATAAAATATTATGGCAGAAGATTGATAAAGTATTAAATCTTCATGTAAGACATTATGCATCATGTCCCATACGCTAAAGGTATAGGGTAGATTGCAAATGCTATAATATTTTACCATTCTAAATTTTCCAAATGTCCAGGACATTTAGAGGGAAAAGGACAAGAATCGGTTTTGACTAAGACAATTAAACAACTATCAAAGGACGATCCAAAGCTGGCTGAGGATTGGTCACTTGTGAGTAGTTGGAAGTATGATATTGGATGGAGCATATCGACACTATTATGAATAGATAAGATTCTATTAATAATAAGTTGTCATATGGTAAGTATGGAAAGGTTTCCATATTGGGAGTTAGATATTGAGAATCTATGTCTAGATTAGAAATTTTATGCAAAACGATGTTCAAAGGAATGTACTTTAAGTGAGAGACATCACGTCTATGAAATTGTCTTGTAACAATCTCCGATAACGAGTTTTGTAATTCATTGGAAATAGTCATTGTGACCTTAATGAAGTGATATTACAAAAGGATCATTGCATTAAAATGTTAAAATCCAGCATATTCTATAAGTGGCAAGAATTTGATATTCTTTCACTTGTGAAAAGGATTGGGAGTTGTGGAATGAGTAGGATTGGAAATGTATTCATTTGATCTATTTCACAAAGTACGAACCATAGGTAAACATTGTGTGCATGCTAAGAGCATGGGACAAGTGAAATAATTCAAGTAAGAAGTTGATTACCCGAAACAACAAATAATGAGTAATCGATATGGTGATAAATAAAAGGTGTTTTATTCATACTCAAAGGTTGAGGTCATATGGGATTAGTATTATTCTTGTGTTTCACTTTGCATGTTTTGACTTCCTGAATAATTTATTTGGTTAAGAACAGTCAAATTATTCAAACGGGCCACAGTCGTTCATATGTTGGAAGTAGATATGAAAGAAGACCGTCGTGAATTGGTGTGTGGAGTGTCTAAAGAGTATTAGACATAAGCAAATGTTTGCTTTAACGTTCATGAGTGCTTATGAATATGATTTGAGCATTGGATTAAACCCACGCTCACTTTGATCACTTCATGGATTTTATCACGAGTGATGGGTGAGACGATAATATCTTATATTCTTGAAACCGAGATGTGTGAGTTGTATCTTGCGAGTCGGTTGCACATTGATAATGTGTAAACGCACTAGTAACTTGGTGTTATAAAACATATTGTTGTGTGTGATTTGGTGAGTAGGTGCAAGAGAGCATTGAGTCAAAGTTTATCCGTTCCTTTTATCCAAAGTAAGATAAAAGCAATATCTATGGGCCCCTCGATGATTTAGTGATGGCAGCTAAGCGCTTGGCCAATCCGTGACTAAATTGATGTGTTCGATTGTAGTCTGTTGTCATTCGTCATAAATCAGAATTCGGGAAACAGCACATAGACAAAGAGAATGATTTAAATCCATGTCTCAGTTTATACGATATCTAGAATGGAGGAATATATGATCCCTTATCTTTAGGACACACGTATCTGATAAGATCAGAGTTGACAGCGGCTTTGGAAAGCTATGATTGCAGATCAGGATATGAAGTCATACGCAAAATAGTTAGTAGACTTATCCAAGTGGGAGACTGTTGGATTAGTGTCTAAGTCCATAACTATTTTGGTATGTACTTGACCCGATGGTGCATGGTCCTTTTGGGTTGCCTTCACCAAAGCAACTTGATAGGATGAATTATGGAGAGAAATGATTAAATATTATTTATTAATATATTATGAGAATAATATATTAAAGGAGAAATAATATTGTTTAATTAATATTAGTCAAGAATTAATAAGAATTAAGTTTGTGGCTAAAAGACATTAATTAAACTTAAGGGACTTGGATTGTTAATTGTATAATAGTTGAATATTGAGGTAATGGACTCCATATTAAAGGGGGTGGACGAATTCTATAGGGAAACCCATTAGAAATCGTCCAAAGGCCTTTAAGTAAGGGGTTCATGGGTTGCTTAGGGCCTAAGCATCCAAATTAGGGTTTCCTTGTTAGATAACCCCAATATCCTCACTATATAAGGACCCCTTGGGCACCAAAAACGTGGGCAACTGAATCCTTAGGGTTTCTACATGTTTTTGGGTGTTTCTTCTCTTCTCTTCTTCATCCTCTTGCTCTTGGTGTTTGTGAACCATTAGAGGAGTGACATTTGTGACTCTAAGCTTTCTAAAGTCAATACAAGAAGGATTTGAGATTGTTATTGCTACATAAAAATCAAGGTATGATCTAAACCCTAACTTATATGTTATATTGATTATCATATGTTACATCTAGGGTTTATAGTCTTGGATGAATTGAATGTACAATAGATAAACCTAGATCCAAGCATTAGGATTTGTATGAGCACATAGGATGTTCTTCTGGCCAAAACCCATCATCATATTGGTCGTACACTGCCGTTAGTTGAATCACATGTGATTCCAACACTTGGTCAAAGTGTTTCCTAGTCCCGTAAGGCGTTTCCTTGCATTTGGTTGCTTCTAAACACTATATTTATGTCAATATATGCCATTATATGTCATTTAGGACTCGTTAAGTCTCAGGACTTCATTCGTGGAACTTCTCATCCTTACACACACATTCGTTTGAATCACCCACATCAGGTGGGTTCATACCCCGTAATCAATCCTTTAAACTGTTTTAAATGCTTTTAGGGGGGATACAAGTTGAACACAATGATAATTTTGAAAATGTTTGTTATAAACATCTTTCAAAAGATTGCTTATGTCTTTTATAAGTGATCCAAACATTTCAAAAACTCTTTTAAAGTTATGTTGATGTATAGTTTAACAAAACTCTATTTTTAAAAGTACAAGCATAACTTAGTAGATAAATGAGTCTTTTTCAATAACAGTTCAATTGAAATACTAGTAAACTATAATTGGTATAGTTTAGGGGTTCAATTCATGCTATAACAAGTATAGAGATAAACATGTGATAACAAGTACAGAGATAAAAATGCGGTAACAAGTACAGAGATAAACATGTGATAACAAGTACAGAGAGGAACATACTATAATAAGTACCAGGAAAAACATGTTAATATATCTTTCCGGGTTTGCGTTGACACTAGTACAATTTCACGTACCAGGGTTAGCAGACACGAGGTGATAAAACTTAATAATATAACTTTCCAGGTTTGCGTTGACACTAGTACGATTTCATGTACCAGGGTTAGCAGACAAGAGGTGATAAAACTTAATAATATATCTTTCTGGGTTTGCGTTGACACTAGTACGATTTCACATACCAGGGTTAGCAGACACGAGGTGATAAAACTTAATAATATATCTTTTCGGGTTTGCGTTGACACTAGTACGATTTCACGTACCAGGGTTAGCAGGCACAAGGTGATAGTTATATCCAACCTAAGTTATCTATAACGGGTATATCTGCAAACTACCCGATGATAATAAATAATATACATAACTTATTCGTAACATGAACATTCAGTGGAAAGGGTCCTATATTGCTAATCTTATGATTCCTCAATGTATACAGCAAGAGATATATATATTAATAGGATCCGACAAGTAATAGGATGTGTGCTTTCCGCTTCATTTCATGTTCATTATTTGGTTGTGGGCTTAGAGCAGATTCACCTAGCCCATTATCCATTCGATCTTAGTTATATATATATATATATATATATATATATATATATATATATATATATATATCGTATACATTAAGTCATCATAAGGGGTATCAGGTATGGCTTAGGTCATAAGACAATAACTCAATGCACAGTTTTCTAGTACGAAACATACTTTTCAAATAGAACTTTTGAAATACAAAACTAGAAACTTACCAACAAAGGGTTTAATCCATTTTATTAAACCAGTATAACTTAAAGGACCTTAGGTGGTTAATCCTATAATACCTTAGTTTATACATCAAGGTTATATATATACTTAACATCTAATAGGTAGTTGGATGTGTGCTTTCCGCCTCATTCCATGTTCCTTGTTTGGTTGTGGGCTTAGGGCAGATTCACACAATTAACTATCTGTTCGATATTAGATTATATATAGCTAGTATAAACTAAGTGATTATAGAAGGAATCATTGTGGTTACTATTTTTATTATAAGAAATAAGGGTTTTCATAAAGAATCTTTTCATCAAATATAAAGAAAGTATTACAGTTAACTCCGTGAGTACTAAGGGATATACCAGGGTTATATACAACAAGGATCTATCAACCAATAGGATGTTTGTCATCCGCCTCATTCCCTGTTCCTTGTTTGGTTGTGGGCTTAGGATAGATACACGCAATCGATTGTTTGTTTACTCTGAGTTTTATATAACTTGTATCCATTTAGTACTCATAGAAAGGATTTTAGAATCATTTTTACTTATCTTTCATCAAAGCAGGAAATATAGGATTTTCTGGAGGAACAGGAGAACTTTTCTAAACAAAACATACAACTTACTACATCTTACTAAACTTTCTACAACTTACTTCATCACTAAAACCTTATGAACTCACTAGCTTAATTGTTGATCAACTCTTTCAAAATAACTTGTATTCTCAGGTAGCTAGTAGATAGGTACTCGCGCTGGGAATTTAGAAGATGGAGTATAATAGCTCCAAGTCTTGTTTTGTTATTTACATATGTATTCTACGTTTTGTGAACACACACTTTGTAAACACTTTCTTTCTAATGAAATGGTTGTTTATTACTTTGATTACTATGATGCATGTCTTATGATACTAAACATGATGTCCTCCGCCCCCGAACGTTTCCGTCGTTCCGGTTTTGGGGTGTGACAAATTGGTATCAGAGCATTGTTTATAGTGAACTAAATATATCAACCGATAAAAGATATACAACTATAAATACAATGGGGATTAAGTGCTCTGAAGAATAATATATTTTAAGAATATAACAATTAAGTTATAAAAATATACCTACTTGCTTATACATGTATACATAATAGAACAAGTATTACAAGAAGAACAGAATAGAAGTATTTAAAGGTTGAACATTGCGGTCAAACCTGGACAGTTATGTAATCATAGATAGGAAGGGGAAGAGCTCATGATGATGGCATGGCACACACCACCATTTTAGCCTGGGAGTTAGATTATGATATTTTACATGATCTTGACATCAGTGTTGATATTAGACATATTTTATGACATTTTGAGACACACGACTTATGGTTTTATTATATGATATTTGGATATTATGGTTTTAGTAATGTTTTCAAATGAAATTTTTGGCTTGTATTTTTTGGATGTTTCAGTTACTCTACTAGATAAGAGATATGGAATAATTGGGCTTAATACACAATCCAATCTCAATGGCTCAAAAGTGGGTCCAAATAAGTCTAAGGCCTAAATACTCACAATTAGGGTTTTCCACCCAAACATGGCTCAATAGGCCCAAAACTAATCTCTAAGCCCATTAGTGTTCGCTAGTGGGGCACCACCCACTACCAACTCGGGTAGTGGTGGTCAATGGCGGCACACGGCGGCGGCCACCACCTTACGGTGGTGGTTTGAGTTTCTTTTCATTATTCTTTTGGAAATTACAATTACAATGCTTAATCCAAAGATAAACACACACAGTAACTAACATACACACACACAAAGCCATCCTAGTGGTGGTTGGTGGTGGCTCGTGGCGGAGGTGGCTTTTTCCGGCCAAATAAAACACACCACACAAACTCAATGGAAAAATACACCCACCCACGCTATAATCTTGCAAGCAACTCCAGTAACCCCTTGGTGGCCTACGGCAGCGACAACAAGGCTCTCGGATGGTAGTGGCGGTGGCCACAACTACTTCACGAAGGAAGTCACTCGTCTAGTAGCGTTCAACGAACGGTAGAGACACAAGAAAGCGACAACAACAGCTAATCGACGGTGATGAGCATGAAAGGGAGATGCAATCAGCGAAAAAAGGTGGCACTCATCGACGACAACCTCATCTTCGAGGATATGGCAGTGAAATGAATCGACTATGGCCTATAACAGCCCCTAGAGTCGTTGGTCTTCTAGTTCCAACATAGATGGAGGCAGCAACGGGCTTGGCGGCGCAACGATGGACGAACTCGACTGGGCGGCGACTGAAGAGATCCACAACCCTCTCTTTGACGTTCCTTGCTCCAATTTGGTCGTTAATAGACCTCCCGGTAGTAGGAGGAGGCAAGGTAGTCGAGTTTGGAATTTTGAGGCCTTAGCGGCGGTGGACTTGGGTTTTAACGGCGACGGTTGGGGAGAATGAGAAGGAGGTGATGCCAGAGATGGGAGGCATAAGGTGAAGGTGGCGGCTGCATAAATGGTCTGTAGGGTTAGGGTTTCACAAGGGTTTTATACCCGCCTCCATGAAACTTATTGCCATAATAACACTTATGGCCCCTCCCTTCATAGTTATTTTCGAAATAAGCCCCATATTTACCCTTTAAACCCTTCCCCTTGAATTCCTTTGCAAACTAAGTCTGGATTTTACTTAACAACCCCTATCTTCTAAAATCTTTACAAAACAGATCCAAAATTTAACTTTTTAACCTCCATCTTTCAATTATGACATAATCAGTCTTCCCTTCTCTTTCTCTTCCAAATTAAATCCAAATAATTACCACGGAGCCCCCTATTTTCATAAATAATTATAACTGAGTCTGGAACCTCCACTTTTAACCCTCAACTTCTAAATGATGCTAATTAGCTCTTCGAGACCATCCTTTGTTATATAATTATTTATTTTAGGGCTACCTTCATTCATTAATTTATTTATTTATCTAATAAATAAACGAGGTGTTACAACTCTTCCCCACTTAAATTACATTTCGTCATTGAAATCATTCCTTCCCATTTCTTATACGCCAAACCATACTAGTAACATTGTCACCATCCTGGGCACACCCTAGCCTTCTCAGGGTAGTTGTGACCAATCATCACAAAGCCCTAACATCTGCAGGAGAACTAATTTCTCGCAACAAGATCACATCTACTTTATCTGAATTATGTAGTCTCGAAATGGTTTAAATCCTTGACAGCCCACTCTTACTGAATCATTATTGCCAAATCCATTCCACTTGTCTCCCAGCTGCCTACTCATCTCCTGATAATTCAAGGCTCCCACTAGAAAAAAAAAAAAACATAATCACAGATCCACTTATCCCTGTGATTCACTTATACTTGGCCAAACTCAGATAATCCCATTGTAAGTGACTTAGCATATCCCAAGCTATATGTGACTCTAACCATACATGAAATCCCAAAATACCATTATTGATTTAGACACTGAACTGTCCGAAGAATTGAAATTCGTAAAACACTGAACTGTCTGAAGCAGTATTTTACGCCCTGACTGCCTTCCAAAATCTACCAAGGCCTCCTTAGTCTTACATTGTTCATCAGTCATCTGAAATACCGGGTTCCAGCCCGGCTGCAGAGCCAAAGGACAACCTATTTAGTCGCCTAATATGACTTCTGAACATAATCCTTCTCTGTAACTAGTTGCCACTAGTTATCATGTCACTGAGGCTCTAACAACCTCCTGATACAACCGATCAGGTTCGTGCATCGAATCCTGATGTTACCAAACCACGGCTAAGCACCATTGCTACATGACCCATTGTAGGCTGATATAACAAGCAACCTGAAGCAATCCATTGCTTCCTTGATCTCAAAATTGTAGTGGCATTACTACAGTCTTATCACTGGCTCAACTAGATCTAATCCATCCAGATAATTTCGAAATCCAATCTGTGGATTTCCATATCCTTACTGCTACACTCGAACTGGTGGGTACTATTGTTCCTTCTGCGTCCTAACAACGCCCTCATGCTGTCTACCAGCCAAGTGTATTCTATGGCTACACCCGCAGTCTCATAACACTCTAGCACAACCTGACTGTGTAACATCCCGAAATATCAAGAGTTGAGTTGAAGGACTAAAGGTGTAATTTGGGAAAGAGTGACTCAGCGAGTAGAGTCGCGACTTGGTCGCGTGTCAAATAGCCGAATTGGCGAGTCAATGAGATGGACTCGGCGAGTAGGCGCTGAGTGGAGAAAACCCTAATTCTCGGGGTTGAGCCCTATATAAAGAGTATTATGTTTCCTCCCCAGCCTCTTTATCACCCCTTTGAGTTCTTGAAACCCTAAAATCGTGGAGAAGCACCATTGTTGAGTGGATTGGAGCTTGGAAAAGTAATTGTTGGAGAAAGTTTGGAAGTTTGAAGGTGTGGAGCAAGGGGTTTTGCTTGGATTCGAGTTTCCTTGCAATTTAGGGCACTCTTTGAAGGTAAAATCTCGTTCTTGAGCTGCTATTGTCTTGTCTCTTCATTTTGGGGTTTGGGGGGAAACTTATCTTGGGTTATTTTGGAGTCTAAAGGTTGGATCTGAGGTTGCTACCTCATATCTGGAATGGAGGAGGGTTAGAATGCAGGAAAGTCCCTATGTTGAGTGTTTGATGAAGCTATCTTGTCCCAAACCTTAGCCCTAATGTGCAAAATGCATAGATCTCTTTGGATTCACGTAAAGATTGCCACTTTACGTGATGGATGAGTTGTAGGAGGCTAGATCTATGTTTTGGATCAATTGCATGGTCTGGAACGCTTCTGTTTGGATTCAGACCGGTGCTACTCGGCGAGTCACGTGGGTGGACTCGACGAGTTGCTTGAAGACGAGCTGAGACTCGACGAGTTGGAAGAACAACTCGGTGAGTTGGATGAAGATGGTCCGGAACTCGATGAGTTGGATGAACAACTCGGCGAGTAGGTTGAAGATAGCCTTAGACTCGGCGAGTCTGTCTTGGACTCGGCGAGTCTTGTCGAAGAGTCCCAATATTTTCTGGTCGAGTCGAAGAATCGGCGAGTCAAGGGATGACTCGGTGAGTTATGTGCGAATGGACTCAGAGTTGTTGGACTCGGCGAGTCTCGGGGTGACTCGGCGAGTTAGGTCGCGGATTGAGTGAAGTTTTGAGTTGGGAACTCGGCGAGTCATAGGGTTGACTCGGCGAGTAGGGTCAGTCAGGGGTTGACTTTGACCTAGTCTTTGACCAAGGGTTGACCAGTGGTTTCCAGGGGTATTTTGGTAATTGTTGGTTATGGTTTTGAGTTCAGTGCATTGGTGGCTATCCAGTGGTGGAGATCGTATCAGGGATCGGAGCAGTTCGGGTTATCTGTTCAGTCGGCAGTTTCAAGGTGAGTTATCCTCACTATATCTATAGGGTTTAGGGCACCAAGGCCGACCCTTTTATCGGATAAAAATCCAGGTAATTGTCTGTTGTATGATATTACGGGATATGGGCCGGAAGGCATTACATGTTACGGGCCGGAAGGCAATGCTGTGTGGACCAGAAGGTCATGGCCTAGAAAGGCGTATGTGCATAATTATTTTGTTGGCTGAGTCGTAGGGTGATGTTATGCTAGTGATCGGCTAGGCTGGTATCTTGGTTAGGGTAATGATATGTTATGTGATCTGTTGATCGATTTGCTAACTGTGAACTGCTATATGATTACATGTTATGTGTATGGTCGTCTGGTCTGGAGTGTAACCCGGTATGCACGGTTGTTCTATGTTCTGTCATGATATATACATATGCTTTTACGTTATGGGCCGGAAGGCGATATGTTATGGGCCGGAAGGCATTATGTTATGGGCCGGAAGGCAATGTGTTATGGGCCGAAAGGCATTACGCGATGGGCCGGAAGGCGATATGTTTGGACCGGAAGGTTGTGGCCTGGAAGGGCGTATATGTGGTTGGTATTTTGGGGGTATCTCACTAAGCTTTCGGGCTTACAATTGTGGTTTTATGTTTTCAGGTTCTCAGGAGTCTGTGGCAAGGCAAAGGCGTGATCGTACCGTTCCTCGCGTTGGTGTTTTATGAAATGGACCTGGGAAAATACTCTATTAAATAATATATTGAAAACCTTTTTGTAACCACGATATTAAAATGAGTTGTTTTTGAAAAGTTTTAATTGTTTCGAAATTTTGGTCGTTACAAGTTGGTATCAGAGCCTTGGTTTGAGCGAATTGGAGGAACACTCGTGTGACTCCAGTCTCAAATCGAGGAGGGTTTTACAAAGAGGAAATAAAATGTTTTTTTTTTTAAATTAAGTGAAGGCGGACGCGGAGGTACGATCAGCCGGAGCCAGTAAGTAACCCCAAATTACCATTCATGACAATTGTTTTATTGAGCTTTAGAACAGCATGCTAGTGTTAGGCTAGGGATCTTCAGGATTTCATGATAATGTTGCATGTTTTATGATGCCTGCTAGCCTATGGTTTTCCTCTGTTGAGATTTCCAGTGTTCCTCTAGGAGTGAGGATCGAGTGCTTGCTATGAACATTTTTCGCTAGGGTGTTGTGGTAGTACTTCATACAAATATGGGTAGGTGTGGAAGGTAGTATGGGCCCGTACTACTGAAAGCATAGGACCCATACGCGTATCAGGGAAACCATGACCTCTAGGGTTGGGTTGAGAGTCGGTTCCCGGGATAGTGGGAAGAGTCTGAGGTTTTCTAATATATTTTCAGTATGGAGATTTCGAGTCATGCTGGAAGCGGATCCGGGTCAGGATCGGGTGCAAGAGGAGGAGTTGCGGACGAGTCAGTACCGCCCGAGATTATTGGTTAGATGAGCTCGTGCGAGTTGGATGCGAGGATCCGCGAGATCCTGCATGATGAGGTTGCTGCATTGTTCCGGGCTGAGTTGCCGGAGTTGTTTGGGTCGATCAAGACCTCCATAGTTGAGTATTTTGATGAGCGCTATGCGGCTCTCGCGGAGACGGCTGCCGCGGCGGCTACAGTGGCTGTAGCAGCAGTAGGGGGAGGAGCTGATAGGGATTTTTAGTATCGGGACTTCGATAATACGGAGCCTCCCACCTTCGATGGAGTTCAGAACCCGATTGTTGCTATGAGATGGTTATCGGACGTGGAGGGGTGTTTCTTCATGAGTTCATGCCCTGCTAATCAGAGGGTGAGGTGTGCTCTGAACCTGTTGAGGCTCGGGGCAAAGGATTGGTGGAGGTTGACCACGGGGTCATATTTGGATGCGCAGAGGGCTGCGATTTCATGGGATCAGTTCAGAGAGAAGTTCAGTACTCGTTATGTTCCGCAAGTAGAGAGGGAGAGGTTGGCTCGGGAGCTCCTCGAGCTGAAGCAGGTTTCAGAGTCGGTGACGGAAATCACCAGAATGTTCACTGAGAGGGCAATGTTCTGCCCTGAGTTCACTTCGGAGCAGGCTCAGATGTCCCGATATCTGAGTATGCTAAAGAGAGACATCAGACAGTTTGTATCCGCACAGAGGTGCGGGACATTGTTGGAGTTGCAGGAGGCCGCTCGGCAGCGTGAGTTAGAGATTGAGTTGCAGTTGCGTGAGCTGAGGCAAGCTCCGGTTCAGTCGGAGCCGGAAACGAAACGGTCTAATACCGTTGATTCCAGGATGGGGGATCTGAGCAGCCGCACTTGTGGGGAGTGTGGGAGGAGTCACACCGGAATTTGCAAGTCCGGTAGTGCATGCCGCAAGTGCGGAAAGGAGGGACACTATGCGAGGGATTGTCGGCGGTCAGCGCCGGTTCGGGATTTGAGGATTTGCTATCATTGTCGTCAGATTGGACGTATGAGGGTCAACTATCCACAGTTTTCCGCGGAACCGGTGCAGGCTCCAGCACCGACCACTTTGAGGATTTCAGGAGAAGGTCAGGGTGGAGCGGAGCCCCCAAGGGCTCAGGGTCGTGCTTATTAGCTTGCGGCAGAGGAGGTCAGAGCAGTGCCGAATGCAGCTGCGGTTATGTTTCTTTCTGGATGTCATGTTATCTTGCGATTATTGTGATGTATTGTTTGTTCTGGTATCTTTGTGTGGTTTTTGATGCGGTATTCGTCGTTTGCGGGTTGAGGTTCTGGTTATGGATATGTGATTCGGGTTTTCGTCTTGGTATCCGTTGTTCCTTGAAGGTTTGGCATGGTTATGGATTTGTGATTCAGGTTTTCGTCTTGGTATCCGTTGTTCCTTGAGGGTTTGGCATGGTTATGGATTGTGTTTCTGGTTTTCATCTTGGTATCCGTTGTTCCCTGAGGTTTGGGTATGGTTATAGTTGGTGTTTTGTGCTTTCGTTGGTTATCATTCGTGAGGGTTATTAGTGGAGATGCGACATTCGGTTGAAGGTCGGGTAGCATCGGCTTTCCGAGGAGTGGTTAGATACAGTTTGAGTTTCTTTCGAGCGAGTTAATCAGTGTTGATGTGAGATCTCGTTAAGGTTGTTTATGCTTGTGGGAAGCAGTCCGCGTGTAAGTGCTTCTTGTACAGGGTTGTTCTGGAAGGTCGGCGATGGCGACCGGTGGTTGTTAATCAGTGCTATAAGTGGGGGAGAGTTGGAGAACTCTCTGGGAGATCGATGAGTATTTTAGAGTGCTTAGCTGTTGGGATTTAGCAGTGTTCTGTCAGCCCAGAGTATAGGCTGATAGGAGCGAGTGTCGGGCATGCGGGGCGGGATACCGACCTAGGGCATTTGATTGTGGAGGCCTAGGAGCAGGCCGGGATCGAGTATGTATGATGGAATTAGATTTCGGAAACCCCTAGAGGGCTAGAACGGTATGCATGGGAGGATTTCCGGGGGCGATAGCTCGGAATGATGAATGCTTGTTGAGCGGTCCAGAATGGACTGAAGGCCTGGTAAGACGGTCCAGTCATGCTGAAGACTCTGTAGGTATTGTTGGATCAGTTGAGGATATGGATTGGGTATGTCGCAGTGTGTTTGCATTAGAAGGTCTGGCCCCGGGTAGTGATCTTGGTGAGTTGAGATAGTGCATGGGCTTGAGAGTCCCTGCGATGAGAGTCAGAGTATGTGTGTTGGATGGATAGCGGATACGCTATGAAAGGGTGGTGTAGCGTTGGGCGAGCACCGTGGCACTTTTCGGAGTGACAATGTGGTCGAGTGGATTCCTTGGTAAAGGAAGAGAGAGTGAGGTGTAACTCCGAGAGGGGGTGCAAGTTCACGGAAGTGAAAGCGGCAGAGCAGAGTTGTGATTAGAGTGATTCGAGTATGTTTTTGAGCCGCATGTTTGCGGCAGTGGAATAGGAGCTCATCCAGTTTGGGATGCCTGCTGAGGTTGCGAAGGAAATTCCACAGGTGTAGAACCAAGAGGCTCAGAAAGGATGCAGGGAGAGAGTCTTGAACTCTCAGTGTGATTCTGATCAGGGTATGGGGGTATGTATTAGTGGTTTATCTTGGGGATGTTTGAGGATATTATCAGTGTATCAGGTTTTCCCAACCTGAGGGTGTTAGAGCTAGTCCAGCATGTGTATGCGATTGCAAGGGGAGAACTCGTAAGAGTTGCTCTGAGATTGAGAAGGGGTCTCTCAGTCGTCTCGGAATGGATTGAGTGGGATTCGGATCGAGGATCCGATGGTTCATGGTTTTCTAACCCTTATGGGTCGAGTGATTATTGAGATTTGGGGCAGTAATGTATCTTGGGTAATTCTCGGTTATCGAGTGTGATCATCAGAGGGTACAGTCGGTGCCCGGTTCAAGACGGTGGTCAGGACACCGTAAAGGAAGGGAAAGCGTGTTCGAGTTTCGACGGGTATGCCTTGTGGGACCTGGTCTGGTTAAGGTCGAATGGCGTGTTGTGGGAACATCTTTAGAGATGTATTGTTGTAGGCTTCAGGGGCGAAGCCTAATTTAAGTGGGGGAGAATTGTAACATCCCGAAATAGCAAGAGTTGAGTTGAAGGACTAAAGGTGTAATTTAGGAAAGAGTGACTCGGCGAGTCCATGGATGGACTCGGCGAGTAGATTCGTTACTTGGTCGCGTGTCAAATAGCCGACTCGGTGAGTCAATGAGATGGACTTGGCGAGTAGGCGCTGAGTGGAGAAAACCCTAATTCTCGGGGTTGAGCCCTATATAAAGAGCATTATGTTTCCTCCCCAGCCTCTTTATCACCCCTTTGAGTTCTTAAAACCCTAAAATCGTGGAGAAGCACCATTGTTGAGTGGATTGGAGCTTGGAGAAGTAATTGTTGGAGAAAGTTTGGAAGTTTGAAGGTGTGGAGAAAGGGGTTTTGCTTGGATTCGAGTTTCCTTGCAGTTTAGGGCACTCTTCGAAGGTAAAATCTCGTTCTTGAGCTGCTATTGTCTTGTCTCTTCATTTTGGGGTTTGGGGGGAAACTTATCTTGGGTTATTTTGGAGTCTAAAGGTTGGATCTGAGGTTGCTACCTCATATCTGGAATGGAGGAGGGTTAGAATGCAGGAAAGTCCCTATGTTGAGTGTTGGATGAAGCTATCTTGTCCCAAACCTTAGCCCTAATGTGCAAAATGCATAGATCTCTTTGGATTCACGTAAAGATTGCCACTTTACGTGATGGATGAGTTGTAGGAGGCTAGATCTATGTTTTGGATCAATTGCATGGTCTGGAACGCTTCTGTTTGGATTCAGACCGGTGCTACTCGGCGAGTCACATGGGTGGACTCGACGAGTTGCTTGAAGACGAGCTGAGACTCGACGAGTTGGAAGAACAACTCGGTGAGTTGGATGAAGATGGTCTGGAACTCGACGAGTTGGATGAACAACTCGGCGAGTAGGTTGAAGATAGCCTTAGACTCGGCGAGTCTGTCTTGGACTCGGCGAGTCTTGTCGAAGAGTCCCAATATTTTCTGGTCGAGTCGAAGAATCGGCGAGTCAAGGGATGACTCGGTGAGTTATGTGCGAATGGACTCAGAGTTGTTGGACTCGGCGAGTCTCGGGGTGACTCGGCGAGTTAGGTCGCGGATTGAGTGAAGTTTTGAGTTGGGAACTCGGCGAGTCATAGGGTTGACTCGGCGAGTAGGGTCAGTCAGGGGTTGACTTTGACCTAGTCTTTGACCAAGGGTTGACCAGTGGTTTCCAGGGGTATTTTGGTAATTGTTGGTTATGGTTTTGAGTTCAGTGCATTGGTGGCTATCCAGTGGTGGAGATCGTATCAGGGATCGGAGCAGTTCGGGTTATCTGTTCAGTCGGCAGTTTCAAGGTGAGTTATCCTCACTATATCTATAGGGTTTAGGGCACCAAGGCCGACCCTTTTATCGGATAAAAATCCAGGTAATTGTCTGTTGTATGATATTACGGGATATGGGCCGGAAGGCATTACATGTTACGGGCCGGAAGGCAATGCTATGTGGACCAGAAGGTCATGGCCTAGAAAGGCGTATGTGCATAATTATTTTGTTGGCTGAGTCGTAGGGTGATGTTATGCTAGTGATCGGCTAGGCTGGTATCTTGGTTAGGGTAATGATATGTTATGTGATCTGTTGATCGATTTGCTAACTGTGAACTGCTATATGATTACATGTTATGTGTATGGTCGTCTGGTCTGGAGTGTAACCCGGTATGCACGGTTGTTCTATGTTCTGTCATGATATATACATATGCTTTTACGTTATGGGCCGGAAGGCGATATGTTATGGGCCGGAAGGCATTATGTTATGGGCCGGAAGGCAATGTGTTATGGGCCGGAAGGCATTACGCGATGGGCCGGAAGGCGATATGTTTGGACCGGAAGGTTGTGGCCTGGAAGGGCGTATATGTGGTTGGTATTTTGGGGGTATCTCACTAAGCTTTCAGGCTTACAATTGTGGTTTTATGTTTTCAGGTTCTCAGGAGTCTGTGGCAAGGCAAAGGCGTGATCGTACCGTTCCTCGCGTTGGTGTTTTATGAAATGGACCTGGAAAAATACTCTATTAAATAATGTATTGAAAACCTTTTTGTAACCACGATATTAAAATGAGTTGTTTTTTGAAAAGTTTTAATTGTTTCAAAATTTTGGTCGTTACAGACTGCTAGTGAATGCTACAGTTGCACCCGTAGACTTACAACACTCTAACACTATCTGACTGCTAGTGAATGTTACGGCTACACCCACAGACTTACAACACTTTCTCACACTATCTGGCTGCTAGTGAATGTTACGGCTACACCCGCATACTTACAACACTCTAAACTATCTCGCTGCTAGTGAATGCTACAGCTACACCCGCAGACTTACAACACTCTCACACTACCTGGCTACTAGTGAATGCTACGGCTACACCCGCAGACTTACAACACTCTAACACTATCTCATTCGATGGTTACTAATCTGAGCACATCCGACGTCGAGCATACACACGACCTAACATCCAAAACTGAACCCATGTCCTGATTGGAATCCCCCACCTGATTCCCTAATGTTTGCTAGCAAACATTCCGAGGACGTGAGAAAATGACGTGGCGCGACATCATTTTTTACCACACAAGTTTTCTTGCCACACTTTTATTTTCTTTTTTTCTTTTTTGTTTTTTTTTAACTATTTTTATTAATAAAACTTCTTTTTTAATAAAAAAAAGATAATTTTAAAAAGATAATATTTAATTAATTAAAAATACAAATACCATACATTACTTAACTTAAAAAAAAACCTAAAAATTTAGAAACAATTTTGAAACATAAAACCTACAACTTAAAAACACACACACACACACCAAACGATTAAAAACTTAAAAAAAAAAAAAACTAGAAATTAGTCACGATTTACGTAACGTTTTTTCACTTCCTCCTTGATAGCCAAAATAACTTGAAACTCGTCCCCGGTCATATTCGACGTGTCCATCGCTAATATTCGCATGCCGCTATCCCTTTGTTTCCGAAGTTCTCTCTCAAAAGCAATTTGCAAAATCATATCCATTCTGTCTTTTATATTCTTCATGTCGGCCCCCATTTCTTTCAACTCATCTGAATCCGACGTTTTGCCTTTGCATTTGTTTTTTCTTTGTCTATTCACATTGGTCGGGAAGGTGGTGGAACTGGAATAAGTTCATCTTCGTTCAGATCAAATTGAACACGAGCATCTGATGTAGTGTGGTCGAACTCAGATGTTCTGCTGCGTTTTGAACCACTGTTGATATGCTCGTTTGATGTTTTGCTACTCAGTCATTTCTTGTTATCTTTCAAAAAATTTCAAACTTCAAGAAACTTGAAAGCCTTCAGATTTTCTTTTTGATACACTTTCAACGCTTTCTTCAAAATCACTTCATCGCTTTCTCCACTTTTCCATTGACGTTTCATGTTGTTATACAGGTCATTAAACAACATGATTTTCTTATTCATCTCCCCCCGTTTGGAGTACACTTGATGTTTTGTATGGTATTCTCCACGATTCATTCCTTTATGGAACCTATGTAAAACGTGAATCCAAAAACGATAATGCTTTTGGTCTTTTCCAACCGTCGCGTCTTCTGAAATATCGATCCAAGATTGTGCCAAAACTAATACTTCTAGAGGTTCCCCACATTTAGCCTCCGCCTTTTCTTTTCTTTTAGTTGTTGCTCGAGTGGGCTGAGTTTCTGTAACGAATTCTGGTTGTGTTTGTTGAACAAACTCGGGTTGAGACAAAAAAGCAAATGGATTAAAATCTGGGTCGGGTTGTGGTACTGTTTGTGGTAGTGGTTGCGCTGGTTGTTGTGAAAAACATGGAAGCATACCGTCGTAGTGGTAATACGGAGGTGAATAAATCGGTTGATCAAATGAAAGCATTGTGGTAGTAGTGTTTCTAACTGGTGTTTTTTCTTTGCTGAGCCTTTTGGAAGAAAATATTTTTCAAAAAAAAAAAAGTTGGAGGAAAAGAGGAAAGATTTTGGTTTAGGTTGTGTAAATAATGGTAATATATATATATATATATATATATATATATATATATATATATATATATATATATATATATATAAAAGTAAAAAAATAAAAAAGAAAATTATACGAAATCAATGACCACTCAACGGTCAAAAAAGGAATCACAGACCATCAACCAATCACATGTCACGGTTGTTTCTAGCCACAGTGCGGCCAAGACCGCACCGTGGGGGTGGTGTTTGCGGTTGACGTGGCATAATCGTGGTTTCAAACCGCATTCCACACCCATTAGCCTAAGTAAATACGACACTAAAATATTATGATTTTAGTAAATAAATGTGTACAATAACTATTGTTCTATAATTGAAAAGACACAATTTTTATTTTTTTAATCCAGGAAGACAAATCGACACAAGTCAAATCATTGATATTGACGGGGAAATAGACGAGCAATAAAAGGTGTCTTTAGTGAACCAGATTTAGTGGCACCGACACTTTTTTTCCTCTTAACTGTCGGCATGTTGTATCTCACATTCCAAATCTACAAGTCGTTTGATACTTTGATCTTGTATATGATTAAATTGTCAATCTCCCGATAGTTGAGGGTAGTAAATTGAGCTTTGTGTAACTTTAAAGTAAAACAAATACAATGAATGAAACTCGTTTCAATGATTTTTGCCATTTGTTATACAATAACTCAACTAATCAAGTCGATATTGATCTTCTTCATTCAAGTAAGACATAAGTTAAACTTGTGGTGGGCAAGTAGTTCCTTTGAGATTCATAATGTTTTATGAATTTAAGTATTACTGTATATATCTATTATGATCCAAATAATCAACCGAATCAGTATTCACTGTTGTCTCTTGTGGGAGTCGGGCCACATCTTAGTCCCAATGTGGTTGATCATGGTGAGCAAGTAGTTACTTTGAAATCCATAATGTTTTATGAATTTGAGTATTACTGTATATATCTATTATGACCCAAATAATCAACCAAATCAGTATTTATTGCTGTCTCTCGTGGGAGTCAGACCACGTCTTAATCCCAATGTGGTTGATCATGGTGGGCAAGTAGTTATTTTGAGATTCATAATGTTTTATGAATTTAAGTATTATTGTATATATCTATTATAACCCAAATAATCAACCGAATTAATATTCACTGATGTCTTCCGTGGGAGTCGGGTCACGTCTTAGTCTCAATGTCGTTGATTATCTCAAAAGACTAGCTAAGCATCATTGATTTAGTCGGCATTAACCTGATCAACTACCTAATACTATGCATGTTCATCGAACAACGTTTTTTAGCTTTTGTCAAGATTTGGCCCTGAATTTTTCGGCAAATTCTCACGCGTTATGCATCTAAACAATGATTTGATATAAATTTTTTATATTTTACCAAGTTTCTAGTACTTTAAAAAGTTAGCACCGTGATAAATTTTAAATACATAACTATATAATTTTTAATATATGATTTTTAGAGTAATCAAGACCACATAATTTGATAGGTAAAGAGAGTTGAAAAACATAATTTTTATTCGTATAAAGATATCACATTTCGAAAATTTTAAAATAATATAAAAGTAAATTATAAAAACTCTCAATAGGCAGTTGGATTTCATTTGGGGTTCAAAGTTTCTTATAAAATTTTAAATTTGAAAAAGAAAATTAAAAAATAAAAATAAAAACTAAAACTTGCGTTTAATGGGATCCAACGAGTCTACGACCAAAAAACCCCATGGTGTGAATCTAGATAAGACTTGCTTTTTATACTGTGTACAAGTGTTTATGCATAAAGTACTACATCTTATAGCTATCAATCAATTTAGTCTGCAAAGGCACATGGAAACCGTATAAACCGTACTTATTTATCTTGGACTTTTAAGGTATAGGGCACGTGAGTGATGCCATCTTGCCATGTGCCATGTGGGTTGTATTCAAACTCATGATCACATAATAACGGGCCTTAAGTCTGGCCCACATTTCTATTTTACTACACTTTATTGACACGTGAACCCGGCCCATCCCAAATAGTTGAAAAAAAGAATAAATGTATCACCAAAAAGAGAGAGTATGAAAGAAATTTATATAACGATAAAAACATAAGGAGTAAATTACTGAAATCGTCCATGTGGTTTGATCAAAATTGCGCGTTTAGTTCCTAATTTTTTTTTGCACTCGGATCATCTATATGGTTTGATTTTGTTGCGTTTTTCGTCTCTTACATACATAAAGTTAGGGACCAAACGTGCAATTTTAACAAAACCATAGGGATGGAAAATGCAACAAAATCAAATCATAGGGACGATCCGAGTGCAAAAGAAAGTTAGAGATCAAACGTGCAATTTTAACCAAACCACATAGACAATTTCAGTATTTTACTCAAACATAATTAATATATGTAAAGTAAAAAAATAGTAAACTCTACGATTTGAGTGGCCTACATCAATCATCCCTAATATTCATATAAAAGGTCAATAGTGAACAATAACAATATTTTAAATGTATTAGGATTTGAGCGTATGGAATTTACTAATTAACCATTAAACCTCATCGTAGGGCAATATATGTAAAGTAATGAACCGACAATGGGAACCAAATGAATTGGATCTAGTTTGTTGTATATAAACACTAATATTTTCTATAAAAAATTCCATAAAATAACAATAATGATAATAACATATAAAAAATTGTAGGAACGATTAATGGGTGCACAATTACCTTAATAGCATTAAACTTTTTTAGGAAAATGATTTAAAAAGGTAATTAAGTTTCAAAAATGTATAAAAAATACCATTGTTTTATTTTTTGTATTCAAAATATCATTAAAGTGTATTTTTTATACACAAAATACCAATAAAGTACACATGTGTTCAAATAAAACCTTGGGTAACCTGTTACCGCAGATAACGGAAAAATGTCATAAAAAGGTAACAAAGTTTTAAAAATGTTCAAAAAATACCATTATTTTTTTAGTATAAAAAATACCATTGAAATTTCCAAAATGTTCAAAAAAAAAAAAAAAAAAAAAAAAAAAAATTGTTATTTTTTCAGAACACATTTACTTCGTTGTTTCCGGATTATATGGAACACAGTCATCGAAGTGTAGTCACCGTCGTACCAGTTCACACCAGTTGTTTATTATCTTTCATTCCATCACTCGATCAGTTTGTATTTAAATCCATAATTAAGAATTCTCATGAAATAACATCACACTCATTTCTCTTTTGTGTCTCTCTTGTGTCGCAACATTAATGAACGGCTAACATTGATGTATAATATGTGCATCTATATAACGTATATATGTTTTAGGTTTGAGGCGTATAATGTAATCGGGAAGAAAGAATGTTTAACTAATGTTATTACCTACTTACTTCTCTTGTTACCATAAGAACAATCGAGTGAAAGAATGAAAGAGATTTGCACAATTGTTGTGAACTGATATAACGGTTCATGATCTCTGGTGATTGACAACAACACAATTAACAAATATTGTGGTATTTTTTAAATATTTTGGAAACTTCGTTACACTTTAAGTTATTTTCCTATTTACCTGAAGTACTTGGTTACCATAATGTTTTAGTTGAACACATGTGTATTTCGTTGGTATTCTGTGTACAAATAGTAACATTAATGGTATTTTTTGTACTAAAAAAACAACAATGATATTTTTTGAACATTTGAAAACTGAATAACCTATAATAACCGGTAAAATGGTATTTTGTGTACAAAAAAAACAATGATCTTTTTTGTATATTTTTGAAACTTCGTTACCTTTTAAAGTCATTTTCCCAACTTTTTTCTCAAATAAACAACTCTTTTGACCTTGCCCAAACCACAATTTAAGCTCAAAAGTCTTCATTCTTTACATGTTTTTGGGAAGAAAAATATTGTTTGTGTGACTTTAGCATATGAATGTTTATTCTTTAATTTATTGTGATTGTTAATTATTATCCATTTTGAGTGTAGTTGACATTTTTATTTTTTATCGTTACCATATTTTAAGTTTGATAGATTTGAAATTCCATACGTTATGATTTATGTCCCAGTTTACACTCCAAAAACAAATTGAATACAGCTTATCTCTTTATAGTAAAAAATTGTTGACAACATAATTATTCGATGAATGAATTTATTTAGTATTACATAGTTAAATTTCATTTATCAAACAAAATAAATCAATTTGTTAAGAATATATAAAAATAACAAATAAAAAGTTTGAGGAGCATTTAAAACCCCAAAAACCATTTGTGGCTAGTTAACACTTGAGAAAGTCATTAGGTCAACAAGTTGGGGCCACTATTGTCCCAACGACATCAATGCTATGTAACGAATAGTGTTGATGGCATATAATATAATGACAACCAACCATCATAAATTTGCTTTTTGAGTCATGAAAGTTCCAATTCAGTTCAATAACTATTAATGTTGTAACCTACAATATAGGTGAAACAGTTACTAGTCCTGGCATCTAAGGATATAACTTAACTGAAATCATAACACGTATTGATGAAATTACTCTCTTAGAGGGAAATATTCCCACTAGATTTAATAACTATATTCCGCGAAAAGTTAAGTGTCGTTTGGTTGTGGAAATCTGTTTTTATTTTCTATGAAAATGTTTACAGAAAATAGGGTTGAGTTTTCATTTTCAATTTTCAATGAAAACGCGTTTTGTTGGAACGGGTAGAGTTTTCATTTTTCATTTTAGAAATTTGGAAAACTTTAGAAAACTGTAAAAATCACTTTTCTAATTTACATACAATTTGAAAAACTAAAATTTTTTATTTTTTTAGAAAACTTTGGAAAATTGAACGAACCAAACGCGTTTTAAAAATTTCCGTTTTTTTTTTTTTTTAATTTCCTAAAAAACTAGAAAATTTTCCACAACCAAACGCATCATAACATTTTTTATTATCGACTTCGTTTCAATCGAATTCATACTCGGTTTAACTTAGATGCTAAAGGCATTGGAACACATTTTTTTTCTTTTGTTCGGTTGTATCAAACCTGTGGTGCTTCTTTAGGAGACAATACGATTTGTTTTTTCTAAATTTCACAAATGTGGAAGATGTGATACCTTGGATTGACACCAGGACTGATTCAAGCCGATTTAAAGCCCCGAACAATATAAAAAATAAAACACTTTTTTGCGTTGCATGCGAAAATTTAATACTAAAATCTTTTTTCTTTTTCTAAAATGATATAAGTACATACATTACAAAATAGGTCTCAGAAATTTGGAGGCCCCCAACCATTACTCATGCTGCTCCCCCTGATTGAGGCAATTTGGTTTTCTTTTGTGAAACGAAAGGTGTTGGAAGAGCTACCTGTTATCATGTTGTGGCTCCTTTTGAAATTTCACAAGACGTTATTTTTTATGGACACAATCGTAGATGTAATTTGTTGATTAATAGAATGATCGACTGTTCTTATAATTGGATTGTCAATAGGACTAGAAACTTTAGTATTAATAGAATGTCTTGGGGATTAAATCTTATTTTTCCCATTCAATTGTAAATTTTTGTTAGCTATAACCGTTAAAAAAAAGATATATATGGATACCATGTTAACACCACATGACATAATTGAAAAAATTTATAAATGTGAAATATTGTTATATACTTTCAAAGATGTCAAGTGCAAAAAAAAAGTCAAATTTATAAATTTGAAATATTGTTATATACTTATAAATGCCATAAAAATTTGTTTATTTGGTCAGTTTTTTATTAAGAAAAAAGTTATAAGTTATTTACCACGCCATTGCAAAATAAAATATTAAAAAAAATGTTAACTTGTGTCATGTGATGATTCAAAACTCATTCCTATAATGGGTAAACTTTTTAAAATACAATTTGAAAATATAATGTTGTAATAATGAAAAAAAAAAAAAAAAAAAAAAAAAGTACAGTGCTAGAATGAGGAAAATTGCCCTTGTTGGAATTGAATTCCGTCAAAATCCGTATTTGAGAGATGTTATCATTCCTAAGGATGATGCCTAGAAATCAAATTCCACTCTTTCTATTTCTATGAAAAGACAAAACTACCCTTCCATGCCCTATATAATCAAATTCAAACCAACTAATGTAAAAATTCATCCAAAAACAATGCAACACTCAAGTTGCTATTCAATTCGATACTATCTTTGCAGTCTTTCTAATAGTGCTCTTATTCTAGTTCTCTCATGTTCAAACTGATTTATATATATCATTGTGTTTTATGTTTCCATTAACATTCCAAAAACAAATTGAATACAACTTATTTATTAAGCAAAATACATAAAAATGTTTTCGATATAATTCAAAACTCATTGGTATGTTGGGTGAATTATTTAAATGATTGGACCTATGTTGCATAATGGTGATGTTAAAGAAATTAAACCGAATTCAATCATTTTAAAGCAGCAGAAAGATCCTTATTAGCATCAGAATAATCATATCCTTTAATACTGATTTCTGAGCATATCATTTCAACCTCATTAAACCTCCCTTCTTCTTTAAGACCAGTAACAAGCTCATTAGCAACACTTACACTTGGCAAGAACCCATTTCCAACCATTTCCCTATACCAAAAATACCCTTCACCAAACTTCTTAATATCACAAAGACCCTTAATCATAACATCATAAGTATCAGCTTTAGGAACTAATCCATTCCCCTTCATTTCATCAACAAGATCCTTCGACTCATCAATCTTTCCCTCCTTTAAGTACACAATAATCAAACAATTGTAAGCCATTTTATCAGGAACAATTCCCTTATTAATCATCTCATGAAACAATTCAACTGTCTTTTCCACAAAACCATGATCAAAATAGCAACGAATGAGTTCATTATATATCACCCGATCAAGATCCAACTTCATATCTGACATTTCTTTCATGAGTTTCTCCACAAGTATTAACTCATTCTTGCATCCAGTAATTAGTGGATGATATGTGTTTATAGTAGGTTTAATTCCACATGATTTCATCTTTTCATGTAACTCTAAACACTTTTGGGTGTCACCCTTTATTGAATAACCAGATATTAAACAATTATATGTAATAACATCACATTTTAGATATCCATTTGTGATTCTTGAAGCAAATTCTTCGGCTTCTTCAACCCTACCCTTTTTGCATAGCCCATTTATGAGTGTATTGTAAGTAACCAAAGATGGAACAACTTTATTTCTACACATTTCATCAAAGATCTTGAAAGCATCTTCTATCTTTCCTGTATTACAATACCCATTAATAAGCATGTTATATGTATTTGTGTTTGGGAAAATACCTCTACCTATCATATCTTTGAACACCAATTCAGCTTCCATAAGTCTTCCATCTTTGCATAATTGGTTCATTAAAGATCCATATGTTACAGCATTTGGTTTTAAGCCATTAGTTTCCATTTCTTCAAGAATCTTGAAACATTTATCAAACTTTAAATTTCGTCCAAACCCATCGATTAGTATGTTGTAGGTTACAACATCTGGTGAAGAACCCATTTCTGGCATCTTTTTTATCAGTTCTTCTGCTTTTAAAAGATTACCAGATTGACAATACTTGTTGATTATTGGATTGAAGGTGAAGGAGTTTGGTGTTAAGCCATTGGATTTCATTTTTTCAATTGACAAAAGGGCAATTTCTGTGTTACCTTCTTTGCAATGGCCATCAATGATTGTATTGAAGATTACCTGTGTTGGAACAAGTCCATTCTCCATTAAATTTACCAAAATCTCCTCAGCTTTGTTAGTTTTCCCTCCCTTGCATAGCACATTCAACAAAACACTGCAAGTGTATTCATTGATATGAATGCCATTTTTGTCTATCTGTTCGTGTAATGAAATGCAAGCATCTATATCACCAGATCTTGAAAACCCATCAAACATTAAGCTGTAAGTGAATCCATCGGGAACAAAGCCATGAATTTTCATGTCTTCAAAGACCCTTTTTGCCTCATCCATCTTCTTCCCTTTACAGAGACCACTGAGTAGTGTATTAAATGTAACAAGATTCGGCCCTACATTACAAGCCTTCATCTTTTCACGAACCCTGTATGCTTCGTCTAAATTCCCCATTTTGCAATATCCATCGATCATTGTGTTATATGTAACCCTATCAGGAACTACATCTCTCTCAAGCATTTCATCAAACAGCTTTCGTGCATCCATCAATCGCTTCTGTTTACACAGCCCACCGATCAAAACATTATACACAAACGTACTGACATTCATTCTGCCGGTATTCTTCATGCAATCCATCAAATCCATACCCCGTCGCAGGTCTCCCATCTTCACTGCTGATTGCACAGCCTTCCCGAATGTAAACTTATCCACCCTGATACCCGAACTAATAACATGATCAAACAATTCCAACACTTTACTGTACTGACCAGATGAAACCAAACACTCCAGGAGTAAGTTAAATGAAGCAATGGAAGGGAAAACACCATCTTTCCTGATTAACGTGTACAAGTCCATGGCTTCATTTGGGAAGTTTGCTTCTGCACAAACCGATAAAATCAAGCTTGAAAAAACTTTGGGTTTTTCCATATACTGAGAGTAGATATCAGAAGGTGAAGTGAAGATGGACTTGGAAGTAATTAGGGATTTGATTAGATTTTTGGCTGTTTGGGTTTGGCCTTGCTGCAGTAGTGTGTGAAGATTTCTGAGTTGTTCATGTGGATCATTGGTGACTGCAATACCATTGTTTTGGGAGTTTGAAGAGAAGAACTTAGGATTCGAGATTGATGAGGGAGAAGAAAGTGTTATTGTGAGCTTGGGAAGGAATGGTAGTCTTCCTTTCGCCATTGCTACTCTCCTTGGGGTAGCGACTGAATTTGATCATACGAAGATGAAGCAACTCAACAGACAGAAGAAGATGTTAGTTGAGCAAAAGAAGACGACGACCAAATCGCTGCCCTTCTCGATGGGTTTCGCGGATTCCGGTAGAATCCGAATTGGAATGGATGATTCTTCCGATACGTATTTGACATTCGGGTCGGAGCAAGGTTCTAAACAGGATTTAGGTGTTGTTTTGACAGGCACGGTCAAGCCTCGAGAGGAGTTATGAACAGGGCTGTTAATCGGGTCAGTCTGATCGGGTTTTGGGGTAAACGGGTTGGGTTAGTCGGGTTTTTCTTTAAAAAAATAATCTTAAACCCGACCCTATTAAGGTTCGGGTTAGTCGGGTTTCGGATTAACCGGGTTGGGTTAGCCGGGTTAATCGGGTTAAAATAAAAATAAAATGTAATGTTTTAAAAAGTTCTCTTTTTTTGTGGAGTTTGTACATGGATACCCAATCGTGGGTCACAAAAGTTGTAATTCTTATATCTAGAATTTTGGTAGGTTCTTTGTGAGTTCACAAACTCACTGTGAACAGTAGCATTTATCAAATATGTATATTTTTTTTTTGCATTCTTGTAATTTGTATTTTGTTAGTTTATACATGTCAAAAATATAATATAAAATACTTGTTGAAACACTCCATAATAAAATTTGTCACGAGCAATAGTTTAGCATATTAGCAACAAAACCAAATGGGTTTGAAATCAAGTGTTTATATCCAAAATAATTGAATTGGCAAAACAAGCTTCCTTTCTTTCATCTCTTACGTTCAAAATTATAAGTTTGCACCTTCTTGTTCCAGCAAAACTACATAAACAAAAATAATTAGCAACATATAATAAGATAAATTTAGTAAAAAAATTATAGATGATTGAAAGTACCTTTCTCTAGGAGAATTATTGTTTTCCAAACTTCATCTTTTTCCGTGTTAATACTTTTACAAAGCCAATCTTGTGTACAAATTAGGCTTTCGATAGTTTTGTCGCCTAAAGAACTCCTATATGAATCCAACATCCTTCCACTCGTGCTAAATACCGACTCCGAAGCCACGGTTGAGATGGGAATAGCTAACAAATTTTTAGTCATAAGAGATAAAATTGGAAATCTCGGGCTATTTACCTTCCACCAAAGCAATATCTCAAAACTAACATTTGTATCAAAATCTTCAACACTTTCACCCAAATACTTATCCAATTCACTAATTGAGGATGAGGATGTTTGGCTCGTTTTCATCCTATTTCTCAATCTATCTCCATGATCGGAATTTGTTGTGGTAGATGTAGGATTATTGGGGTTCGGCCGTTTTCTTGATGTTGAAGTTGAAGAAGTAGTAGATGGTGGGGCATGAATTCTCACATAATCTTCATACAAAGCTTTTAATTCATTTTTTATGTGCATTTTCTTTAATTCAACAACTGGTTTTCCTTCAAGCCCATAATGATCATCCAAAATAATTTCCAAAAATTCTTCCTTGTTTCTTGGATCAAGTATGAAGGCAAAATATACCAACAAATTCATATTTTCAATATCACCAAAATATTTGTCAAACTTAGGTTTCATCACCTTAGCAATATCATAAAGATGTTGATCCGTTGGTTGTTCTTCTAAATAATCGCATTGAAGTTGTTCTACCAAAATATTGTGTATTTTAGCTAACTCAACCACAAGAATGTGCGATGTCACATACTTTGTCCCGGAAAATTTCAATGTAACATCATGAAATGTTTTGAGAAATTGACACAACTTTCTAGCTTTTGTCCAATCTTCCGATGTGGGAATCGAATGACCTTTGTTGCGTATTTCATTACCAAAACTCACATCTTCCAAATCATACCTATCAAAAGCTTGTTCATAGGCTTGAGCTGCTTCCAGCATTTCGTAGGTGGAATTCCACCTATGTGCAACATCAAGGATCAAATGTTTTGTACTTGCACATCTAGCATTTTCAGCACATTTCGTGAAATTCTCAAGTCTAGCACCCGAATTTTTAATCCACTTAATTGCACATCGTATATTCTCAATTGACTTATCAATATTTTTAATACCATCTTGTACTACTAGATTCAAAATGTGACATGTGAATCCATTTTCCATGCAACAAACAATTATGATTATTTGCAAATATTCTTTTCAAAAAACCAATTGCATTATCATTTGCGCTTGCATTATCAACCGAAATTGTCAAAACATTATCAATTCCCCACTCATTCAAACAAGACTCTACTCCTTTTCCTATCTCAACCCCCCGATGACCATCAACTTGACAAAAATTCAACACTTTTTTTTCAAGTTCCAATTATTGTCTACAAAATGGGCGGTAAGAGCCATGTAACTTTTTTTCTTGATGGATGTCCAAGTATCAGTAGTCAAGCATATCTTACTGATGTTTTTTTGAATTAATTCACGAAGTTTCTTTTTCTCTTCAGAATACAATGTCAAACACTCTTGTGTTATTGTACCTCTACATGGAACATGGAATAACGGTTGAGTAATTCTATTATAGTGTCTAAACCTTTCACCCTTGACAAAACTAAATGGAAGTTCATCTACTATAATCATGTGGGCTAAGGCTTTTTTACTTTCTTTTTTATCAAACTTCCATGCCATCATTTTGTTTGTATCACCATGTTCAAAAGTAATTTGAGTTTGACCGGCACTTATTTTTTTCAAGTATATTGTGCACTTTTTTAAATGATTCGAGAGATTTTTAATACCATATGCTTTTGACTCATATAAGTATGACTTACCACAATGTGTACAATATGCTCTTTGATCTTTTTTTGCCATCCCTTCTTTTAAAGGTTCCTCTTTAAAGTGATCCCAAACCCATGATCGTTTTTTTGAAGCTCTTTGTGGTTTGACATGTTCTTGGGTTTCATTTTGGATTTCATCTTGGGTTTCATTGTTATTATTGTTTCTATCAATTTCTATTGTTGTTTCATCCTCAAATTCCATTGCATCTGACATCTGTACATTATAAAAATCAATAAGAAAATCATAAATATTTGATAATAAAATTAGGTCAACAACACTTTATTTAAGATTTTATAAGCTCCAGTAAAATAATTTATAAAGCTCACAATTCACAAAGCCTTTTCACCTACAATTCAATGTATTTAAAATTACAAACAAACATCAAACAACATTTTTTTTTAATATACAAACCCAAAGCATTAGTTTAAACCAATAGGAAAAAAAGTAAATTCATATGCCAAGAAACAACCAAATTCATATGTACTTCTTTATTTTATCTTGTGTTGATATTTAGTGTAAATTATAATAATGGTGATTGGTGAGAGTAACCAAACAAGAAACAACAACTCAATTTTTATGTACTTTATTTTGTCTACCTTTTATTCATTCCCACTTTCACCTATGAATCGGTAACAGCGAACAAGTTGACACCACAAGAAGACAAGAACCATTAAATCCTTTAACTTCCGGCCATAAAAATTGATCAATACAAATTCACAAAATTTATTATTTTTGACTTTTAAAAAAACAATCATATACATCATTAATTAATGGAATTCGATTGAGAACTACAAACAATATAATTCTGCAAATACTAAATACATATTCAGCACACATAATTCACGGTTCTAATTTTCTCCGACAATAAATAAACAATGCTATTGTGATTTTAAGCAAAGAAGCAAACACATTCTCATGAATACGTATAACATATTCAGCGAATAAGCAAAGAAATCGATAATGGGAAGACGATTGAGAGTTTAATACGTGAAAACAGAAAGATTCTGCAGGATCTTATTGTTACCGTGTTCTTGAAGAGGATTGGAGAACTTGACGACCAAAAAAGTACGTGCGAGTTGCAAGGGTTTAAGTTGAGACGTATCTGTTGCGACTTACGAGGGTTTGAAGCATGTGTTTCTTACTAGGCTTATTGTTTTTGCATGACTAACAAGTAAATAACATAAGCCCAAATAGTATTGTACAGTACAAGTAATAAGAGCATGTTATTAATTATAACCTTAAACGGGTTAATTGGGTTAACCCAAACCCGATTAAGATAGATTTTATACACCCGAAACCTGACCCTATACATATTACGGGTTATTCGGATTGACCCGATAAACCCGATTTCAATTTTAGAACCGATTAACCCGACCCTATTTACGTTATTCGGGTTCGGGTTCAGGTTTTTTTGACACCCCTAGTTATGAATGACAGTTTTATAGTTTTATAGTAAAAAAAAAAAAGACAAAATTGCAAAAATGGTCCCTATGTTTGTTAATTTCTGTGGGTAAGGTGCTTATTTGATTATTTTGTTGTTGTTTTGGTCCCAATCTCGTTAAGTTTAATAGCATGGTTGTTAACTTTTGGCAAATGACAAATTTACCCCTGGGATCATTTCTGCAGTTTTATTTTTTTACCAAACTATAAGGACCAATTACGTAATTTTTCTTTTTCATTTTATTAAATTATTATATATTAATTATTTTAGTTACCTTTTTCTTTTTAATTTTTTTCTTGTTGTATTATTTTTTATTGAATTATTATATATTAATAAATATTATTTTTAATCTATTATATTTATATATTAATAAATATTAATTTTTTATTATTAAATTTTTTAATTATTTTTTTTTAATTTCTTCTTTATTGTATTAATTCTTTTTTATTGGATTATTATATATTAATAAATATTATTTTTAACATACAATATTTATCTATTAGTAAGTGTTAGTTTTTTAGATTATTAAACTCATTTAATTAATTTTTTTAAAATTTTTTTATTTCGTTAATCTTTTGATTGGATTATTATATATTAATAAATATTATTTTAATATATTATAATTATATATTAGTAAATAATACTTTATTATTATTATTTTTCAATTGATCTTTTTTAAAATTTCTTCTTTATTGTATTAGTTCTTTTTTATTGGATTATTATATATTAACAAATATTATTTTTAGCATATAATATTTATCTATTAGTAAGTGTTACTTTATTGGATTATTAATTTCATTTATTTATTTATTTATTTATTTATTTTTGCATTAGTTCTTTTTATTGGATAATTAAGTTAAATTTATTATTTTTATTTATAAAAAATAATATTTATTTAATTGTTTTTATTTTATTTTAATTTCTTTCTTTATTGTTTTAATTAAAAACACCGAACACTCCGAGTCAGCTCCTCCATTCGTTGCATTTTACCACCTTGTGTCGTCGTATCATCTCGTTGGAAACAATCGATCATCGACTACAGTCAACCATTCTCGATGAAAACTACACCAGTTGACTACCCACATAATGTAAAATAAGCCCCAGAAAACATACTTCCTCCATCCAACCATTCATTACAGATACCACCATCGATGATGACAATGTTAGGTCGAGGGTTTTCAAACCACCATAGCCACTATAGGTGGTGACAAAGTTGTAAAACTCGTTATTCGGTACTCGTTCGGCCGACCGCCGAGTAGCAAATACTTAGATTTGGTAATTAATGTAGAAATATTTTTAGGGAAATTATATATGTCAAAATCATAAGTTTATTGAAATAAATAACAAATTTAGATATATGTGAATACACAAAAACTAAAATACACACGATAATTTCACTTCATGAATAATTATTGAACTTATATATATATATATATATATATATATATATATATATATATATATATATATATATATATATATATATATATATATATATATATAGTAACAGAGTTGGAGACGTCCCAATAGTGGTTTGTTGTGACTGAGTGATGGTGGTTGTGTTGTCCAAAATATGTTATCTTTCAAATATTTAAAATAAATTAGAGAATGTGGGGTGGGTATGACTTTTTGGTATTTTGATTTGAAACAATAAAGAAAGAAATTTAAAAAAATAAAAACAATTAAAAATATTATTTATTATAAATAAAAATAATAAATTTAAATTAATAATCCAATAAAAAGAACTAATGCAATAAAAAAATTACAAAAAATTAATTAAATAAAATTAATAATCCAATAAAGTAACACTTACTAACAGATAAATATTATATGCTAAAAATAATATTTGTTTAATATATAATAATACAATAAAAAAAATTAATGCAAAAAAGAAGAAATTAAAAAAATCAATTAAAAAATTAATAAAAAAAGTAGTATTTATTAATATATAAATATAATATATTAAAAATAATATTTATTAATATATAATAATCCAATCAAAACAAATAACAAAATAAAAAAAATTAAAAATTAATTAAATGAATTTATTAATCTAATAAAGTAACACTTACTAATAGATAAATATAATATTATATGTTAAAATAATATTTATTAATATATAATAATCCAACAAAAAAAATTAATGCATTAAAAAAGAAATTCAAAAAAATTATTAAAAAATTGTTAATAAAAAAAGTAATATTTATTAATATATAAATATAATATATTAAAAATAATATTTATTAATATATAATAAATCAATAAAAAAATAATACAATAAGTAAAAAGTTAAAAAGAAAAAAGTAATTCAATTATTTAATATTTCAATAAAATAAAAAAGAATAATTGCATAATTGGTCCTTGAAGTTTGGTAAAAAGATAAAAAGTGCAGAAATAGTCCCTGGGATAAATCCGTCGTTTGCCAAAAGTGAACAGCCATGATGTTAAACTTAACGAAGTAAGGATCAAAATCACAACAAAACCATCGAGTAGGGACCTTTTTTGCTAATAAACTTTTTTTTGGACCTTAACCACAGAAATTGACAAACCACATGGACCATTTTTGCAATTTTGTCTAAAAAAATTTCTAATATCAAATATATTAAATTTCTAATTTTAAAAAATTTAACAAAAACTCAATTTTTGCATGTTTGATAGGGAAAAAAACAAACCCGTGCCTTGAAAAAAACTTGTATCTAACCATATTTTTTGTACGTCACACTCGCGCCTAACAAAGAAGTCTTGCATGTTTTCGGAACACCTCCCTTACGTCTCGACGTTTTGACACATCTTGGTGCCGCTATGACATGTTGTTTAGAATACTAGGTATGGTAGGAATAGGACTACCAGATAATTCAAATGAATTGTCTTTATTTGTATTAAAAATATAAAATTATCTCTTTTGTAAATAATTAAAACACATTGTTAATTATATACTACTGTAACACCCCAAGATTCAGGTATTATTCTTTCACCCTTGTTCTTAGTGTTTGGCCATGTTTGGCCCTTGAGTGAATTTTGTTGAGCAAGTGAGTACGCTGGGCGTACCATAGGGGTTCGCTACGCGTACTCAAGCACTTAAAAATGACGCGTTTTTGCCTAGGTACGTTGGGCGTACCAAGGGCTACGCCGGGCGTACCCGGCCCAGGTGCAAAACCCTAATGTTGTGTTGTGCACTATTTAAAGGATGCTAAGGCTCATTTCTCAGCCTCCATATCAGTGAGTAAAACCCTAAGAGAGAGCCCCCATCGTCCGTAGTGTGTGAGAGTGTTGTTTTGAGCTAATAGTGCCTTGGTGTGTTAGTGAAGAAGGAAGAAAGGAGCTTGTGGAGACTAGAAGCTTGAAGTGCAAGTTTGGATCTGAGATCTACAGAGAAAGGAGTTGCATTTAGAGGTATAAAGTTCAAAACTTTCCTCTTCTTTTTTGTTTGATGTTGCATGTGCCATTTCTAGGGTTAAAAACCCTAAAGGTGGAGACTTTATGAGTGTAGGGTGCTTCATGGTCCGGGATCTATCCCTTTTCAGTGGTATTTGAGGTCTAGATCCATAAAGTTCCCATCTTGGTCGTTGTTAGGAGGTCATGCTTGAGTTCTATGCTTCCTAGGGTTAGAGAATGAATGTTTTGAGTGCTAGTGACTTATTCAGCCATGCAAAGGCTTAAAGTCATCGACTTTATGGTTTAAGAGGATTAGAAATGGCCAGATCTAAAAGTTGGACGTGGGTCTTAACCGTTTAAGACCTAAAAGAGTTAAGAGCTGAAACTGGGAGTACGTCGGGCATAAGTCCCAGTACGCGCCGCGTACTGGGTAGCGTCCCCCGTTTCTGAGAGGCAACCGGGTACGCCCAGCGTACACATCTGGTACGCGCAGCGTAACCCGGAAAGTTGACTTTTAGGGTATGGTCTATTGTGGGGCCTTTGAGATATGAGAGGGGTAAAATGGTCTTTTACCCTTCTGAGAGTATTATAAGAGGACATGGTCTAGCCTTTGAGGGTTATAATAATTAGGTATTTATTTTGATTAGGCGGAGGTTAGACCAGCATTACCGAGTCGGAGATTTACCGAGATACCCGAGGTGAGTCTTCTCACTATACTTTACCTAGTGTGGTAACAGAGTTATGTGATAGAGTATTTTAGAGTTATATGCCAGTGTAATTGCATGTTATTTATGTGCTATGATTTATTGTGATATGTGTTATGCATGATTAAGAGTTACAGAGTTAGGACCTTCGGGTCCACAGAGTTAGGACTTTCGGGTCCACAAAGTTAGGGCCAAAGGGCCCATAGAGAGTTGGGGCTGGAGGGCCTCACTGAGACACATAGACCTGAGGGGCAACAGAGTTACAGCCTCGAGTGGCTATTATGTGTTAGAGTGGTATTTTGGGGAACTCACTAAGCATTTATGCTTACAATGTTATGTGTTATGTGTTTCAGGTACCAGTGATGATCGCGGAAAGGCGCCGACATGATTCGTACACACGCACATCGGAGATTTTATATATACATTGATCTTGGGTTTTGTACTAATACAATGTTGATACAATGTTTTACTTATGATTTCAAATGATATTTTATGGGTTACAAAAGTGAAAAATTATTCAAATTTTTACAGTGTTACAAGTTGGTATCAGAATCTTGGTTTGAGGGATTTGGATACATCTTCGGGCGTATCTGAACTCAAACTGGGGATTTGAGGAAATTTTGAATAATAAAAATAATATTTTTGAAAAGAGTAAAAAGAGTCTTGAGACAAACAGAGCAGAGTCGTGTGTACGATCAGCCAGCGCCCGAACGGTGATTTCCCAAAATACCCTCATAATAAGTGATTATCAAATATGTTATGTATGCTATATGATGAGTTACGATATGCATGCTAGAGTAGAATAGGTATTCTTATTAGGACTAGAGTGGCCTGATATATAATGCCTTAGTCTAGGGGTTTTGCTGCTAGAGATGCTTAAGAGTGATTTAGATAGCAGCGAGGTGCTTATGAGAGTTTTGCTAGTGAGTAGCTAATGATAAGAGAGAGGAGTACTTGGGATTTGAGGCTTAAGGAGGATGACTTGGGATGAATGTCAATGTGGTATGGACGGTAGTATTGGGCCCGTACTACTGAAGATACCGGGTTGGTGCGCAGTCCAAGTAAGAATCCTTAGGGCATCAAGGAACGAGTAAGGTGGAGTTATCGAGTGTGATTATACTCAAAAAGGGTCTCTAATATTCTTATGTTGTATTTCAGAGGGAGACCATGGTTGGGACGCACCACACACCAGTGATCGGCAGTTCGGGTGATGAGGAGATTCGTAGGATCATCCAGGAGGAGGTGGCTGTGGCCATCAGGGCGGAGATACCAGAGATGTTTGGGTGTATCAAGACCACTCTGATGGAGACATTTGATGAGAGATACGCTACTCTTTCTGAGGCTGCTGTTGCTGCGGCCACTGCAGCTATAGCTGCGACCAGGCCGTAGGGTGGTGATGCGTTGTTATTCTGAGAGTTCAGCAACACAAAACCACCAGAGTTTGACGGGACCCAGGACCCGATCGCGGCGATGAGATGGATTTTAGACATAGAGGGGTGTTTCTTTACTTGCTCATCTCCAGAGCATTTGAGAGTCCGGTTCGCGCTGAACCAGCTTCGCTTGGGAGCGAAGGACTGGTGGAAGTTTGTGACTGCGCATTTTACGTTTGCTGAGCTTGTTGTGGTGACCTGGGAGAGGTTCACCACTATGTTCCGAGATGAGTACGTTCCCCAGGTGGAAAGGGAGCGTTTGGCCCAGGAGTTTCTGACCCTCAAGCAGGGTACTGAGTCTGCTACGGTGGTTACGAGGATGTTCCATGAGCGGGCGATGTTCTGCCCAGAGCACGTGTCCTCCGAGCAGGCACGTATGAGCCAATATTTGAGCATTCTGAGGAGGGATATATATGAGTTTGTGGCGAGCTCAACGTACCGAACATTTACCGAGCTTCAGGAAAATGCCCGGAAGAGGGAGATACAGCTGGAGACCCAAGCCGGGGAGGAGGCTGAGTCTCAGGGAAGAGATCGGAGGCCGGCTCAGTCTCAGCCGACAGCCAAGCGGGCCAAACCCACTAATTCGAGATCTGGGAACCAGAAGGCCTGCACTTGTGGCAAGTGCGGCAAGAGTCACGATGGGATATGTAGAGCAGGGTCTTGCTACAAGTGTGGCAAGGAGGGGCACATGGCTAAGGATTGCCCCAAGGGTTTTTCAGTCTGTTTTCATTGCAACTAGACTGGACACCGGAAGGCAGAGTGTCCACAGTTGCGAGGGTCAGTGCAGGGAGCATTTCCGGGATCAGCCCCTGCTGCGGTGAGAGTCGCGAATGTTCAGCCTGCGAAGGTTGAGGCACCGAAGGCACGCGGGAGAGCCTTCCAGTTGACTGCGAAGGAGGTCCGCGCAGCACCCGATGTCGTGGCCGGTATGTACTCTTTCATGTATTCTTTTATATTATGTGATGATTGTGCTTATATATTGTTATGCGTAGGTACCTTCCTTGTGAATTATGTACCTTCTCTAGTGTTATTTGACTCGAGTGCGAGTCAATCTTTTGTATCGTTGGCCTTTAGCTGACACATCAGTATTAGTAGAGAGGCGATGAGTCGACCTCTGAGAGTTTCCATAGCGGATGAGAGAACGGTGTATGCCACCGAGGTGATTCGTGGTTGTGTACTCGAGATTTTCGGGGTTGAGTTTCCGATAGATTTGGTCCCTATTGCGATGGGGGATGTCTGTGTCATCGTGGGCATGGACTGGTTGAGCAGATTTGGAGCCATCATCGACTGCAAGCGGCAGCTGGTGACCATGCAAGACCCTAGTGGGGGAGTTCTTACGGTATACGACGAGGGTACACGTTCCGGTTCAGCGTTTTGCTCAGCCGCTAGGGCGAGGCAGAGCCTTCAGCAGGGATGTAAGGGATTCATAGCATATGTTATGGATGCAAGGTTTGAGTCGGAGAGACTGAGGTCTGTGGGAGAGGTTCTGATAGTGCGTGAGTTCCCGGATGTATTTCCGGAAGAGTTGCTGGGCATACCCCCTGTGAGGCAAGTGGAGTTCAGTATCGATTTGGTTCCGGGGGCCGCGCCAATCGCCAAGGCGCCCTATCACCTTGCGCCTCCTGAGATGCAGGAGTTATCCTCGCAGCTGCAGGAGCTGCTGGGAAAGGGATTTATTCGGCCGAGTAGTTCACCGTGGGGAGCTCCTATCCTTTTTGTCAAGAAAAAGGATGGTTCACACCGGATGTGCATTGAATACCGGGAGTTGAGCAAGTTGACGGTCAAGAACCGTTACCCGTTGCCAAGGATCGACGATTTGTTCGATCAGTTGCAGGGAGCATCCTGGTTTTCCAAGATCGACTTGAGGTCTGGATATCATCAGGTAAGGGTGCGAGATGATGATCTTCAGAAGACACCATTCAGGACTTGTTATGGGCATTACGAGTTCGTGGTGATGCCTTTCAGGCTCACCAACGCAGCAGCGGTGTTCATGGACCTCATGAACAGGGTGTGCACATCGATGTTGGATCGCTCGGTGATCGTATTCATCGACGACATTTTGGTGTATTCGAGATCTAGAGAGCAGCATGAGGAGCATCTGAGGGAGTTCCTAGGGGTTTTGAGATCAGAGAGGCTTTATGCCAAGTTCTCCAAGTGTGATTTCTGGTTACGAGAGGTCCCGTTCCTAGGACATCTCGTTAACCAGAAAGGGATATTGGTTGACCCGGCCAAAATTGAGGCAGTGATGAGTTGGGAGGTGCCGAGGTCACCCACGGAGATCAGGAGGTTTCTAGGTCTGGCAGGCTATTATCGGAGATTCATCAGGGATTTCTCCAAGATCATTGTGCCACTCACTAAGTTGACCCGGAAGGGTGTAGTTTTTGCTTGGGGCCTAGAGCAGCAGGCCTCCTTCGAGACACTTCGCCAGAGATTATGCGAAGCCCCAATGTTAGCCCTTCCGGAGGGAATGGAGGATTTTGTGGTATATTGTGACACGTCGATATATGCAGAGGGGTCATGTGATAGCGTATGCATCGAGGCAGCTGAAGCCTCATGAGGCGAGGTATCCTACCCATGATTTAGAGTTGGGGGCAGTAGTGTTCGCCCTCAAGATTTGGCGTCACTATTTATATGGGGTCTGGTGTACCATTTACACGGATCACAAGAGCCTGAAGTACTTGATGGATCAGCCCAACCTGAATATGCGACAGAGGAGATGGCTAGATGTGGTAAAGGATTATGATTGTGAGATCCTGTACCACCCAGGAAAAGCCAACGTAGTGGTCGATGCCTTGAGTCGTAGGGCGGAGAGTGTTCCGATGCGTGACATTTGTATGAGGTTGACGGTGATGACTCCGGTGTTGGATACCATTCGAGGAGCTCAGACCGAGGCCATTAGACCAGAAAACCAGAAGAGAGAGTGGGTTATCGGGCAAGTATCAGAGTTCGTTACCAATATTCGGGGGCTTATGACGTTTCAGGGTCGGATTTGGGTGTCGCATGTGGGCGGAACGCGTACCATTTTGATGGAAGAGGCTCATCGATCAAAGTTCACGATCCATCCTGGGGCCACTAAGATGTATTTGGATCTGAAAAGGGAGTATTGGTGGCCCTGCATGAAGAGGGACGTTGCATGGTTCGTGGAGAGGTGTCTAACATGTCGTAGGGTTAAGGGCGAGCATCAGAGACCGCACGACAAATTGCAGCCGTTGGAGATTCCCAAGTGGAAGTGGGAACAGATTGCCATGACTTTATCACCAAATTGCCAAGGACTGCGAGGGGGGTCGATGCAATTTGGGTGATTGTAGACCAGTTGACGAAGAGCGCTCATTTCCTCGCTATTAGCGAGAGCTCTTCCGCAGAGAGGTTGGCAGAGTTGTATGTGAGGGAAGTGGTAACACGACATGGAGTACCGATCTCGATTGTCTCAGACCGAGATGTGCGTTTCACCTCTAGATTCTGGAAGAAATTCCATGAGGAATTGGGTACTAGACTGCATTTCAGTACCGCGTACCACCCCCAGACTGACGGACAGAGTGAGCGGACGATTCAGACGCTCGAGGATATGCTCCGGGCATGTGTGTTGGACTTCGGTGGGAGTTGGGACACGTACTTACCTTTGGTGGAGTTTTCCTACAACAACAGCCATCATTCGAGCATTGGTATGCCACCCTTTGAGCTGTTGTATGGGAGGAGGTATCGGACCCCCATTTGTTGGGGAGAAGTGGGGCAGCGTGTGATGGGTAGTACGGAGATAGTGCTTCAGACGTCGGAGCAGATCCAGCAGGTCAGGCAGAGGTTGTTGACCGCTCAGAGTCGCCAGAAGAGTTATGCTGATAGGCGACGATTCGAGCTCGAATTTCAGGTCGGTGATTTGGTGCTTCTGAAGGTATCTCCTTGGAAAGGAGTGATCCGATTCAGAAAGAGGGGCAAGCTGGGACCCCGGTATATTGGGTCGTTTAGAGGGATCGCGAGGGTGGGAAGGGTAGCGTATCGCTTGGAGCTACCTGCAGAGTTGGGTCAGATTCATGACACCTTCCACGTGTCGCAGTTGCGAAAGTGTATAGCAGATAAGTCGGTAGTGGTGCCATTGGAGGATGTTCAGGTGGATGCGAGCCTGAATTATGCTGAGAGACCGGTTGCGATCAGGGATCGGAAGATCAAGGTTTTGAGGAACAAGGAAGTGTCTCTGGTTTTGGTTCAGTGGCAACATCGAAAGGGGTCCGAGATGACTTGGGAGTCAGAGTCGGAGATGCGGGGGCAACATCCAGAATTGTTCGAGGAATGAGACTTCGGGGGCGAAGTCTGGTTCGAGTGGGGGAGAATTGTAACACCCCGATATTCAGGTATTATTCTTTCACCCTTGTTCTTAGTGTTTGGCCATGTTTGGCCCTTGAGTGACTTTTGTTGAGCAAGTGAGTACGCTGGGCGTACCATAGGGGTACGCTGCGCGTACTCAAGCGCTTAAAAATGACGCGTTTTCGCCTTGGTACGCTGGGGTTAAGCCGGGCGTACCAGGCCCACGTGTAAAACCCTAATGTTGTGTTGTACACTATTTAAAGGATGCTAAGGCTCATTTCTCAGCCTCCATATCAGTGAGTAAAACCCTAAGAGAGAGCCCCCATCGTCCTTAGTGTGTGAGAGTGTTGTTTTGAGCTAATAGTTCCTTGGTGTGTTAGTGAAGAAGGAAGAAAGGAGCTTGTGGAGACTAGAAGCTTGAAGTGCAAGTTTGGATCTGAGATCTACAGAGAAAGGAGCTGCATTTAGAGGTATAAAGTTCAAAACTTTCCTCTTCTTTTTGGTTTGATGTTGCATGTGCCATTTCTAGGGTTAAAAACCCTAAAGGTGGAGAATTTATGAGTGTATGTAGGGTGCTTCATGGTCCGAGATATGTCCCTTTTCAGTGGTATTTGAGGTCTAGATCCATAAAGTTCCCATCTTGGTCATTGTTAGGAGGTCATGCTTGAGTTCTATGCTTCCTAAGGTTGGAGAATGAATGTTTTGAGTGCTAGTGACTTATTCAGCCATGCAAAGGCTTAAAGTCATCGACTTTATGGTTTAAGAGGATTAGAAATGGTCAGATCTAAAAGTTGGACGTGGGTCTTAACCGTTTAAGACCTAAAAGAGTTAAGTGCTGAAACTGGGAGTACGCCAGGCATAAATCCCAGTACGCGCCGCGTACTGGGTAGCGTCCCCCGTTTCTGAGAGGCAACCGGCTACGCCCAGCGTACACATCTGGTACGCGCAGTGCAACCCGGAAAGTTGACTTTTGAGTTGACTTTTAGGGTATGGTCTATTGTGGGGCCTTTGAGATATCAGAGGGGTAAAATGGCCTTTTACCCTTCTGAGAGTATTATAAGAGGACATGGTCTAGCCTTTGAGAGTTATAATAATTAGGGTATTTATTTTGATTAGGCGGAGGTTAGACCAGCGTTACCGAGTCGGAGATTTACCGAGATACCCGAGGTGAGTCTTCTCACTATACTTTACCTAGTGTGGTAACAAAGTTATGTGATAGAGTATTTTAGAGTTATATGCCAGTGTAATTGCATGTTACTTATGTGCTATGATTTATTGTGATATGTGTTATGCATGATTCAGAGTTACAGAGTTAGGACCTTCGGGTCCACAGAGTTAGGACTTTCAGGTCCACAGAGTTAGAGCCAGAGGGCCCATAGAGAGTTGGGGCTGGAGGGCCCCATTGAGACACATAGACCTGAGGGTCAACAGAGTTACAGCCTCGAGTGGCTATTATGTGTTAGAGTGGTATTTTGGGGAACTCACTAAGCATTTATGCTTACAGTGTTATGTGTTATGTGTTTCAGGTACCAGTGATGATCGCGGAAAGGCGCCGGCATGATTCGTACACACGCACATCGGAGATTTTATATATACATTGATCTTGGGTTTTGTACTAATACAATGTTGATACAATGTTTTATTTACGATTTCAAATGATATTTTATGGGTTACAAAAGTAAAAAATTGTTCAAATTTTTACGGTGTTACAACTACAATTATATTGATTAAACTAGCTTATTGACATATCCTTAACAAAATATGTTGGGTTTTAGTTCATAAATAGTTTCATAAACAATAAAAATATGGCAACTGTAACAACCCGAAGTTTTCCATCGTCGAAAAACCCGTTCTACCCGTAAAAATTCGCCGTTAATCAATTCGTTTTGTTTCCATTTTGGGTTAAATTATTTAAATTTATATGTTTATTTTAATCCAATGAGTGTCCAAAACCCTTTGTAACTCATGAAATTAGCCCAAAAATGTTTAATTCTAAAGGTTAGAAACGTCCCCGCCGGGTTACGAAAACTTAATCGGGTGCGACCTAAAGCCCCGTTTAATGCCGGTATCGAGTAGAATTCCATCGTGTCCAAGTTTTAGAACCTATATAAACATGTTTAAACATTCATTTGAAGCTTTTTCTTCCTCTCTCTACTCTCTCTCTAACCTCTCTCCTAAATCCAAGTTCAAGGGTCCAAAACTCAAATTTAAGGCCTCAAATCTCTAAGGTACCTTCCCTGGCTTGTTATGTAACCTCCCTAGCCTTCAAATTCGAGTTCAAAACATGGAATAGGACCACATTCATGAGTTTACGGCCCTGGAACATTCCTAGGCCGTGAACTCATATGAAATGGGTTTTGGAGCCCAAAAACCCTTTCAAAACACAATTGGACCTTAGATATGGCTAGATGACTTTATGGAATGGACCTAGAATGCCTTAAACTATAATTTAGAGACTTTTATATGAGTTTACAGCCAAGGATGGTGTCTAGGCCGTAAACTCATAATTATAGGGTTTTTAAGCCCTTAAACCCTTCCTAGACCCCAACAAGACATGGATATGACTTCTAGAATAATTGCTTTAGCCTTAGAACACTTTAAACATAAATTTTGAAGGGTTTGTGTGAGTTTATGGCCAAGGCATGTGCTTGGGCCATAAACTCCTTAAACAAGGGTGTAAACTCACTTCTAAGGTCTTAGAAAGCCATCCAACACCACCAAAAGCCTTGGAATAAATCATAGAACCAACCAAAAATAGTTTAAGGACCTTAAACACAACAAAACCTCACATATGAGAGTTTACGGCCATATAACATACTTCAAGGCCGTAAAGTCCTAAAAGGATGTCAAATGATGCCCAAAATTCATTTCTAGGCTTGTAGGAATTTTTAGAATCACATGTGATTAATTTTGGGACCTTAAAAACAATTATTCAAGGAGATATGAGAGTTTACGGCCATAGGCCCCATGCCAAGGCCGTAAACTCCCTTAAAGGTTGTATTTGGTGATTTTAATTCAATCCAAGCCTTAGGTAAAATTATTCCAAGCATTTCCAAGTGTTAATATCCATTTGTGACACATTAAACACCATAAACCACCCCACCATGAGTTTACGGCCGTAAACTCATGGGGAATGGGTGTTATTAGGGATGAGCATCAGAACCGGGTACCCGCTTTTGGAACCGGAACCGCCTTGGAACTGCCGGGTCTGGAACTGAAACTGCCTTAAGCGGTTCTGGTTCCGGTTCCTAAAGTTATGGAACCGCCTTAAGCGGTTCCGGTTCCAATTCTCATTTTTTTGGAACCGCTACCCGCTGGGTACCCGTCGAAACCGGTTTATATATATATATATATATATATATATTGGTATTTCATATAAATATGTGTGTGTTACTTAGACCGGTTTAGAATATATTATGTCCCTTTCTGGTCCGAATTGATTCGATTTGGATCGAACTAAGTTGCGGTTTTATCGAAAAAAGTTAAAAAAGTTAATGTAACCGGGTTACCCGCTCCCGGAACCGGAACTGCCGGTTCCGGGACTGGATCCAAAAATTTAAGAACCGCCTAGACCGGTTCCGGTTCCGGTTCTAACTTTTTAGGAACCGCCGGTTCCGGTTCCGGTTCCGGTTCTCGCCGAATGAGGCGGGTACCCGCCTCTGCTCATCCCTAGGTGTTATGGCCGAAAAATCCATTAGGGAGTTTACTCTTGGGGAGTAAACTCATTTCCCAAGTCCCTCGCATCATTACACGTCCTTAAACGCCACCCGGGTCCTTCCAAACACTTGCAATGGGGTGTTTCCGCGACCAAAAGTGTTTGTCCCTAACAATTAAGTAATCTAAGTCCTAATTAGATACAAATGTGTATATTTTCATTTTACATAGGAATCTCGTACGTTTTCAAGCCCCGAACCAACGTTTAGCATCCGAAATCGTCACATTTCTCGTCTGGTGAGTTCATACCCCTACCCTTTTTCACTGTTTTCACTGTTTTCAGGGGGGATACAAGCAAACTATAATTGTTTTCAAAACCTAACATTGATGTGTTTCAAATAGTATCTGGAAAAATTTATAAATACTTTTACCCCTTATGTACTATGCTGAGCATAAGGGATGATTTATCAACTACAACTAAATGGATTTTAGTTAAGAAAATAACCTAACTAATCAAATTATTATGGGAATAATTTGGGGTTCTTTAGTGTTCATTTTATCATGTACTAATATGTATATAAAGTTATTAGATAAACTATGTCTAATTCAGTTTATCTCCGTATCATTTAAATGTATTGCCAGATAGTTTCATTGTATGTATCTATATTCGCTGTATTATGTTTCATAATCTTTTGTATGTTTGATATCGTATGAGAACCCTGTGAATAGTTTAGTACTAGTCTGTGAGTTAGTCACTACCCTTTATGGATGATCAGTAAATCCTCCCCGGAAGTGTAACCAGAGTCTCCTAGAGGGAGAGCGAGGAATTTGTGAATAGATCAATCGGGACTGACAATCCCACACCTTAACTGCTAGCTACAGTTAGGCGGGCACGCCTGGGGTGACAAATTTCTGGATATCATTCGATGTCTGACAAGCGTCAAGGAGGTCTCGTTATCGTATCAGCATGGTTACCCAACTCACAATATGTATTAATATAAGTTTATTCACAGTATTGTTTTGGGTTTGGTTTTGACTTTGTTTCGATTCCGTATCTACTTTTTGTAAAGTATCTATAACTTGTACTGGATGTTTGTCCCATGGTTTTTAACTATATCTTATACGGGATAGTAATCCCATGGTTTTGGATCTATATCTATTACGGGATAGTAATCCCATGGTTTACACTTATATCTTGTCCGTGATAGTGATCTCATGGTTTTCAATCTATATCTATTTTGGGATAGTAATCCCATGATTTCGATCTATATCAAGTACGGGATGATAATCCCATGGTTTAAATCTATATCTTGTCCGGGATAGTAATCCCATGGTTTCCAATCTATATTTTCATATATATCAAATTATCTTGTATCTAGTCTGGATGGTAGTCCCATGGTCTTTAATCTGTATTTTCATATGTATCAAACTATCTTATATCTCGTTCGGGATAGTGATCCCATGATTTTCAATATATAGTTTTGTGTATTAAACTATACTTTGTGATATACAACCGGTCTTACAATTAGGAAAATATGGGATTTTCCTGGGGTAAAATACAACACATAAACGAATTGGTAACAAGTGATAACTAAACTAAGTCTACATAAGAAAATATGGGATTTTCTTGGATAACAACCTCTTTGGTAAACTAAAGGAAACTAGTACATTTTCTTAAAAACAAACATCTTATGAACTCACCAGCTTTATGTTGATTTTCAAAACCGCTTGTATTCTCAGATCCAAGTTAGACAGGTACCCGACGATATCTTTTGGTGAAGACAGGGTGCTCAGAAGACTCGTCTCAACTTTTGTTAACATGATGCATATGTATATCTTGTATAACTTTACTTTTGAAACAAATGTAAATTTCTATATGTAATGTAATGGTTGTTTACTTTACTTACTATGTGCATTGGATTTGATGCTCAACGTGGAGTCCGCCCCGGAAATGTTTCCGCCTTCGGTTTTCGGGGTGTGACAGCAACGGAAGACTTTGATTTTTGAAATAATATAAACATTTTTATACCCACCAGGATCTTCTTGCAAGTTTTAAAAAGATTAAAACACCAACCAAATAAGAGGTGAAGAAATAAAAACCATTATAGTTATTTGGGTCATCTTGGGAGGTTTGGAAGTTGATGAAGAATGTGGAACCTTTGAGACACCAAGTATGGTTCAAAGAGACCAAAATGCAAACATCAAATCTTCAAAGTGCAAGACTAGAGAAGATATGGAGAGGGAGGGAGAAACTCTCGGCCATAGCAAGATAGAATGGGGCAAGAACTTCAAGAGTGGAAGCCTCATCTTTATAGTGCCTAAAATAGAAGTTATTAACCATTGGTTCCTTCAAATTTAGAGAAACTTGTCTCCATGTCATAAGTGTGTTTCCCATGCCTTCAAAGCATGGTTAAACAAGTCATACACTTCTTTTTATGTAAATCTTGAAAATTGGATAAAGAAGAAGAGTTTGTTTATATTTTATAAACTCAATGTTTATAAGATATAAACTTTTACTTTTCGTAAAAGACAAAAAGCTTAACTAGTCCAAAATATTATACATGACTTAATAAACCATACCATATGATATATTATGTTACTCGATAATGAAAATTATTATTTCCATTAAATAAATAATTTCCAATTTAATTATAAGAGTTTTATTGAATATTTATTAAAATCAATTTCTAATAAATAATCAATTGTATCACGTTGTTGTTAGTGTGACCCATTAGTGTCATATGTTATTTAGCAATATCATTTTAATATAACTCTTGAGCATACTAGATCTTTCACTCTCCCACTTGCACAAGACTCATATTAGACTGATATAGACAGTTGTGAACGTCTAGCAACATTTCACTACCCCTAAGACCATACGACTGTTTGTGCCATTCTCTCAATGCCCAATTCCCAAAAAGCTCAAAGCTACAATTGGTGTATAAGGTATGTTTATCAATTATCCCTTTGCTACAGACATCATGTTGAACATGAGATTTGAATTGCGATCAATCTCGTTTGTTGTTCAACTTTTGGTAAGGCGCCTTAGATGTCTAACTCTCAACACATAAGAGGAACTAATCTCATCTTGACTACATAATCCTCTTGCATAGTTCACACCATACCTGAAAAAGGCTTTTATAACTGCCCGGTTAAGGAACAACATTTGACCATTATCAAAGCATAGTACTCCCTACACTTAAGTCTCACTATGTATCTCAGGTATTAAGGATACAAAGATAGTACCTTGTAATCAAGTATCATTAATGATAGCGATCCATGAGATGATCTTGATGCGGGTCAGTTCAATACTAGTTCTCTAACAAGTACCTATGAAACTTGGTTACAACCACTTGTGTGACAACCCGAAATTTCCATTCTAAATCAAACCATTTCAATCCAATAGTATTAGAGCAGTTACAGTGAAAATTCGAACTTTTGGAATAAGTTTGGCAGTTTTAGGGTTTTACACCAAAAAGGGGTATTAGGAGAGTGGTTGCACTAGGATTTTGTGCAACACTGTAAATTCCATTATCCTAGAATCATTAGAATCCATTCCGAGATTAGAAATATTTTCTGCCAAAAATCTCAGGACTATAAATAGAATTCTGAACCAAATTGGTTCATTAGTTGAATTCCATTTAGAGAAAAGCCCATTTCTCTCTCACGGATCTTCGGGTTTTCATCCCAGATTGTGAGTCTACTTCCCTAGATGTGTTTTAATACTTGTTATATGCTTTATAACATTGTTACATGTCCAAAATCATCCAAGATCACAAGGCTTTTGGAGTTTACGGCCAAGGGTTTCTTGGGCCGTAAACCCCATTTCCAAGGGACAAATGTGCCCTAACTCACCCCCTTAAGCCTAAGGACTTTAACCCTCATATGCTTGTGACTATTTTAGACATCAAAACACTTCAAAATCATAAGTTTATAGGAGTTTACGGCCAAGAACATTTCTTGGGCCGTAAACCCCTTTTCCAAGGGCTAAAAGTGCCCTAATCACCCCCAAAGGCTTGGAATTCATGTTAGACAAATACCTTAAAGTGTTTAGGACCTAGAAAACTCATGAAAAGCTCAAGTGTTGAAGAGTTTACGGCCAAGAGTATTTCTTGGGCCGTAAACTCCCATAAAGGGGTCAAATGACACCCTAAACACTTCCTAAGGCCAAGGGACAATTTTGACAAGTACCTAGATGATTTATGGACTAGCTAAAACATTTTTGAACCCCATGTTTGAGGGAGTTTACGGCCCAAGATGTTCTATGGCCGTAAACTCCAAGAAATGGTACCAAATGGTGCCATAAATCCTCTTAAGGCCAAGTACAAAAGCTTAGAATTGTTCCTAGTTATTTGAAATACTTGAAGGCACCATAATCACCCTCCCAAGGGAGTTTACGGCCGTAAACTCCAAGGGAAAAAGGGTCTTTGGGCCGTAAACTCCCCAAAGGAGTCAATATGGTGCCCAAACACTTGTATATGCCTTGAAACAATTCCCACTAAGGTTGTAGTAATTGAAAGTACCATCCCAAGCCTTGGTTGGGAGTTTACGGCCAGGAACTTACTTCCTTGGGCTGTAAACTCTAATGAATATGGTCTTTTGACCTTAAACTCACATTAGGGGCATTGCACTCCTTTGTTGCAACCCTTTAGCCTCCTAGCACTTGACCAAAAGTGTTATCCTCGCGCTTAAATGTTATTACTTGTATAATTAGTGTTATAAACACTAATTATTTATATACATATGTTTTCATATGTAATTAGGATCATTGTGTGTGTCTAAGTCTCCACTTGACACCAAGCACTTGTCCGATCCTTCCGTTCGATAACAGTCCGTTCAATTCCAGTCACTTACCGCAGGTGAGTTCATACCCCTTAACTAATGTTTTAAACTCTTTTTAAATGTTTTATGGGGGGGGGGGATACAAGTAGAATCATGCTACTTATTATGTCAATCACATGTGATTAGCAAGTAGGATTATATTACTTATTACATCAATCACATGTGATTAATATACAACAATCAAATGATTTGGCTACTCATTAGCCGTTTTACCAAACAGTTTCCTTCAAATGACTTTTTATAACATTTTATATGTTTTAAACTCCTTTTTACACTGTACATCTTACTCCGTACATTTCCTTTCAAACTTATTTACAACCGTGTTTCAAACAAATGTTTCATTATACTTAAATTGTTTTATTAAACTTATGCCTTCAAATTGTTTTATAGATTGACACCAAGTCGATCTTTTCTTAAAATAATACTTATATTTCAAATGTCTTACAAATCTTATTTATGCTTTTATATTATAAATTGCATGCCTCTATATGTATACTTATATAAGAAATGTTTAAAAGACTTAGGAAGGCTATCCACCCTATTTCCTTTTCACGCCTTGAGATGTGGTCTGGTGGGATTTTGCGTATTCGTCCAAAGGTCGTTTAAATATTAGTTATGTATCATGTACACATATATAGTCATAAAAGGTCCTTCCAGTTCATCCTATGCCCTTGGGTAGCAAGGGTATACATCCATGTCCATACGTACACTTAGATTACTAGAAAGCTACCATATGGGTAGTTCAGGAAGATACTAGAAGCATTGCTAGAACGCGATATCATTCAATGAGTCAGTTCATTCATGAGTCAATACTTTCTAGAACTTTTCAGTACATTACATATACAGCTATACTAGGACGAGAACATATACAACTATACTAGAATGATTACATTACTATACTTGCTAGATAGAGAGAACACACATTACAGCTAGCACACGTAGAACATTACAGTACACTACTGTACTATTACATGATCGCTCTTACTTGAGTACAATTACATGATCACACTTACATATACATAGAACAGACGTCATTAGGTGCTATAGCACGGAACCAGTTCAGGATCTAACTATACTGATGAATCACACCATAATTGTGATAGTTATATCGAGTATACATGATCATTCGGTAATGTGGATGCTCACGGCTTGCGTTCATGCATGGGTCGTGGGTAGGTCCCAAAATCCCTTTGATAGGGGAGCGTATAGTCTGGGATCTAGACATCACATTATACCTTATCCCTCAAATAAGGCAGTTGAGTACCGATGTAGTTATTTTTATTAAATACTACAGTACTTGGAAGTATTACCCTAGATTTAAGGTAATAAGTACGGTTGTAGTTGGACACTACACCATAGTACTACATTGATTTTCCATTACATATTTTTAGTGATAACCTCACTTAAACATTATTGTACAAACTATATTTTTGAATAATGATAGTTATACTTTGGAAAATACATCCTCTTACAAGAGACACACACATTCAGAACAGTTAGGTCTTGGTAAAAGACTACATTCAGAACAGTTAGGTCTTGGTAGAAGACTCCTTTTATTATTAATAGGAATCATAGGGATTCTAGGGTTTTTCAAACACTTACAGTTCATATACACTTTCAATACTTTTAAGTACATATACTTACATTTTCTCACATACAAATTAAGACACTAAATACTTATGATCTCACCAGCTTTAAAGCTGATACTCGCTTTCAAAATTACTTGTATCCTCAGGTCATCATAGACAGGTATCGATGCAAGGAGAAAGGAAGATGGAGCTTGTTCAAGGCTTATCTTTCATTTTGATTTATGCTTTAGTGTTTATCAAAATTTGACAGAACACATTTGTATAATAATTATATTATTAATGCAATGGATGATGTTGTTGCTTGTTTACTACTTTACATTGTTGTTGATATTATACATGACGTCCTCCGCCCCAGAACGTTTCCACCGTTCCTGGTTTTGGGGTGTGACAACTTGCCTACTTTCATTTAGTGAGAGTCAACCAATCCAATTCATATTAGTCTTACTTTATAATTGCTCCCACAATTATAATCGACTATGAACTTTTAGAATAATATTATTATTCATGGATTAAGCATGTTAATATAGAACACAACAAGTATTAACGTGATGACTATATCCCAATATATCATAACATTATCTAATAATTGTTTTTATAATGTTCCAATATCCAAATCAAAAATCCATTTCTATAATAATAAAGTCTTATAGCTGAAGTGTGATAATTCACACTTAACTCAAAAGAATGACTTTATCAATGGATCTGACAACATTTAATTTGTGTGAATTCTGTGAATACTATCATATCCATACTTAACTTTACTCTAAGTATAGTTAAATTTCTTGGAGAATATGATTGGTGTTCTTTCGTGACACAGGGTCTCTTAGCTTAATTAAGTATACTCTCAAATTCACAAAGATTTCTATGTGATCCTTGAATGGCAGAAATCAACATAGTTTTTCAATAATCTCGTTCATCCAATCATATTTGAATTCAACTTCTATAATAGTTACTAACATGTACGTGTATAACCTGAAGTATGCCTTTGCTACCCAAAGGTACTGAACTGACTGAGGAAAACTTTTATGTCTACATATGTACACATGATATATAACTAATATTCAGACGACATTCGGACGGATAACCGATATCCCATAGCCACATCCCAACGAGGAAAAGAAAATAGAGTGAGTTAGCCTCCCTAAGTCCTTTAAACATTACTTATATAACTATACATATATGGGCGTGCATTTGATAATATAAAAGCATAAAAGAAGTTTTGTAAAACCTTTGAAAAAGATTAATATCTAAGAAAAGGTCGACTTGATGTCAGTTTATAAAACGATTGAAAATATTTTGTTTGATAAGACAGTTTAAGTATAAGGAAAACCTTTGTTTGAAAACACCTTTGTAACAGAGTTTGAAAGGAATTTACAGTGTGTAAGACAGTTTGATAAAGAGTTTTAAACATGTAAAAACATTTTTTAAAAAAAATCATTTGAAGTAATATGTTTGGCAAAACTGCTAAACGTGTAGTAACTCTATTTGTATACTGGTTGTAAATCTCATATGATTGATTAATTAACAGCAAGTATAGCAAAAGATTGATGTTTTTCGTACGAGGTTAATCGTATGTTTACTTGTATTCCACCCCTTAAAAGTATTTAAAAAGCATTTAAAATGTACTTAAAGTGTGTTTGTAGGGGTATGAACTCACTTGATAGATTGAAGAAAGCGAGACGAAACCGAGCAGAATTTCTACTCGAGAAAGCGGATTTCTCAGGAATCTCGGGAGCGTAAAACTTCCTTCCGAGCTTGGATATGAAAAACGGGACTTTGGGATGACTCCAAGGGTTGAAACGCAGAGTTTCGGCGCGAGAAAGGGAGGAAATGAGCAAAAATGGCTGGCACCCTCGCATTCTATTTATAGTGGCTGGAGGTCCTCGGTACGCTGGGCGTACGAGAGTACGCGAGGCGTACTCATTCGTCATGCATGACCGCATCCTCGGTCGAAGAATCGGAGCGACGTGGACGAGCCGGAGACTAGCATCCAAGTACGCTGGGCGTAACTTGGATTGGTCTGATGACTCCTCCTTCGGATAATACCAGATTTTTAATTAAATTTATATTTTAATTATTTAGTAAACTTCAAAAATTCATATCTTCCTCATATGAACTCTGTTTTCGACGTTCTTTATATCCACGCGTAGGTGAGACTACGATCTACAACTTTCGTTTAGACTCTGTCTGCTAATTTTGACTTTATTTTTAATATTATATTTTTAATAGATCGGGACAGTAAATGTCCGTTAAAATTCCATAACTCCTTCATCCGATGTCTGTTTTCGCCAGACTTTTTACCGTTGTAATACCATTGATGAGATCTTCGATTCTTGTTTAGGTCATGTTGGCAAAAATCTGTTTGATCTCGATTTCGAGTTTTTAGCTGTCTACTGCTATGTCTGAAACTTCGAAAAATCATAACTTCCTCATATAAAGTCAGAGTTGGACGTGCTTTTTATGTACGTTTACGGTTTAATGATATCTAAAACTTTCATTTAGATACCTAAGGCTAAAAATTATTGTATTGAAACTTCGCGTTTTACGTCTATCAGTGTTGCTGGTTTTGCCGAGAATCTTTGGTTGGTCATAACTTCTTCGTTATAACTCGGATTTTAGGGTTCTTTATATCTACGAAAACCTTGATATGATTCCTACTACTTTATTTAACCCAAATAAGATTTTAGGAAAGTTAAATTTTGACCTAAATTTGACTTGCGTTCCATCATATTGCCTCGAAATATCGGGTTGTCACAAAAAGCATTTCAAACCCTTTGTCGATCATCTGGAAGAGGAACTAACACTCCCTGCTTCTCTCTCCTGATTGCTTCATCATATAAACTTAATTGATTTTATACGTTGCTTTCAGAATCCTTCTTCAAACACTCTCCACCAGTAAGCTCACTCTTTGTGCTAATCGATTTGATTTGAATTATAATTTGTCGATTTATGTGCTCATCGTTGTTTTTGATGCACTTTTTATACGCTTTCAATCGGTACGAATATTGAGCTGCTTATTTAAATTAACAACTTCAAAAAATCTCATCGCTCTAATGTGATGGAACTCGATATTGAATTTATAAAGACCTGTAAATATACTGAAACTCTAATTTAAACATGAGGTGATAATTTTTTTGATATACACATAATGGGAACTCGATGTTGAATTCATGAAAAAAGAACGTGTGTTTCCTTATTTTCCATAAGTGTGATTCCCTCTTCAATTTCGCCTCCATCACAGAAACGACGACCTTCCCTCCTCCAAAACACCATATTGTCAGCGCCTCGGCTTCCTCCACATCGTATTATGTACGCAGGGCATACTAGATAAAGTTGGAAACCCTAATTTTCAGGGTTTGGATGGTATTTAAACATCTTTATGGCCTCATTTCTCTTCACCTAAACAACCTCTACCCTCTCTTCGTGATTTGAAACCCTTTAAGCATCTTGTGAGGCCATTTCAAGCATTAAAGAGTGTGTTTGTGTGATTAGAAGAAGAAGGAAGGAGATCAAGCTCAACTTGGAGGAAGAAGCACCTTATATCTGGGATTCGTATTTCATTGCAAGCCTTTCAAGGTATAAAGCTTGCACCTTTGTCTTTTAATCTTGTAGATCTAGAAATGGGGGGTTTTATGTCGCCTTTTTGGTCCCAAAAGTCTCATCTTGTGCATGGATTGTTCTTGTCATTTTGAGTCGTCCTTTTAGACCCTTGGAGGGGTCCTAAGCCATACAAATAAAGTCCCTTTGGTTAGATTTGCTCCATGCATCTTGTAAAATGTCTTAATGGATTAAGACCTTGTGTTAAGAACTTTTTGGACTTGTAAAATCATAAAGTTGGAAACTTTGTGACTCTAGAGCGTATTTGGACCTTAGATCTGAAATATGGGCTTAAGTGCTTAAGCTATTAAGCACTAAATGGAGTTTGGAGGCTGCGAGGGTACGCCCTGCGTACATGGGAATACACACCACGTACCCCGTCAACCACCTCGATGGTGGTCTTCTGCGAGGCTTCGCGTACGCTAAACGTGCCTCCGGGGTACGCCTCGAGTACTCGTATGGGTCAACCTTGTTGAGTTTACTAGGTTGAGTTGACTCGATTGGGTTGACTCGGTTGACTTAGTGGGTTTGATCAGTTGACTTTGACCAAGTTTGACCTTGAGGGTATTTTAGGTATTTTGGGATTTTGATGGAATTGTTCACTTGGTGGAAATAAGTATCGGTTAGAGAGCTGAGATTTGGAGTTGGACCTCACCAGTTCTGTTAAGTTTGCGAGGTGAGTTTTCCTCACTATACTTACTGGTCGAAGGCACCAAGGCCGACCTATCTGTTTGATGATATTCGTTGATATGCTGAGTAAGGAATAGATATGTATGCTAGTTTTGATATGCTAGTTTGGTAGATCAGTAGGAATACATGTGATACTGTCTGTATGATTATCTGTATATGTTAGTATCTGTTATATGTCGACATATTGTGTGGGTTGGGTTGAAGTTGTACTGCTCCGTGCGGTAACCAACAAACCCTTGAGCAATTTAGATATGAGTTAGGGTCGGGTAGGGCATGCTAGACTCGTACCGAGGGCTTGGTGGTATTCAGTCCGATGATTGATCTGGTCAAGGAGCAAGCCAGGCATAAGCTGTGGGTCCCGAGGGCAAGCCAGACTTATGCTGTGGGATTAGAGGTAATTCAGTCTTTTAGTTGTGGACCCAATGCATGCTGCTATTGAATATGTGCTATTTGTTTATGTGTTGGTACTTTGAGGGAACTCACTAAGCTTTGGCTTATAGTTTTGGGTTATATTTCAGATGACCGCGAAGACGTGATTGTACATCTCCTCGTGTTTTGATTTATGATTTTGGGAAAACTCTGATATTAAACATGTTTTGAAAACTATATTGTAAACAATGATGATTTGTGGATTGGTTTTAAAAGTTTAAAATTTTCATGATTTTTATGAGTGTTACATTAAACGAACGAATATAAACAAACAATGTAAATGAATGTTCACAAACATAAATGAACGAATGAGACCATTGTTCATGTTTGTCCGTTTAACTAAATGAACGAGAATTTGTGTTCTTGTTTGTTCATTTATTAAATAAACGAACATAAATGAACTTCCTGCCGAATGATTCGCCGGACGTTCAGTTCGTTTACAGCCTTAGTCAAGACTTTATATGCATTAATTACGTTAGGAAAAACCAACTTTTTCATATATGTTAAAACATCGGTTGTGTTAGTAGTTTCACTCGGTAAGAACTCGTCAATCAACGTTAATTCTAGATAAAGTTAATCGACGTCAATATCTGATCGTTCAACATATTTAAATGTGCTAAGAACTCGTCAATCAACTATAACGACTTGGTGAGTTCAAGAGAAGGAATAGCATTGTAGGGACTTCCGACTTGGATTGACGAAAATAAGATGTTGAATTGACTTTGACGTGATGATAATACCTTTTAATGAGTTCCGTTTTCGAACCTAGATTACTAGTCTATTATAACAAATTATATATAAAAATTGGGTTCCCTCTATGAAATGGATCATGTGCGGTCGCTCACCTTCCACGCCCGGACCTGAAAGACGCTTGTGGCTTTACGAAGCAAAAAAATCATATTTTTGCAAAAAAAAAAAAAAAGTTTATAAACATATTGTTATCTTATTAACTTTTCCAAAATACACCTGATCAAAAGCACTCCAAACACATGTTTTACTCAAGTAAAGAAAGCGTTCCAAACCCTTTGTCGATCATCTGGAACAGGAACTAACACTCTCGCTGCTTCTGTCTCCTGATTGCTTCATCATAATCTTAATTGATTTTATACGTTGCTTTCAGAATCCTTCTTCAAACACTTTCGACCGGTAAGCTCTCTCTTTGTGCTAATCGATTTGATTTGAATTATAATTTGTCGAGTTATGTGCTCATAGTTGTTTTTGATGCGCTTTTTACACGGATTCAATCGGTGCGAAGATCGAACTGCTTATTTAAATTAGCACCTTCATAAAATCTCACCGCTCTGATGTGATGGAACTCGATATTGAATGTATAAAGACTTGTAAATATGCTGAAACCCTAATTTAAACGTGAAGTGATAACTCTTTTGATATACACATAATGGGAACTCGATATTGAATTCATGAACGCGTGTTTCCTTACTTTCCATAAGTGTGATTCCCTCTTCATTCTTGCCTCCATCACAGAAACCACGACCTTCCCTCCTCCAAATCACCATATTGTCGGCGCCTCCTGACCTACGGCCTATATGTTCACAGTTGTTTTTGATGCGCATTCTATACGGATTCAGTCACCACGAAGATTGAATTGCTTATTTAAATTCTCAACTTAATAAAATCTCACAGCTTTTATATGATGGAACTCGATATTGAATTTATGAAGACCTGTAAATATTCTGAAACCCCAATTTACACGTGAAGTGATAATTCTGTTGATTATACATAATGAGATGAGAATGGAGAATGAATATAAACAAAGAAGGAAAAATATAAAGATATTTACTTGATCACTTCTACCATCGACTCCAGGGTCTAATTTATGGGTTATAATCGAATTAAAAATTTTCAGCTTCATGGAGACATTCAAGTGGCATAAGTTTATAAAGATTGTGACTTACTGGTGATAAATTGGTACCAACAAAATCATTACTTAATTTGCATTTATCAAGATTGATTCTGTGGCATGTGTAAACTACTTGCTTTCAATGCACACTTTTTTTTGGTATTTAGTCAAATTCTGCCTGATATAAGGATACATGTTAGTAATTAAGAACTTAGTTTACTTGTAGTTATCAATATTATAATGTAGAAAGAAAAAGGAAGTAAAGTAAGATACTTTGAGTTCATGGTTCAGTGATTCTCTTTTCTAGTTGGTTCAGTTTGTTCAGTTATTTAGTCTTTGAGATGAACCCTGTATGGCATATTTTGATAACTTTTTTTAATCAGAAATTTAATATTATACTGGATGGGAAAATGGACCTGAAGTAGGAAGATAAAGCATTTCTTTGGATGTTATGTCATCAAACCCTTTTGGCAAGTTTGCAGCATCTTTCTCTCATTATCATCTGGAAAGGATTTGGATGACAGTGTTATTTTGATTCAGTCCACAATAAAGTCAAGGTATCTCTTTTAAAAATATTTCTTGTTGGTTTCAGTTTCATAATTTAATCTGCATATAAAGGACCTATATTTGTATCTTCTCAAGTCTAATTTCCATAGTGAAAGCTTATTCTGGATCATATTTGGTTTTTCTATATAACCAGGAAATGCCTCGCAAAGTATCATATGGAGTTGATTTTGATGAAGAGTATGATGCTTATGATGATTATCATGATGATTATGATTATAATCATGGCAATGGCATAGATGAAAACGAAACTGGTAATTAATCTTCTCTTGAGTTCCCATGTTTTTGATGGAATCAATCTAACTAAACTAATTGTATCTTTTGACTTGAATTCCTATTTACAGCTTGGGAACCTCCTGTTACAAAAGAAGAAATAGTGTATCAAAATGTTTGGCGTTGTCCTATTTGTACATATGATAATGATGAATATATGTCTTCATGTGATATATGTGGTGTCCTTCGCAACCCTTTAATCAAAAGCTCCAACAATGGCCAATCAAGTACAGGTACTCATATGTTCATGTTCTATTACATATTTACATTACACCCTCATAAATGAAAATATATCAATTTGGTCCCTTCACTCTCCATGGATTGTTGACTTACTAACATTTATTCAATATACATCACAAAGTTCAAAACTTTACTCAGATATAATTCCAAAACTTCATAGCTTTATTCAATATACATCACAATGAGCTTGTGCTGAATAATAACTTGAAAATTAGGGAGCTTACATACCTTTGAGAGTTAGGACTTTTTTTTTTTTTGTCTAATAGAGGAATCCTCTCCTTTCTCCTAGTGTCTTCATAGATTAGATTTTTTAATGCAGTTGATGGAATATGCACAAACTTTGGAGCATCAATGATGGCAAAGTCTCTTTTTACATCATTGCCATATGAGTCACCAAGAGGGGGTGTAACTGTAAACTTTCAACCACAGAAAGATGATTCTTCAAGAAAAGAGGACACATTCTCTCTTCACGTGCATGGAAAATTCCATGATTTACATAATGCCATTATCTCTGAAAAATCTTACAAGGTTAACATAGGTTTGCACATGCTCTTGACATAGATGACATCAAATATCAAATAAATAAGTTTAGTAACTACCCTTGAGTCCTTGACCTTGCCTTTTTTTGACTATTTCAGCCCCTTTCAAGTTTGATACCCCATCTCCAGATGATGTTGTTTCTTTGGGATTGAAGTCTTACAAATTAGGTTCCAAAGGTACTTGTTTTGTCACCATTTGGAGTTCAAGGAACTTTATACTTCTAGTCTTCCGTATAGGTTCTCACTCAGAAAGTCTGTTATGCACCCTCTTCAGTCACGTATTTTTAGATAGGGGTAGTTTGGGAAATCATCAAATAAAGAGAATCTTATTAGGACAGGGGCATTTTAGTCATTTTATATTAGTTACTTTTGTTATGAAAGATAGTTTGGCTGATTCTCTTTCCCACTACCCTCTTATACCATCTGTCATAACAAACTAACTAATATAAAATGCCTAAAATGCCCCTAATGCCCCTGATTCTCTTTACTTGATGATTTCCCAAACTACCCCTATCTAAAAATATGTGACTGAAGAGGGTGCATAAGTTAAAATTTCAAGATTTTTGATATGTGATTACCCAAGATATGTCATTAGGACACTTTTCTAGTCTTCCTTTTTTTGGCAAGAGCAAAGATAGAGAATAATTGGATTGATTCTGGAAGAAGTTGTTCTTTTCAACCAAAGACATTCTTACATAAACACGTGATTTAATTTATATTAACATGTAGATGTATAATGTATAAGTAGTTATATCATAACTTCATAAGTAATATCTTTAAAATTGTGTTGCTTTTATGTACATGATTTCTGTTATGCATAAAAAAATATTCATTACTTTCTAATTGAAATCTAACATGTTTATTCTTTTTCAAATTAAATAGTTGTACCCAACTTGGAGAAACCATCCACTTCTGATGCTCCTTCCAACAAGAAGATTGAAAATGCCAACTTGAAGTCAAATGCTAAATCTTCCAACAAATCACCACCATTGATTTCAAAAGATAAACCACAACACATGGAGAACAATAACATGACACAAACACATAAGATTTCCAGCGAATTTAACAACATGACCATGAGTGCCGAATCTGGAACTTCCAAAATTGCAAACAAGGGTAAAATGGGTAAAACGGGTATAACTGCATCTCGCTCACAGTATAAACCTGAGAAGTGGATGCTACTTGATGAAGGAGAAGATCGTCTGAGTCAGCTAAATCTTGCTATTGTAAGTGTCAACACATTATTTTATAAAAAAAATAATAATTTGTCATTGTGAATTGTGATGCTAAGTTGCTAACAAGTTGTATTTGAGACATTTACAGGTTGGGCATGTGGATTCTGGAAAGTCAACACTTTCAGGAAGGCTGCTACACCTTTTGGGACAAATATCTCAGAAACAAATGCATAAATTTGAAAAGGAGGCTAAATTACAGGCATGAAAGTTGAATGTTACTAAAATACACCTATAAGTGAAAGTATGTTGTGCTAATTTTGTGTCAAAAAAAAAAAAAAAAACAGGGGAAAGGTTCGTTTGCTTATGCATGGGCATTAGATGAGAGTGCTGAAGAACGAGAAAGGGGGATAACAATGACAGTTGGAGTTGCCTTTTTCAACTCTAAAAAACACCATGTTGTGGTGTTGGATTCACCAGGGCATAAAGATTTTGTCCCAAACATGATATCAGGTGCAACACAAGCAGATGCTGCAATTCTTGTTATTGATGCATCACTTGGTGCGTTTGAAGCAGGTATCGATAGTGCAGGAGGTCAAACACGGGAACACGCACAGCTGATTAGAAGCTTTGGTGTTGATCAAATCATTGTTTCTGTCAATAAAATGGACGCTGTTCAATACTCCAAGGAAAGGTTTGATAATATTAAACTCCAACTTGGGGTTTTTCTTCGTTCTTGTAATTTTAAAGATTCTAATGTCACGTGGGTCCCGTTGAGTGCTATGGAAAATCAAAACTTGGTTGCTCCTCCTTCCGATGCTCGATTGCTTTCCTGGTTAGTTTTCTTTTTTCATTTACATGAAAAAAAAATCAAATTAAGCATTATATTAATTTGGTTGTTGTAAGTTGTAACTTATAAATTACAATACAGGTATAAGGGAGGTAGTTTGTTGGAAGCCATAGATGCGTTTCAACCTCCTGCTAGAGAATATTCTAAGCCTTTATTGATGCCTATTTGTGATGTCATCAAACTCCCATCTCAAGGTCAGGTATCTGCATGTGGGAAGTTAGAATCCGGAGCTCTTCGAAATGGAACAAAGGTAGTTTACTTTACTTTGATTTCTTTGTATTATTATTCACAATATAAAGAAAAAAAAAATATATGGATTTTTCATTTTAAAGGTTATGATTCTGCCATCTGGAGACATTGGAACAGTTCGATCTTTAGAACGTGATTCACAGGCGTGTAGCATTGCAAGAGCTGGAGATAATGTAGCTGTTACTCTACAAAATATTGATGCAAATGTTGTGATTTCGGGTGGTGTATTGTGTCACCCTGATTTTCCAGTGTCGGTTACAAACCATTTGGAGTTGAAGATTCTTGTTTTGGATGTCCAAACGCCAGTTTTAATCGGCTCTCAGGTATTATTTATTGGAAAAGACATAAATGCCCCTCCCTCTCGTAAACTTACGTGTTATTTATTATATATACATGAGCAGTTGGAGTTTCATATACACCATGCAAAGGAAGTAGCAAGAGTTTCAAAGATTGTGTCTTTGCTTGATGCAAAAACAGGGAAGGTTACTAAGAAGTCACCAAGATGTCTCTTATCCAAACAAACTGCCGTAGTTGAGGTTTGTTATTGTTAAATCTTGTAATCATGAGTTATTTTCAAATGTATTAATTTATTTATTTATTTAATAACCTCATCAGGTGATGCTTCAAGGGGAAGTATGTGTGGATGAATTTTCAAGTAGCAGAGCTCTTGGGAGGGTGTTTCTGAGATCATCAGGGACAACTGTTGCTGTTGGTGTGGTAACTAGAGTTATAGTAGATGACCAGAGTTAGTTATATTATCATATTTATTTATGGTATAACTAGTGTAGTAGTTGTCATGTCTCATTTTGACCACTTTGACTTGATACATGCCCTTATAAGTAAGTTATAACAAGTTGCATGCGGAAATGTTTTGTAAGTTGTGTTGAGTGAGTGTATACAATTTTGTATCCATCAGGTAGTTTTTTGACTAATTCTGCTTCCATAATTTATGTAAACAACTTGTTTCACATGCCTGCAGTTCTTACTATATGAGTCGAGTGTTATTTTAGCTGAATAAATGCAATTTAAAAATATATTCAAGGAAAAGGGACTTGCTTGAATACTGTTTCCATAAGCTATGTAAAAAGCTGTTTACCCATCTTTTTTTTTTTGATTCAAAATTGCGAAAATGTTCTAAAAAATTTGTCAAAATTATTTGGTTTTGGTCCAAAAAGATTTGATGGTGTACCAATGGTCCAAATTTGAATACTTATTTTTGGTTTTTATGAGCTTCAAAAGACTATTATATATATATATTAATTTATTAAAAATAGAAAAAAAGTTCCACCTCTTTCTCTCTCTCTCGGCCACCATAATCGCCAGAAAAATGTGCTTGATGGGTTGTATCCGGTTAACCACCATCACCACTTCTTTGCTATAGCTCTTCCACAACATCCATTCTCGTTGTCAACCGTCAACATCGCCACCCGCGGGAGTTCATCCGGATCGGGATACAAATCTAGATTGAGAAGTTCTCTGTCTCTCTTTTCTCTCTCTTATGTTGTTATCATCATCAAATCTGGGCATAAACAAAGTTAAGGGAGATGACAACTATCATCAACTACCATTGCCAACATTGCTATGAAAAACTACTACTGCTTATTCGATTCTCCATTGGAAAATCGTGTTCATCCAAATGCCAATTGACCCACCTATAGTCCCTACATACTTCTCCCTTTCTCTATCTAACAGGTGATATGATTTCTATAACGATTTTCGATTTCTGGATCTTGGAAAGGGACAATTATGGACTTGGAAACATTTCCTGGTTGTCGATTCACCCCTACATTCACCAAATCTAGGGTACACAAACCTAGCCACCATATACTTGAAAAAATCGTCATCTTTACATCAGGGTTCATCTTGGTGGTGATGATACAGATGGCTGGAATAAAAGGTTCAAAATAAGTGGAGACTGGAAGGGGTTCTTCGGCTGATGTGGTGTAGGTGGTTGTTGGTAGTGGTATAAGGGTGCTTTAAGGAGGTTCCTGTAAAGGTAATATAGTGGGTGTCATAGGAGAATGGTGGTATTCCGATGAGGAGGGCGATGGTCTGTCGGTGGTGGTTACCAGGTGGTGGTGATTCCAAATATTAAAAAGAAATTAGGAGGGGTGAGATGGGTAGCTGACATTTTTTCTTGGTTTTTAATTGAAATAATAAGAAATTAATAGAAAGAAATTAAAAAAGAATTAATTAATGGTATTTTCGTCATTTCAGGTAAGGTATAGACCAAAACCACATAATAATGCCAACAATAGAGACCAAAAACACATGAAGTATCCAAATTGGACCACTAACCACCAAACTTTTTTGGATCAAAGTCACAAAATTTTGACAAGGAACCATTTTTGCATTTTTTTTCTTCTTCAAAAGAGATGCTTTGAAATTTATAAACAAAAGAAAAGGAACTTGCTCGAATCAAACTCCTTAATCGATGAGCCAAGGCACATTTCTGTAATTAGTTATATCATTTTTTAATATATTGTAAACTATAATATGTATTTTCAAAAATAAATATGTATTTGTTTGAGTTGAAAAAGGCCATTGCAACTAGAGTGGTTATTCCCCTTTCTCATTTTTTAGTTTTCCCGTTTAATAACCTTTCCCCTGATTTTGAACATAAAATTAATTGTGTTATATGCCGTATCAAACCGGTTTACAATATATTTGAGAAAATATGTAATTAATTACAGATACAACCATTGGCCTTCTCGTTGTAAAGACCTCATACAACAAGGTGAGATTTTCGGTTTGATTCTTATCCACTCCATTCTACACTTTTTTTCGTTTTCGCAAACATAATATATATAATACATGTAATTAGCAAGGGTTAAGGTGTATCTTACACCTAATATGATATCAAATATTTAAACAAAAATACATTTTGTAGGGCCCACTTGTGAAATAACAACAACTATCAATATCTGGCAAGCACCTAATGAAATAACTAAAAACCCAAGTTAACAATGGGCTTAAGCCCAGATAGCTGAGGGTGCACCACTGCACCCTGCAATCCATGCTCCAACAACCAAACGACGCCGGATGCCCCATTTCTTCCTGTTCTCGACTCCAAAGTCCAAACCCTTAACAAAACAAAACCCCCAGATAGGTTTTCGAAAACCGTATTCGTTCGATTAACAGTAGTTGTTATATGATTTGAATCTGTGTTTTTTCTTCTGATAATGTCGTCATCTCTGTTTATTCAACGTTTCGGGAGAACAAAGAGCTTAACAAAGAGGTCTACTAAGAAGTATTTGGAAGAAGCGCTTTACAGGCGGCTTCTTAAAGATGGCGGATCAGATGTTAGTGTTCGACAAAATTTGAATCAGTTTCTTAAATCCAAAAAGAAAGCTTACAAATGGGAGGTGGATCACACGCTCAAAGTCCTTCGCAGTCGCAAGCGTTACGCCTCTGCCCTCAAGGTGATTATGCTCTCCTTTCCCCCTTTTGAATCTTGCTCTTACTATTCTGTATTCGATAGGAAATGATTTTACTTAACTAGGAGCTGTAGTTACTAATACAGGATTCAAACACATGAACTCTGGTGAATTTTCTGTGTGAATTAGAGATAGAACTAAGTTTTCGATGTACTATGAACTATCCTTTATAAAATGCCCTAATTGAAAATGTTGCATAATGATTCCTTTACAAGGTAAAATTTTATGGAGTTTGAATTCAAATACAGAAATGAGCATGGATCATATAAAAACTAGACTTTCAATTTTATGAGAAATCGACTGAAATTCTTATAAGTAGCATGCAAATTGAGGAGAAATAGAGGGACTTGTTCCTTTTAGATTCAGAATTCAGTTTTTTCTTTAAATCAGAACTCCAGAAATGTTTCACATAGGCTATGAGCTTCACACTGTTTTACCAATTTCACCTCATAAATTCTCCTATAACATTTACAGCTATCAGAAACCATGGCAGAAAGAGGCATGAACAAGACAATCACAGATCAAGCCGTCCATCTAGACCTAATCTCCAAAACCCTTGGAATAACAGCCGCCGAATCTTATTTCATTAATCTCCCAGAACAATCAAAAAACCACTTCACATATGGCCCACTTCTAAACCACTACTGCAAACACCAAATGACAGAAAAAGCCGAATCCATGTTTCAAAAAATGAAAGAACTAAACCTAACTTTAACCTCCCTCCATTACAACAGCATCCTAACCCTATACGAAAAATCCCAACAACCCGAAAAAATCCCACAAATCATCCTCGAAATGAAGTCAACCGAAGTCAAACCCGATGTCCTAACCTACAACATCTGGATGAGGGCTGTTTCCGCCATGAACGATATCTCCGGGGTCGAAAGAGTAATTAACGAAATGTCAAGGGACGAAAACGTTTCTCTAGACTGGACAACGTATTCGAATCTCGCATCGATTTACATCGATTCTAATTTGATCAAAAAAGCCGAAAACGCCCTCAAGGAATTAGAAAAGATAAATTCCCACAAGAATCTCTCGGCTTTTCAACATTTGATTACGTTATACGGAAAGACCCGGAACATTCTAGAAGTTTACCGCGTATGGCGTTCGTTAAAACTCGCGTTCCCGAAAACCGCGAATATTAGTTATTTAAATATGATTACGGTTTTGGTGAAATTAAATGATTTACCGGGAGCTGAGAAATTGTTTCGGGAATGGGTTTCAGGGTGTTCGAATTATGATATTCGAATTGTGAATGTTTTAATCGGAGGTTATTTAAAAGAGAATTTATTTGAAAAAGGTGAAGAGTTAAAAGAGGTGTCACGTAGGCGAGGTGGGAAACCGAATTCGAAAACTTGGGAGTTGTTTTTGAATTATTATTTGGAAAAAGGGGAGATTGGAAAGGCGGTTGAGTGTGTTGAGAATGCGATTTCAACCGGGGAAAAGTGGGGCCCGGCGGTTACGGTTGTTGGGAAGATTATGGGACATTTTGAGGGGATTAAGGATGTTGATGGGGCAGAAGGTTTTGTTAGGGTTTTGGAGAAGGTTGATGGTGGTGGTGGTGTGGAGGTGTTGGAGGGTTTGATTCGGTGTTATGCGGCGGCTGGGAGGACGAGTGCGGTTGTTAGGCGAAGGGTAAAGATGGAAAATGTGGAGTTGAGTGATGAAGGGAAGAGTTTGCTTGAAAAGATATCGGTTGCATGAGTTTTTTTTTTTTTTTTTTTTTTTTTTTTTTTTTGTGATTTTGTTTTTAATGAAAGATTTTTATAGCCAAAGTTTGGTGGCTTTTTGGTGGTGTTGCAGTAATAATGATGAAATTGAATGGTTTTAATTTTTTAGAGTATATTACAGATTTGTTTTAGATATGGTTAAAAAATTGAAGCTTGTTGTTTCTTTTATATCAATTGCATTTAAAAATTGAAATTCATTTGGATTAAACATTATGTGTTTCAACGATGGGTATATGGGTCAATTGCTCGGAATGTTATTCATTTTTTCGGTTTCTTGCGTAATATAATGATTTGTAATTAAAGCTTTAATGAAATGAAACATTGTGACATGAAGAAGCATCTCTAGAAGATTGTGATTAAATATTTAGACTATGCGGAAAAAATATATGAACCAAGAAACGATTGGATGAAGAAACAATTTCCAGCATAAATACATACAAAGATTTTTATATTAAGAGATGATTGAATGATGTGTAAAATGGATGTTTCATATATGATTTTGCTTTAGGGCTAATAAGAGATAAATAAGTATATTATATTAGATTAGGTTGTGTGTAATCACAATTTTCTTTAATAATAATGGTGTATTTTGTTGTTGTGATTGAGTATTAGCTCTAAAATAAAACCCTATATGGATTACAACCTAATCAATTCTCTATAAATATGATAAAAGTATTAAATAGAAATTTAGTAAAAAATTGTTTCTTTAAAAGTGCGGATTATTTATTGTTTACGAAATTCTGATACATTAAAATAAAAATCCGTTGTAGTCTAGTTGGTTAGGATACTCGGCTCTCACCCGAGAGACCCGGGTTCAAGTCCCGGCAACGGAATCTTTTTTTTTTTCCCTTGTAAAAGAAAATATTCAACACTTTTTACATTACAAATTGTTAAAGTTTTTCAACATGAAAAATCAACAACAAATTAATCAACTAACAAATAAACCGCTAAAAAAAAAAAATGTATATCGGATATTAATAAGAAACAAACAGAATTCATATATTTTTAGGGACAATTTGGATTACTTCCAGGGCCTCCAAAAAATATATAATTACCCCAATTGCTACTGTACCCATTACTAAAATCATAACAATTCATGTTCTCTGCAAACAATTGCAAATCTGAAACTGGATGTAACATATTATTTTGATCAACCATTTGAATGTTATTAATATATGCTGCTTTCCCAAACCCTTCACTCGAGAAATTACCACTACCCATTTGAGTTGTTGTATGTGGACCTTCAGGACTAGTATTATACACCTCTCCCCCGAATTCAATCTTAGCTGCATGATCATGAAGGTCTGTGAACAATTCTTTAGGCCAATATCCAACTTGAATGTTTCCCACCATCAAACACCAATTTCCATGTCCCGGATCCTATAAAAATCAACATAAAATACAACTTATATATCACTTATAACAAATTTCAAAACATGTATATAATAATATAAATCATCCAAGTTACACTTTAAGACATGTAACTCGTGAAATTTTTTTATAGCTTACTTGATAGATTAAAGATGTACCTTCCAGATTAATATTGTGATATCAAACTGGTTACTATTGTACGTTGAAATTGGAGCAATACTAGCACCAAGGCAAAACTCATGAGTTGTTTGGACGAATCCCGCACAAAGCAAATCATAGCATCCAGATTGATATCCATCGTTCTGTAATATTTTTGGATAAAAAACTATCAACATCAATATCAAATCAATGGAGACCCTTTAAAAATTTTGATTTAGTGTATTCTTTCATAGTTTCGTTGATATCAAATTATCTTAGATGAAAAGTAAAGAACCAATCTATTTGATATAATGTAATAATTACCATCGAGTATCAATGTCAGATGTACGTTACATTTATTAAAATAAATGACATGTGGTACATTACTTACATTATACATGCTGAAAAAAAGTTTATTTATAGTTGTTAAAGTATAATATAGACATAATTACATGAATGGTCACTGAGGATTTCCAAAACTCACATGGTGAGGCAACTAACAAAACGGCTACGCATTTGGTCCATATGTTTTTAAATATTGACTGCCTAGTCCTATATTTTCAGTGTCTTTCATGCAGATTAACAAGATAAATTAACACACACACACATATATATATATATATATATATATATATATATATATATATATATATATATATATAATGATGGAGTTTGAGGTTTTGATTCAAAGTCAGATTTTTGATTTTAAGTGGGATGAGTGTGGACTTCTAATTAAATATATATACATTAAAAGATACATGATATTAAAAAGGATATAAATTTCATTTTACATGCGTACGTACAAGAAAAAAGGGATATGATTTACAAACCGCAAGGACCGATCACGTAAAAGTTTTGATAGTTGTCATCACCATACAAGTTTTGACAAATGATAGGTACCAATTTGTGTAATTTTGTCTAGGTAAATTGATTAAAATTTATTCAAAGAAAAATGTAATATTTCTTTTAAGACGATCCCAAAATAAAAATATTTGCATTGTCAATGAAAATGTTTATGAACAAACATAAAACTTACAGTCCAGTAAGTGAAAAATCTTGGCAAACCGTCTCCGTGGATTGTTGGAGGTACCTGTTGTTATAGATACAGTTATAATTCTGTAAACTGTTAAGACGCCTGTTGGCATTTCAGCCTTCCTTCGCCTTTCATGGCCACATATCTTTCTGGCTAAGGAAATTATTTTACTCTCTCTCACATACACAAACATATATATATATATATATATATATATATATATATATATATATATATATATATATATATATATATATATAAAGTTTTAATATGTAACTATTTATTTATTTATTGCTGAATAATGATATAAAGTTGTTGATACAAAATTCATTTCAGAATAGTAACATAAAAATAATATTTTTATGTTCTCACATTATTTACTGTTTTTATTTGAACTATCCCCTCTCTCTCTCTCTCTATATATATATATATATATATATATATATATATATATATATATATATATATATATATATATATATATATATATATATATATATATATATATATATATATATATATATATAAAGAGAGAGAGAGAGAGAGAGAGAGAGAGAGAGAGAGAGAGAGAGAGAGAGAGAGAGAGAGAGAGAGAGAGAGAGAGAGAGATGTATATATATTTACCTGCCAACCAGCTTCAACCGTCTGAGCAAAATGATTTGGAACTTCAGAACTAACCCAAATTTGCGAAACGCTAAATTCATCAAAATTAGTAACATTCGGAGCCCATACATTTAAAGTTGCTTTTGCTCCATAATATTCTCCTCCTCTTACATACCCAATTGCATGCTGGAAATACAGTTATTAGTATATACTCCTTTTTAATGAAAAAAAGTTACAAATTTTGATACACATAAAATGAAACATCCATAATCTAATACAATTAACTGATGTGAGTGTACGAGTTATTTATTTATTTATTTTTTATAATTATTTCTTAATATGTAAAATCCTTAAAACTCAATTAATATTGTTCTTAAATTACACGACGGTCAAACATCAATTAAAATGGTACGTGTAAGAAAATTAAACCAATTTTCTTCTTACTTTTTAATAATTTGTTTGAAAAGCATCAAAAAATCATTTAAAATTTACAAGAAAAAAACAATAATAATAATAATTTTAGGTAATATTTACATAGTTGATTGTTTTGTTTAATTCTAGCTCTTTGCTAGATTGGTTTTTCATATGTTCAAAATAAAAATGACATAGTTGATTGTCATTTTTGCATTAAACACATCAGTTATAGTGTTATACCATCTTTGTAAGATTGATTTGAGAAACAAGAATAGTTGAAAAAAATAAATAAATCCCAAACTGATGTATTTACAAACAATAAACATTTGTAAAATGGATAGTTGATTTTAAAGGGCTAAATGCAAAATAATAATAATAATAATAATAATAATAATAATAATAATAATAATAATAATTAAAACGAAAGTTGAACATACTTGAATTTTCATATAATTTAATAAAGTTAACATTTTGTTCATCATTTATATAAATATTACAAATTACAAAATTAGTAATAAAATAACATGTTTCATTTTATAAAGTTAAAAAGTGGTCATTAGATATATAAAAAACACTTTTGTACAAGAACAGCTTAGAAAATGTTCATGTTTTACAAGTACACGATTCTTTTAAGATTTTCTTTCCAATATTATCATTTTCTTTTTTATTAATTTTTTATAATTATAGACTCTCAAAGTTAAAACTTGAGGATTCTAACGCAGATCAACTTTATTTTAAAGTATTTCATACCAAGTAATTACTACCATGTCATGTTGTTTTGATGTAAGAAATCACATAGAAATGTTGTACCTCATGGCCCACGTAAATAGAATTTCTCTTGAGAAGTTTTTTCCCAAATTTGGAAATAGAATTGGATCTCAAAATCTCACTTTCTGTTTGCCTTCTTATTGGAATTGTTCCTTGTGGGCATGATTCACCTTTTGAATTCCATAACTGCTTAACTTCTGTTTTCATTCCCCCTTTCTTATTCCCATTTGGTATCTTCGGTGGATCCTATTCATTTATTTAATTATTCAAAAAACCCAATTAAAAATTGTACACATACATATACGGAAGGAAAATATAAATAGAAATTGAATACTACATATAAAGAAACAGGTTAAGTATACCATGGGCATGGTTGTTTTCAGCATAGGATATTTATCAAAAGCTGGTTGAAGTTGAAACAAAACACAATCTATTACATCACCATCTGGGGCTCTGATTCAACAACAAAAGTAAACAATATAAAAAAATAAAAAATAAATAAAACGAACAAATCAAGTAAAGTAATAAAATAAAATATAAGTGTCACCTTAATTGATTTCACAAAGGGTCTGATTGTTTTTGCCAAGAGTAGCTTTAATCGACTTCATCTTCTTTGACTCGAAGGTTTTGTTTGCATGTCTTAAATCTATTGTCGAGAAAACAGGAGAAAGCAATAAGAAAAACAAAAAGAAAACTGAAAAAGTTGAACTCATCTCACTACAAGCACCCGACTTCATTGTTGTATATGTTTATATAATGCAACACAGAATTTGTGCGTGTTTTCTTTATTTTTAGCTTCTTGTTGTGTAATTACACTACTTTTTGCGACCAGAACTGAACAAAAACAAGTTCCAATTGCATCGATTGAAATTTAAGATATCAATTGTTGGAGAGTTTGCTTAAAAGAATACGATTTAATAGATATTAATACTACGAGCCGAGCTTTCAAATATTTGCTATAATAAATTTAATTCCAAATATGAGATTTAGAGAAAATCGAGAATTAAATGTAATTGGCCAATAAATGCAAAGTAATTGATTATTTTTTCTTTAAAAAAGTTAAATATGTGAAATTAATCCATATATGTTTATGAATTAAATTCATTTAATCCATTGTTTCTTTGAAAAAAAAGAGTCCATTTACGGTTCACCTACATATGAATTCCTTTCTTTTTTGAACGGCTAAATGTATTAAACTAATTAGGAGCTAGCAAAAGAAAACGGAAAAACAATCGGTTCATGAATGGGTTTATCATCCACCCATTCCAATTTTTTTTACCCTACTACAAAACAATTAAACGAAAAAGACACATTTGAATAAAAAAGAAACTCTTTCCTAAACTTCTCGTTGGCGAACACCAAAGTATTTCTGAACATCCACAACAACCATAAATGCGTTAAACAAGTGGTATACAATATAACACGACGGTAGTTACTACTCCCTTAAGCATCAATCCGATCAAAAAGATCCACAAAATCTTGAAAAGAAGACAACACTTCATCAAACCACAAAGCAAGCTTTTTCCAGAGCTGAACCGCTAAAGGACATAAATGATCAACATCCTTCTGTTGAACATTGCAACACGGGCACGACACTTACTCCACATCAATCCCTCGTTTTGCCAAATTAGATCTAGTCGGCAACCTGTTAAGCACCAATCTCCAAATAAAAATATTAATTTTAATAGGAACACACTTATTCCATATTGTAACTCCACCACCAATAGGCAACATATGATGATCCAAGTGGAATCTAAGAGATTTAACCATGAAAACATCTTCATCGCCAAACTCCCAAGACCACGAGTCTAAACGATCTGTGATTTGAAACGAACTAAGAACCTCCATCAATTGAATATATTACGTTTGAAGGGCTCCACCACCAAGAGGTATACGACAAGTAAAGAGCAAATTCTGATCAACCTAGTAGTCACTAACCATACTACCGCCATGAGTTGCCAAAGCATAGAGTCTCGGAAACCGGGCTTTTAGAATCACATCTCCACACCACACATCAAGCCAAAATCGAGTATCATTCCCATTGCCAACTTTCCTCTTAAAGCAATCATAAGGAAACAACAAAACATCATGAAGGGGTTGGACAAATGGACCCCTTTCATCTTTATCTTGGCTACAAACTATGAAGGGCTTCATGTGACTATGAAGGAGACATGTGAAAAAACATTTAGTCCAAGGTATTAATCTTTCTAATACTAGTCTTATCTTAACCTACTTAATGTATGTCAATGATATTATGTTCATCGATTGTTTGAATCTAAAAAGGCTTCTTAGATGCTTTCATTTGGCATTCAGATTAAATGTCATCTTTACTCCAAGTAAGGTTTTCGATATTGGAATTTGAGATATGGATGTGTCCATTATGGAAAAACTTCTTAATTTTGGTATCAATACTTTCACTTTATTTATTTGGAGTATCCATTGGAGCAAATATGAAGTTTTTTAAACATTAGAACCCAATAGTTGAACGCTTCAAAGCAAAAATAAATTGTTGGAAATCTGTTAGGTGCATTTTGTGCACCTATTTTGTATGTATATTTATGTATTTTCATTGCATTTTACTTCCTACTTCTTGCATTTAGTAAACAATTTGGACACTTTCATATTTTATTCGGAATGTCTGGTACTTCATTATTTTTGACTTATTTTGTAGGCATTATGGAGCTTGGAGCATTGGAGACGAGCACAGAGCAAGGAGCATGGAGAGAAGATGGATCAGACGTGTTGTGGGTCGAAGTTAGAACGAAGATAGAGTCTGGTTTAAAGACCAAGTTTTAACAAAAAGAATAGTTTGATTCAAAAAACATGGTCAAACACATGATCATGCTGAAAACACATGGTCATAGGGCTAAAAATGCATAAACATGGTTGCAACTCTCATTTGCTTTCAAAAAAACACATGGCAATGCCAAAAACGCATGGTTTGAGTCTGACCACATGTGTTTACCCATGAGCACGTGTGCCATTACATTTTTGTGCTAAAAAGGAGGAATCTAGCTCATTATTGGGGAGACGGTTTCTCGAGCAACTAGAGGCGATTTTTGGAGAATTTTTGGAGCTTTTGAAGATATCAAATCATTGCAAAAAAATAAATAAACTGATATCCATTTGCAAGCATTAAACAGTTCCAATTCCAATCTTTTTATTGGTTGATTTGTTCTTAGCCATGTGTGGCTAAGAAACCCTAATTTCCATTTATGTATTTTCATTGCATTTTACTTCCTAATTCTTGCATATAGTTAACTGTCACACCCTCAAATCAGAACGGCGGAAACGTTCGAGGGCGAATGACTTCATGTAGTACCGTAACAATTGAATACATAGTAAAGAAAGCAATATAACCATCATATATATAATTGAAAGTTTACATTGCTGAAAGCTACATGTTCAAAACCAATTACAATATGATGTCAAAATATGAATTTAAACTAGCGCCGTAGCGTCCCTTCTTCAAAAGCTGTTTGTTACCTGTAATTACTGATTCCCTAGGACATACAAGTAGTTTTGAAAGAGTAGATCAACATTTAAGCTAGTGAGTTTCATAAGTATTTAATGATAATGTTTGTATGAACTAAAATGAAATGGTTTGTTTGATCCTAGAAAATCCCATATTTTCTACTGGTATAGATGTAGCCTTCTACCAAGACCAAGGTTTGTTTCTAGAAAATTTATGTTAATCCATATGTGGGTGGCAGTTTTAAAAGTTCTAAAACTGTAACATAATAATGTTTTTCATGCCTAGAGTAGTCAATTTATGTACGTATAAAATTGCCAAGACGACTGAAAACCCCGTAAATCAATGTGTTTTTAATACCCCATGTGAGTTTTATAACCATGCTATTGACTGGGACAGCCTATACACAACGTTCTTCAAGCGTTGGAATGTTCTGACGTTTGTCACCCCAAATGGTGTACTGTAGCTAACAGTCAGGGCGCGGGGTTGTCAATCCCGTATAGATCTATACACAAACACCATGCTCCCCCTCCAAAGGATTCTAGTATATAATATAGGACTTGAAATGTGTACTCGAACGTACATGAAGTTTAATGTCTCATAAAACTTAGTATGAAACAGATTTACGTATGAAAATGTTCAATTGTTCTTGTATATGAAAGTATCTCCTTGAAATAGTGTTTTTAGTATGTAAAAGTTCATGATGTTCTCGTAAAACTATACCTATTATAGTTTTCCAAAAGTGTGTTTCGTTCGTATAGTAAACCCTAGTGTAATGCTCATTTGTTATGAAAAGTATAACTTTTGTAGTGTCAAAGATGCACACATATACATAAAATATAAACAAAGTGTTTGATTTGTATATATATATATATATATATATATATATATATATATATATATATATATATATATATATATATATATATATATATATATAACAACATATTTCATTTCAAAAGACGAGATGTTATCGTGATATATTTTATATACGAAAGTTTCCATATAGTAGTTATAAATCGCATATGATTCACTTGATAAAAAAAGTGTATAATGAAACTTTATGTAACACACGATAATAACCATGTTTTACTTGTATTTCCTCCATTAAAAGCGTATAAATGCATTTATAAAGTATTTAAAAGTGTAGATTATAGGGGTACGAACTCATTTGATAGATCGAAGAAGGTGAGACGAAAACCAATAAGAACTTTGACTAGAGAAAGCGGATTTTCTCAGGATTCTCGGGAATCTCGGGAGCGTAAAATTCCTTCGGGACTTGGGTATGGGAACCTGGGCTTCGGGATATTTATTGCACGGAAAACGAGGCAAAAACGCCAGAAAGATGAGAGGAATTGAGCATTTTCCCCGAAACCCTCACATCCCTTTTATAGGGGTGGGAACCGCCTCGGTATGTTGGGTGTACGTGTGCATCATGCGTGACCGCATCCTCGACTGCCTTGGAGTTCGGATGGGACGGGGGCCTAGCCTCGCATAGGGGGCGATGTGGACGATCCGAGGCCTAGTCCTTGAGTACGCTGGGCGTAACTTGGACTGGCCCGGTGACTCCTCCTTCGGATAATACCGAAATTTGATTTAAATTTAAATTTTTATTATTTAGTAAAATTCAAAAATTCATATCTTCTTCATACGAACTCTGTTTTCGACGTTCTTTATATCCACGCGTAGGTGAGACTATGCTCTACAACTTTTGTTTAGACTCCGTCAGCAAATTTTGAAATTATTTTTATTATTTATTTTTAAAAGATCGGGGTAAGAAAAGTTCGTTAGAAATCCATAACTTCATTATCCGACGTCTGTTTTTGCCAGAATTTTTACCGTTGGAAAACCATTGTCGAGACCTTCGATTCTCATTTAGGTTATTCCGGCCAAAAGTCGCTCGATCTGTGCTTCGAGTTTTTAGCTGTCTATCGCTATGCCGAACTTGAAAAAATCATAACTTCCTTATACGAAGTCAGATTTGGACGTTCTTTTTATGTATGATCACGATTTAATGATATTTAACATAGTAGGTAACCAAATAGAGACTTTTGAACATTTTATTTTCAAAGTTAATTTCATTACATCAAACGAGGTTACAATACTTGCCCTTTCAGACCATTACATAGATTCGAAATATCGGGTTGTCATATCATCCCCCCGTTAGAGCGAATTTCGTTGATGTGCACAAAAGTACTCACTAATTTTAATATTTACACTACTAGAAAAACAGCCTTTTACGACACTCATTGCACGTCGTAAAAGGCTCAGATGACGCGCAAATGCGCGTCAAGGAAGGTCCTGTCATAAAGAGAGACGACGCGCAGTTACGACACGCAATGCGTATCAAGGAAGGCCCTGTCATAAAGGAAGTCGACACGCATTCGCGTATTGTAACCTTACGACGCGCATGTTTATGACACGCAATGCGTATCAAGAAAACCCCTGTCAAGAAAGGCCATGTCATAAATGAAGATGACACACATTTTTGCGTATCATAATTTTAAATGTTTAAAAAAATATATTTTTTATAGATTTACTAATTTTCAAATTAAATTTGCATTTAATGCCTCATAATAGAAAATAAAATATCATATACGTAAAATATAATCCATTTCATAAAATTTAATGTCATATAAAATATCATATACAAACAATAGAATCCATTGCATAATATTTTATTACAAATTTAACATTTTTTTGTTTCTGTACTTTGACAATTTGTGCTGCTGCTGATTCCGGAACCAATCCGTGACTGCATTCCAGAGCTGATTCAGTGGAAAGAGCATTCCAGACTCCATCACTTGAAATTACAAGCTACCCACAAGAAGAAGATAGCTGAAGATCATGAATAAATAAAAGTTGTTAACAAAAAAATGAATAAATTGAGTTTAATTACTAAACTAACCTTCACTTGTTTGACATGAGGAACTGGAATAATGAACTCCTCAACATCTTTATCTCCAATAGATCTTGAAAGGCATAACCCACCTTGTCAGGGGTTTTGAGTCTGAATTTTCAGAGCCAGTCTACTGATGATTGTTAAGAAGAGGAGCAAAATCTAATAATTTTTATGCTGTTTTGGTGCTAAAGGGATCTCTTTTGCAAAGTAGAGTGTCACCAGTGTGCAAAATGTATGAAAAATCTGCAAACATGCCAACATGTTTTGTATTATTTAATATTCCAATTCCTTTTGTTAGTTAGAAACATCAGAAGGCTTTTTGGTTGTCAATTTATCAATTTTAAGATATAGTTATATTTAGCTATTAAAAACTCACCACTGCAACTAGAAAAGATGCCTTCAGATTTCCACATGCCTCACACCAAGCTATACTTTTCAAGAAAAGAAACCACCTGCCATGGAGAATGATCAAATTAATTAGAAAAAATATGAAAAAAAGTCATATAAAACCATATAATATAATAAGAAGACTTCCGATAGATAATATACGTGTGCCAATTTCCACTAGAACCAGATAGAAACCCTAAGATGTTTCCAATCGCCATCCATGAACAAAATATAATATTTGCTGAGTTCCTCTGATCAGGGCCTATCATAAACAAGCAATGTAAATAAAATACCCAAAAATCATCATCATAAACAAGCAATGTAAATAAAATACCCAAAAATCATCATCATCATCATCATATCTTGAGAAAACATATTTCTTTCTTCTTTCCTTTCTTACAAAAAGTAAGGTACCCCTGTCCTTGGTCCTATCATCTGATTGTTTTTTTCAGTTTCTGTGAAAAACTTTACCTCTCTCTCCTGTCACACCCACCACAATCATTAATTCATTATTAAATAATATACTCCTAAAAGAAAGAAAAAAAGATAAATTAACTTATGGGAATACCATGTTTTCACTAAAGCTCAAAATTGAAGCCATGTTGCCACACCGATAGCAGTAATTTGGTGCAGACCAAACCTATAAGATGAAGAAAGAAAATGAAACATCAAATTTTTTGATTTTTGGGAGTGAAAAAAGGGTAAAACAGGAAACTTACAGTTACAAGTCGTTTATATTGAAACATGTACTTTAAAGAATTGAATCTCTAAGGTTTTTGTTTGGTTCAAAAGTAAAGTTTAGGTGGATTTCTTCCCGAAGCCACCAATGTTGGCTGCAAAAACAACATTGAGTGTTACGTATACACTTGAAAGGAATTGAAAATATCTACAGTCATACACTTAGTTAGTTACCTGATTAAGGGTGGGATACTTATCTACTTTTTGGATCTTTGTTATCAGAGAACAATCTTTGTTATCAGGTAAGCCTGGTGACACATATAAAGAGTCATGATCATATTTTGCAATCCAGAATGTGTAGTAATCCTTTTCATTGAGGCTCTTGGATAGATTGAAACATAGTTTAGTGTTGTGTTTTCCTTCAGCCCATCGCACATAGACATTATGTCAAGCACCTTGTGGGCGTACATCAGTAATTGACCGAACAGAGACTAATTCGTGTTCATGGCTATACCATCCAAAGCAGCTTTATGAGTAGACAAATTAAGTGTGTGATATATCAACCATTAGTTCCGATATTACATAAGAAAATGATAACAAGTGCAATCACCATGGACTTTGCATCATTCTTATACCCCTCCAGAGCTGTTGTAGCAATTGTCACCACCTAGTCAAAACAATAGCACACAACAGTGCCACATCAGCATTATCAAATTGCTATCATGAGTAAAAACAAGTACATTTCTCATATCAGTAAAAGAAAAAGAAAAAGGCAAAGTACCTCTCGTTCAAATGGAGGATATCTCCCAAGTCCTGGTGTAGCATTAGCTGAAGCTGAAACTATGTCCGCAAGTACACGATGAACCTGTACTCATTACAAACGATTACATAAATGAAATTAAAAGAATAATAATATTAATAAGAGAAAAGGGGAATTAATTAAAAATGAAAAAACAAAATAATGTGTAGTTTTTTTACCTCGTCAACACAGAGACGTGAGGGCTCTTAATCTGATACATAGCAGAAATCACAGGGACCATTTTGTAATTTATTGTTAATCGATTTTACTGATCACAGCAATGGATCTTGTTGCTATATTAAAAAAATTATATTTTAATAATTCATGAATCCTTGACTGGATTGCAATTTGGGGAAACAAAGATTAGTTGTCCCAGATTACTTACCTTTCCTTGAACACTACTTGGAACAACTTATCACCATGACAAGCTAAATCAACTAGAAACTTTCCCTATTTACATTTTACAACAATACCTATCAATAAATGAAACAATTATACTACATTTCTTAAAAAAAGCATAAAATTAGAATAAAATAATGAAATAGATGAAGAGAAGTTAAAAAATCACGCATATTATAGAACATATCCATATCTAATGCCTGAAGCATTCTAGTTTAATCAACTAGGATAAATGTCTAGCAATGTGATTACATTGCAATAATTTCATGAAGATTATTTATATAGATTTGTTGTTTTGTATAAGGAAATACAATTACCTTCCCAACTAGTATCTCATTAGCATGCTGAACCCCATATACATCAACAGTATCAAAGAATGTAACTCCTCTATTAAAAGCTTCCTTTAGCACTTTGCTGCCTTCTTCCTTAGGGAGAGGATTGTTATAGATACCTATAAGCCCCATGCAGCCATACCCTAGTATTGAGACTTGTAGAAAAGGAAAATGAGGTTGAATGTATAACGGATCCATATCTAATTTGCAATTTATAAAAATCTTTTCTATCCCTAATCATACAACTTTTTGTCCCAGAATTCAACTACCGAATGCATCAAACCCCCAAATTGGAAGTATAATATAAACCTAGATAGAATTAAAGAGATGATTTAGGGAGAAAGGTTTTAACAGAAAAGGTAATCGTATCACATACTAGTTTTCTATTATGTTGCCCCATGCAGCCACATGGATAATGTTTTTTGCATGTATCAGACACATAGAAATTCAGAAGCCACATGGATAATGTTTCTTTCCCTTTAGAATTCATGCACATTCTAGTTTTCTATTATGTTGCTCCTTCGTTCCAAACAGAATTACAATTTTTCTATAGGAAAAAGAATCTTTTGAACTACAGATTTGTCAATCTGTCTTGATAATTTTATGGTAACAGTTAAGTAACCCTAAATTTCCAATTTGTTTGTGTTTTGAACCAATTTTTCAAAATTAAGTACTATTCAGAGAATACAAGTCAACATGAGGGGGAGAATCACCAAATCAAGGGCAAAATCGACATAAACAAGCAAAAATTCGAGCAGTAGAAAAGAGAATTTAACAATATATATGAAAATTTAGTGAATAATGCCAATTTGAGAGAGACGTGGTTTGAAGTTTCATAAAATCTCATGTTTGAAAGCCCTATGTCGGCTCTTTGGACTGTGGTCTCGATTACTGTAGGTAGAATCACATATTTGTGGGTGCGATCGAGCCCACTAAGTTTTAGATGATATTATCATACCTTCAACACAAGGAAGACGATGTTATTGAGAGGGAGTCTTGTTGTGCGAGACAGATCACAAAGAAGATCTGATGGTCATTAAACCAGACCTAGGGCTTGTAAATTTGAGCATATGTGGCGGTCTCTATCGAGGTAAGGTTATCCCAAGCTCTCCGGCTAAAAGAGATGAGTCGAGATCGTTGGTAGATGAGGTGAGCCAAGGTAGCGAGCGTTGTAGAGAGCCTTCCCATCTTGAAAAGAACCCTAGAATGATCCCTTCGATTTCAGGGGCAATCTTGTGAGGATTTCAAGAAGGAGAGACTCAGTGAGGTTTTGAATATCGTATGAGAACGTATGAGCAAGGAGAAGATGAAGGCCCTAGGGATTTTTCTTGAGGCGGGGGGATTAATTTTTGGAATCCAATAGGCGGGAGTAATTTTAGTCGATTTCATTTCCCACCTAAAACGCGTGTTTCACTTAAAAATTATAAAGCGACACATTTACACGACGCACATTTTATGAAAGGAGCCCTCCACATTTCTTTTTTTTTTTCTTTTCTGACACTAATTTTAGGACGCGCACAAATACATGTCCTTTATCCTTCAAATTTTGCAAAACTGACATTATCTTTTAGGGCACGTACAAATGCGCATCCTCTATCAGCGAGTGTCATTGTTTGCGCGTCATTAAAGGCTGTTTTTCTAGTAGTGTTATAACCTAACAAACTTAACTAACTATGCACTTATAGGCAGTGTACCTAGTCAGATTACAATATAGCTTGGGTAAGTCGGGTGTCGATCACAGGGAATGGTAGTGAATTAATTTAAAATATTTGATTATAGGTTACAGGTCACACGAAAAGAATAAAGAAGTAATTTAATAAATCTCAAACTAACAATTAATTAACAACTCTCGATAAACTAACAGGAAAGCAAATCTCTTCAGGTACTTTGGTTTAGACAAATTACACCTTAAAAACATAAACAATTGCATACACAAATTCATTTATTCATGTTCACTGATTCCTAAAATGATTAGATTCGCGTTCAGTATAACTAATCCTTTAGCAAACAAGTCAATTCAAACAGTGATCTGTTGATTAAACTAACATGCTTCCTAGTGTTCAGTTCGTATCAAGCAAGACTTGTAAATATAGTTAATCAAATTAGACATTCAATTAACCTCTTGTCGATGGTCATCAAACAAGGCTCACACATTAACTTACTTATTCCCAAGTTAATCCTAGTTTCACATTCGTTATTCCTAGACTTATAATCTTGATGGTCATCAAAGTCATAAGACACAAGCAATCAAGCAGATGTTCATACAACTTAATTTACTTGACAATTAACAGCAAATAATTATCATTAATATGTAAGGATCTTTGAACAAGCTTGAAAAGATAAATTAAACACAAACAAACAATTCAATATAGTAATTAGTCTAACAATCAAAGCTTCATTCAATCATAAACACAAAGTAAAAGGTTTTTACACCTAAATCAGAAACTAAATACAGAATTGTAACACAATGGAATGCTAAACATGGTCACGTTAACAACCCATATGATTACCGACATGTATCCGCTCTCCAACCCTTCCGATCTCCGCTCCCGTTAGCTTAACGGCCTTCCGGCTGCCTTCTAAACCCTCAAAACGGCTTAACAGAAGTTTAATATCGACTAAATTAAGTTGGAAGTTGAATCCCCCCTCCTGGTTAGCTGAAAATCGACCTTTATAACCCTTGTAGCCGACTTACGTACGTTGGGCGTAAGTCGGATTACGCTGGGCGTACTGAAGATTTCTACGCGATTGAGTTTATCCGGTGCCAGCCACTACGCGGGGCGTAACCTAAAATTACGCTGGGCGTAAGTCGAATTTGGTCGTTACGCTTGGCGTACAAGTGTATTACGGGGGCGTAATTGTTCCTCCAACATTTTTAATTTCTTTTAGCTTCTAAGCCCGGTTTCCGCTTCAGTCTTTTCTTTTGTGCTTTATCGACAACGAATAGCTGCAAAACATAATTCAAAACATTCTGAGTACTTTTTAGTTCTAAAAGAGAATAATAAAGGCCAAAATATTAAGATATAATGCATAAAAATATATATAAAAATACACATATCATTCGTCCCGAAATTTAATGTAAGAAAGATACTTGTTAATCAGGGAAAAATATGTGGGTACTTTTGTTTCATCTGATCTTCGCGCTCCCATGTGAATTCAGGTCCTCGCTTGGCGTTCCAGCGAACCTTCACGATGGGTATGCGATTTTGTTTCGTTTGTTTGACCTCCCGGTCCATGATTTCTACCGGTTCTTCCACGAAGTTGAGGCCCTCGTTGATCTCGATATCGTCGAGTGGGATAACAAGAGTCTCATTGGACATACAATTTTCAAGTTCGAGACGTGGAAAGTTGGATGTATGTTACTAAGTTCATGTGGTAGATTGAGTTTGTAAGCTACAGGGACGATCCTAGCGAGGATCTCGAAAGGCCCTACGTATCTTGGATTTAGCTTTCCATGCTTTCCAAAGCGTATCAAGCCTTTCCAGGGTTAGACCTTCAATAGAACGCGGTCTCCTACCTGAAATTCCAAAGGTTTCCTCCTTTTGTCAGTGTAGCTTTTCTGTCGGTCTCTAGAGGCTTTCAATCGTTCACGAATCTGAACGATCTTCTCTGTTGTTTCTCGTATGATTTCCGGATAGGTGAGAGTGCTTTCAGGAATTCGTCCTTTAGCTAATTGTATTCTCAAGTCACAAATACATAGGTACGACGACCAGGTTTTGTGAAGACGGAGCAGTCCAGACTTGTCTTTTATTTTGATTATTCATTATGTTATGAAAGAACACGCTTGTAATTAAAATTATACTATTAATGCAATGGATGATGTTGTTGCTTGTTTACTACTTTGCATTGTTGTGATACTTTACATGACGTCCTCCGTCCCAGAACGTTTCCGCCGTTCTTGGTTTTGGGGTGTGACATGTGGTCTAGAATATTGCGCATAAACTCATCTAATATAAACCCCCTCATCCACTCCTCAAGCTGCTCGGCTCATGAACCTGATCCTGATCCCTCTCCAACTCTTGATCCGTCCAAGAGTCTCTCACACATCACCCTGATGAACACATTACATAACAACCATCAGGATACTCATCACTACTGAGGAATCACACACATACTACATGTTATGTGGTTTTATCTCAGCCCTTCTTGAATCAACTATGGATCCTATGGTTTCAATAGTACGGGCTCATAATACCTTCCACATCTATCTGTACTTTCCTCAAGAATTGCCTCGACTCCACCAAGTTCCTTCACTACTACCCTGTCCCCAGCACTACAGTCATCCTAGGCTTACCCTAGGGAAATCTCCGACCCAACCCAGTCCTCAGCAGTAGAAGGTCTCCTCGTAATGCCAATTAGCCACTACATGAATACCACCACATGTAACGACGCTCGGATAATCCTTCGAGCAAGGGACTCATCCCTACATGGTTAGGACTCAGATAAGAGCCGCACAATAGGGTCAAATCCAACACTCTAAGATTATTTAACCATGATTACATGTGACTTAGCGTATTCAACTAGTAGCTAATTCCCATCACTCAGAGTCCCACAAAGCACAAAGCAAGCAACATTCAAACAAAAGGAAAATATAACCATAACATAATCAAGCAATTCTATCCACATATCAAGAATCTGTACTAGCATGCGGCTCTAAGCTCATATAATCAGGCATAACCTAAACAGGCTATACTACCACTGTCTAACCAATACTAGCATGCATCTCAAGAAACACATAAAAAAGGCATACAAGGCATCCTTCCAAGATCGTTAGCCCTATACTAGCATGTTGATCACAAAATCATATCATAACATAAACTTGTATGGGTAACTTAGGAGAACTTACTTGAGCTTGGCTGATTGCATGCATCACACCTTTTTTTTTCTTTTCAAAGTTCTTTTCTTTTTTCAATCCCTTTTTATAGAATTTATTTTCCTTTGAATTTTTTTTGATACCAAGTCCTCAGTTTGAGTTCAGACACAAACGAGAGTGTGCTCGAATCCCTCAAACCAAGGCTCTGATACCAACTAGTAACAACCCAAAAATCATGACAAAAAATTTATTTTTATAACCTTAATAAAACCATAATTATCAAATATTCATCCATAAAAAGAGTTGACATATCAAATCAGAGTATCATATCAAAACATGTTCTTTTTATTAGAGTAAAACATCCCAGGCTAAAACTTCTTGGTGTGTCCCATGCGATCATCCGAAGCTCTTCCCTCCGCTACCGGAAGTACTTGAAACCAAAACTGAAAACCGTACGCACGAAGCTTAGTGATTTCCCCAAATTACCACATACCATACACGTAGTCACATACTAGGCCCCCGACCGCTACATCGGGTCTTGCTCGACATCATAATCGCTCCGGCTTCGGGTCCCGCCCGGCCTCAGGCCGCACTTGGCTTTGAGCCCCGCTCGATATACATATCTGTTTCTCTTAGGCCCCGCCTATCTCTGGGCCTCGCCCGCTATACACACACAGTCAAACAATCATGCCAACACATACACAATCATATTCTAACTATACTCCTGTTCTAAGGCCTTGCCTAACTCGGGCCTCGCCCGTGGTCTCCTACGGATGAGTCGTGGAACCTACGGGTCTCGTCCCTACTCTGCTACTATTGAGATATGGAACCCCATCCATACTCAGTTAGTGATGAGATACGAGACCTCACCCACACTAACCTCCTTACCAGGTACATCCAAGTATCACAAAGGCAACAAGTATAATCTAACATACAACCTATAACCTTCCTCGGGCTTGCCCCGACATCGGACCCTAGTCCGGAAACATACTACCATATAAACATACCTCAGACTTGCCCCGGCATCGGACCCCCGGTCCAAAACCTATCGTACTGTCACATGCAAGAGTCACAAAGACCTCTAGCATACTAACATTCCTCGGGTCTCGCCCAACATCGGTCATAACCCGGAACATATATCAATAAATGCCTAGGGCTAACCCCCGGGTCTTCCTACTTTACACAAACATAATGGGCCATCATTGTGGCCGTAGACCCATGCACACAGTGAGGAGACTCACCTCGCGCTGCTGAAAATATGTTGATACTCCTCCGGTTGCTAACTAAAAATTCCCGAACTACTACTCCCTCGGCTCCCCGAGCTATCAATTAACAAATGGCACTTAGCCCCAAAATTTCTTCAAAGTCAACCCTGGTCAAAGTTGAGGTCAACAGTCCATGTTTAGCTTAACTCGTCGAGTGCTTCTAGCAACTCGTCGAGTTTCCTGAATAATTCACCAACTCGCCGAGTCACTAGAGTGACTTGTCGAGTTCTTTAATGTCCCATCGCTGAAAACTCTAAACCAAAAACCCTTGGCCGAAAACACTTGACTGAAACACTTGACCAAAATCACCCCGAATCCTAAAAACGGGAAAACTCTTCCCGACTCATCGAGTTGACTACGCAACTCGTCGATTCCATTAAGTCCTTTTTGTGTTCAGTCCATTCCAGAGGGTTCTAAGGTTCCAAACTCCAGATCCAACCTCCCCTAGTGCACTTACTACATAAAGTCTTTTCCTTTACTTCCATGCATGGCCTTTTGAGGCTTAAAAGGCCATAACAACTCCTTAAAGCTTGCATGGGGGTTTCTAGTGGCATAAAGCTTGCACCTTTATGCCTTAACCACTCTTAGGGACTCCAGATCTGAAAGGATCTTTGCTTGGGACGTCTTTGTCCCATAGATCAAGCTCCATGGATGAAAATTCACATAAATTGGTCATAAAGAGATCTAAGAAACTATAAGTCAAGATGAAGACTTTATTACCAGAAAATGATGGAAATGAGATGGTGTTTCTGGATCTACAAACTTCTCCTTGAACCTTCAATCTCCTTCTTCTTCTTCTAGCCTCCAAGAACACACCAAAACACTTAAAGAATGGCTCACACACTCTCAAAATTCTCTAGGGTTTCGTGGGTTAAGTTCTAGACAATGGGGGTTGGGAATGGAGCCAAGAGGAGGAGAATAAAATTCTTAAATAGGGTACCAAGTCTCGAATTTATAGTTTCCTTAACCCTAACCAACTCGCCGAGTCGGTCCCCCGAGTCTTCAAGTAGGTCAATTAACCCGCGGCCAAAAATATGTTCCCTTATGCGTTAACTGGTGGATAAGGTGTCTAAGTCCATAACTGTATTCGGTATGCACTTGAACCGAGAATAGCATGGTCCATTTGGGTTTCATATCAAAAGGACAATTTGATAGGATGATACTTGAGAGTGAGGTTATTTATGATTTATTAATATATTATAAGTTCTAATATATTAATATGAAATAATTTGATTAATTAGTATTGATCAAGAATTAGTTTGGAATTAATTTTGTTATTAAAAGAGACTAATTAAATCAATATGGACTAATTGTGTAACTTAGTTATATATATACATACATACATATATATATATATATATATATATATATATATATATATGTGTGTGTGTGTGTGTGTGTATATATATATATATATATATATATATATATATATATATGTGTGTGTGTGTGTGTGTGTATGTATGTATATATATATATATATATATATATATATATATATAGTTTGGGCTTATGATACATGATGGACTAAGTTTATGGTGGAACCCATAAAGAGTTAGCCCACTTGATTCATGGATCATGGATAATAAGCCCAAGGGTGTGGATTAAGGTTTACCATAATCCTAGACTATATATATGATACTCCATTGCTAAAACCAAAAATGAAAGTGTCCTTGGAGGGCCATAGCCGATTTTGGAGTCTAGCACATTCTCTCAAGTTCATCCCTTGTATAAAGGTGTGTTGTGATTCCATTTGAGGCATTCATACTATTGGTGCTAAGTTCTTTAAGTCCAAAACTACAAGCTACTACATAGAGGTATGTCATCTAACTCATATCTAAGTTGATTATGTCAAATGCATGCTAGTTGTAGGCTTAATGTCTTGGAAACAATATCACATGTATAATTAGTGAAAACATAGATCCAAGGCATTTAGGGTTGTATGTACACCATATGATGTTGTAGTATACCAAAACCCATCAGTGGTATCAGAGGCATGGGTTGTTTTCAATTATACTTGATGCTACTTGTTGTTTAAGCTTGAAAAAAATCGATTTTCTGCTATTCTGGACAGTGAACTCGCCGAGTCCAAGCACAATTCTGACCAAATCGCCGAGTTTGTTCTTGCACTCGACGAGTTGGTGCTCCAGAGAGCAGTTTTTTGAATTTTAAGGCTGAAATTGGACTAGGATCATTACCCTAAACTATTTTTGGAGTTATAAAAGTGTTTTTGATGTGGTAATGATCATGCTTATCCAATTTTGAAGATAATTGTCAAAGTTTCATGTTTTATATTAGTTTATATGATTAGGCTAATTACATGAAATTTGTTTGATATGAATTATCTTGTTCATATGACTTTAGTCTAGATCATAAACATTATTTGACATGCTTGTTAGTTTAATTGATGATATTAATGGCCTTTAATGTACTCCATAACTTGTCCTCAAGTTATGGAAAATGAAAAGTTTTCTTTTAAAAGAGTTCATTAAAATTATAGGTTATGGTCTTGAAGAGTTTTTCCATAAATGTTTTTATGAACTCCATAACTTGTCCTCAAGTTATGGATTTTCAAGAGTTTTTTAATTAAATCCTAAATTAAACTCATATATTATGGATTCCAAAAGTTTTTGAATTGTTCAAGATTTGCCCTCAAGTTTTGGAATTTGTAAATGCAAAGTCTTACTTTGAAACATTTAGTTCTAAACCCTAGAATTTTAAAAGTTTAAAATTCAACCCTTATACTATTATAATATTATAGCTTTAATATTTATATATATGTATAAGAGTAAAGTCAGTCTTACCATTAGTAGGCCTCATTCACGAAGCCAGTTTATAAGGGGTTATAAGGTTACTACCTATAAAATGGCAGTTTAATGGGTGTCCACTCTCACCCACCGCTTCCTTGACTGGTGGAGGGTCGTTAGCCGAATGGGTTTGACAGGACATTAATTTCATTAAAAGTATAATGAAATACTAAGTAACTAAACAATTATAAATTCCCAGTCTTAGTTACTTAGGAAAAATGTGAATTTGGAGCTAACCCATGAAATTGCACTTTGCACCTTGTTAAGTCATTAGTAGAGCGCGTGTGGTTAACCGACATGCTAATCTGGGACTAACAGTACGTGACAAAGGGTAGCTTGATGTCAATCATAGATCAATGGAGCGTGTGTGGTTAACCATCATTTTGATTATATGGTTATAACATTGAGTGTACCAAACTAATTTTCATGGTTATTCACACTGTGTTTGTGATCCCCGGCATCCCAGTCACAAACTTGAAGGGCACAATCGAAATTTAAACATGCCATTGAATAGTTCAATGAATCCCAAAGGATATAGGAATTTCAATTCACTTAAAACCTAGAATTCTTTTTCGTTTTTCGTGGTGGAAATTGGTAAATCATTATTTACCTACCTTAAAATAGTTTACAATTGGATTACGACATCCCTTTTCAAAATTGTGAATTATTGTGTTGGGTCCTAGCCTTAATATTTCATTTGGATGTTATATTAAGGACTTAAATCAACTAACTTGAATTTCTTACTTGTAGATGTTTAGTTCAGACAACTATGGTCTGCCTAATTCTTCTAGAACAAGAATTCCTCTTGAAGATGATGTTCCACGATTGGGTCGTGGAAGTGGATATCATACTTAACTTCATCCACCTCCTCCAATTACTCTCCCTGACCCACAAGCTCGAAGAATTGAAAAGTTCAGGATCACTCAATCCTTATTGTATAGTAAACACATAGATGGAAAGCCTGTGTGTGCTCAAGTCTTGGAAATGAAGCTACATATTGACAGGCTTACGATATTGGGTGTCGTCTTCCCGAGGAAGTTGGCTATTGACTGGGTCCTTCAGTCACTTCCCGAGTCATATAGTGAGGTTGTTAAAGACTACTATGTGACAGATCACGACATGAACCTAATTGATCTTACCTGTTTGCTAATTGCTGCTGAATCAATAATGATTTGGCGCAATGGTCAAGCAAATTTTATTAGAAGATCTACATCCCAAGCTGACATGGACATTACAGAAATGATACCTTCTCCGAAAGGAAAAGAATTGGCCATGGTCAAATTTTTTGATCATAAGAGAAAGGCCAATTCTAAGACTGTTCCATGTGAGCATGTGTGTTTCTATTGCCAAGGAAAGGGACATTGGAAGCGAAGATGTCCTGACTACCTGAGAAGTTTAATTAGATTGTATGGTTCTACTTCAGGTGAGTTCACTATCTAACTCTATTAAGTTCCTATTTGTTGACTCTTAATAGATAATGTGACAAGTTTTGCATTTTGATGTTTTGTAGGATCATGCAAAGGGAAGGAATCTTAAAAGTAAGAGCATGCTGAATCTGACCGCGAAGATATGGATTTCGATCGCATGGTTTGAAGATCGGATTTTTGAGCTGTTGCTTAGTAGTTATGATAGATTGCTTAGAAATTTGTAATAACATAGTTTTCATTTGAAGTTGCATTGTATGGAAAAGTTTTCCGCATTTTATAAAAATAATTTTTTTAATTTTATACTATATCACCTTGCAATGGCATTTGTGAATATTGATGTTTGTATGTTTCTATGTTGAGTTCGTTTGCAGTAGTGTCAAAATTTACCAAATAAGGAAATATGTTCATCACCCAAGTTTCAATTGGATAGAAACTTGGAAACATGCAAGTTGTATTGTATGATGAATGAGAATTTTCATCTTTGGCAAATTAAGACGAATTCCTTGATAACATGTATATGCGAGTCAAGTGAAGGACTAAGGGATCGAGTACACATTCTTGTGCACTGGTCAAGTCTACCACAAAGAATGAAAAGACTATTCGTCATGATTTACTAAAGTTTAGTAAATATGGTTATGCTTACAAGTTTAAGTATACTTCTGAAACATTAGAAAAGTTTCAATGTATAGCAGAACGAATAAGAAGAATCAAAGTAGGCAGAAAGATAAAAGTTTCTCCAATATGAAAAGATGGAAGAGTACTTTAGTCTCGTGTTTTATGATCATCGTAATGATTATGAGAACCATATCACAATTGATTCTCTAAGGACATCTTAGTGCATTTGCATGACTAAGAAGAGGAATCATTAATTGTTGAAATGGTTAAATTAAGAAGATGAGTCATACTTCGTTCCAAAACAAGTGTTAGAGTCATACTCCAAGATTATGCCTTGAGTAACATAAGCTTAAGAAGGTTTAAAAGACTCATCAAAGTTAGAGTTAAATGTTTTTGCTCTTGTACATTTCAAATTGGTAAATTGTGATGTCTTGGTTAGGACAAAGACCAACTAAGATCAATTGTTTGAAGTATTTATCTTGATAAGAATGCGCACTAACTCTTGAATATTTGTTTGTCAAGGAATGGTTCATGACAAGAGAATCTTATTGTCAAGATGTCATTAGGAGTCTTAAAGATCTTGAAAGGTTTCAAGAACTAATCAAGAATAAAACCTATTGTTTATCGCTAGCACACGACTTGAGGTTTGTAACCTATCATGTTGACATATTCTTATTTCTGCACCCATTCCATTTAAAAGTTGACTGTGCATGTGAGTTCTATGAGTTCTCATTTGTTTGCATAAGGCAAAGCACCTGGATCAATGAAAGTTTCATTGATCAGTCAGGGTGAGCTGCTTAACAACTTGGAAGACATGTTAGGCCCTTGTGCTACCAGGAGGCAAGAAATTAAGATTGAACGTGTTCGGTCCATATGATTTTGGATTTATTAAACTTGTCTTGTGATTATGGTTTTGACAAATTCACATGGATAGGAACACATACACCATAAAATCTAAGTTTCATAATGTTTCTCTCTGATTCATGAAAATGATGGTGAGGAAACACTTTCACTAAGTAGAATTTAAGAAGATAGCAATTGTGATATTTTCATTCTCAAATTCGATTATGATTACGGCATCCCTTTTCATAATTCAAATTGTGAGCAATGGAAAAAAGTATAAACTTTTGAGACTTATTGTTGTAAGTTCTTAAATTGTTTACACACACATGTGAGCTATCTAAGGAAAGGTGTATGAGTTTGAGAAGCTTAGATAAAGTCTTATCAATGCATCTCATATCAGAAATATGAACTTTGGTAAGAAAGTCAACAAAGTGTTGATTTCTAGAAGTCCAACTGATTTCTAAGTACATGTCAAAGCTAGTGGGAACATAAGTGTTATGCTAATAAAGAAATCATCATTATGCTAGTGGAAGCATAATCACTTATGGTGAATGTTACAAGTTAGTAATGTTAATTATAGAAAACAAAAGTTTCAATTTGCAAAGTTGCAGGGTTTGAAATGTTGTTTTGCTATAATTAAGGGAGAGGAATTTATACTTCATTTCAAATCTAAAAGCTTAGATTGTGAGATTTTAATCAAATTTAGTCATATATATATATATATATATATATATGTGTGTGTGTGTGTGTGTGTGTGTGTGTGTGTGTGTGAATGTTATGTTGGAATTGTTCAACATAAGGAAATTCTATATATAGAAATGTTAATTGCGTTCTCAAAATTCGATTATGATTACAAAATCCCTTTTTCATAGTCTGAATTGTGAGAACATGGCAAATAAAAATTATAGCAAAAGACTGGTCAAGTATCATGTCTTTATGTTAGACATCAAGAATCGTGTCCGATATGCTTCGAGTATAGGATCGATTACATGTGCTATAATATTCATCCGTTTTTAATTTTCCAAATGCAGGGAAAGAGGACTAGAATAGGATATGACTAAATTGGTTAAACAACTGTTAAAGGACAATATAAGGTTCTCCAAGGATTGGTTGCTTAAAGACAATTGGAAGTATAGTAATGGATGGACTATATCGGCATTATTATAAATAGAAAGGTTTCTACTAATAATAAGTTGTCATATGGAAAAAATGGAATGTTTCCATTTTGGGTGTTAGATATTAAGAATCTGTGGTTAGAAACTTTTATGAAAGAAGGATGTTTAAAGGAATGTACTTTGAATTTGAGTAATTGATTTCATGGAATTGTCTTGTAGCAATCTCCATTGGAATACTTTGTAATGCCGTTGGTCAAGTCTCTATGAGTTTTGTACCTAGACATTACAAAGGAACCGTTGAATGATTGTTTAGAATCTAACACATTCTAGCAGTGACAAGAGTTTGGAATTCTTACACTGGTGATAAAGATTTGGAATTGTGAAATGCGTTTCACTGAAGATGTGTTCAATTGATCTATTTCACAAATTAAAGACCATAGACAAACATAGTGTGCATGCTTGGAGCGTGTCATAACTATTGTTTAGAAAAACATAACATGCATGCTTGGAGCATGACATAACTATTTTTTCTAATTCAAGTGTTAGATTGATTATTCGAAACATTATACAATGAATAATGAGTAATCAATATGACTCAAAAGTTTTTGGGCCATATAGGATTAGTATTATTATTGTGTTTCAATTTGCCTGTTTTGACTTGCCGAAGAACTAGGTTATTCAAACCATCCATAGTCGATCATACTTTGGAAGTAAGTATTGAGGCAAGACTGTCATGAATGGGTCTGTAGTTCGTCTAAAGGCGTTTAGACATAACACAAGTTTGCTTGAAGTGTTCATGAGTACTTATGGAATAAGATTCGAACACACTCATTTGAATCACTTCATGGATTTTATCACGAGTGATCATGAGACGATAATATCTTATATTCTTCAAACAGAGAGATATGAGTTGCAGTCTATAAGTCGGTTGCACATTGATGATATGTAAACACACTGGTAACTCGGTGTTATAAAACATGTCGTTGTGTGTGATTTGATGAGTAGATAGAGCAAGCATATGATTCGAAGTTTATCCATTCCTTTTACCCTTGGAGGGATAAAAGCGATATCTGTGGCCCCCTCGATGATTTAGTGATGACACCCCTAAGTGCTTGGCCAAGCCTGGATTGATTTAATTTGATCAATTAGTCGGTCATCATAAATCGGAAATAGGGAAACAACAGATGGACAGAGAGAATGATTTTAATACATGTCTCAGTCCATACGATATCTAGAATGGATGAGTATATGATCCATTATCTAACGGACGCGTCATTTACTAGGTCAGAGTTCGACAACGGCTTTTAATGTAACACCTATGTTTATGGGCTTGTCATTAATATCAATGTAATAGTCTAGGTTAACCTTTGTAACCCATTTTGAAATAATAAGAATGTATTAGTTGAGTATTATATGTTTTGTGCTTAGTTGTGTGCCTTAAATGAATTAAGAATATAAATAAGCGTCAAAATGAAATGTTAGATAAGCTTGATATCTTTGGATAATGTTGTAGTAGTTGAAACGAGGTTTCCGAATATATATAGAATGCCAAAATCCGAGTTATAACGAAGAAGTTATGATCTGTCGAAGTTTCGCGACAAAACCGAGAATGCTGAATGACGTAAAAAGTGAAATTTACGTTAGAGCGATATTTAGCCTTAGTGATCTTAACTAAAGTCGTAGAGTTCGTAAAACCGATATGGTGCATAAAAAGATCGTCTAAATCTGACTTCGTATGAGGAAGTTATGATTTTCTAAAGTCTCGACTTAGCAGTATGCAGCCCGAATACTCGATTTTAGACCGAGCGGTTTTTAGCCAAAACAATCTAAACGAGAATCGAAGATCTCGTTAATAGTAGCGAAACAATAAAAAGATAGGCGAAAACATACGTCGGATGAAGAAGTTATGGATTTATAACAGAGTTTTCTAGTCTAGGCTTACTAAAAATAAATAATAAAAATAAATTCAAAATTAGCCGACAGAATCTAAATGAAAGTGGGTAGAGCGTAGTCTCACCTACGCGGGAATATAAAGAATGTCAAAAACGGAGTTCGTATGAGGAAGATATAAAATTTTGAAGTTTATTAAATAATTTCGGTATTTAATTTAAATATAAAATATCTGATATCATCCAAAGGGGGGAGTTAGCAATCTTATCTGGGTTACGCCCAACGTACCTAGATTTACGCCCAGCTGAAATCGAGGATCCAGACCCTATAAAAGGAAGTGGAGTGCAGCCGATTCTTTTGCTCAATTTCTCTTCTCTCTCTCCCGTTTTGCATCGTTTTGCGTGCAACTTATACCCCAAAGTCCCGATATCATTCTCGAGCCCCGAAGCAAGTCCCGAAGCCCCAAAGATCCCGAGAAGTGCAATTCCCAAGCCGAAGCTCTGCCCGGTAGGAGACCGGTTTTTGTGAAGATCTTCCAGATCTACCGAAGAATACTATTTCTACAAGCCGTAGTGCTGTCCGATCATCTTCTGATCAAGTGAATGTGTAGTTACTTTCTTCTAATGCATAATTATGAAGTATTTGATATGAAATACGTGTTATGTGTATATTTTGTTGATTAAATGTGTGAATGTACATAGATCTGATTTATTCTCTATGAAATACGTGTTATGCGTGTGTGCCTCATCTGTTATGTGGAATATGTATTGATTGAACATGCTATACAAGTTTTGAATTATGTATAAAAATATATGTTTTTATCTACTGATATGTTGGGTAGAACATGGGTAGATAGTTGATGTGTGATAAACAGATGAGAGGCCTCAATGTTGTTGTTGATCTAGTTATCTAGCAGAGTATGGATGACGACCACAGACTCTTTCTAGACAGTCCCGTGGAACGTAACAGACTCATAAACTGTAGGTGTTGTGAACGATGTGTTCACCGGTGTACTCTATCCCCCTCATGGTTGCCTTTAGCACATTTATTGCTGAGGAAGCCCCTTTGCAGTAATGTCCGTCCCGATGAAAATCCTAGATTAGGTCCTTTGTAATAGACGTTGTTTTAGGGATGTAAACTGAGGATAACGTGAATGGGTAATCGGGTTATTGTTGGTTGATGAATTAAATATAATTATTTATTGTGGTTTGAAATCCCTATATGCTCACCAGGCTCCCAAGCCTGACCCACTTAGTTTATTTGCACTACAGGTAGTGGCGCGAGGGCATAAAATGGATGAATCATCAAGTTGTTTTGTTTACAAGTCTGTATATGTATATATTTGTTGAATGACTTGTAATGTTATCGTTTATGCTTTATGGTCTGTATCGGAATATGACATCCCGAGTTTTGATTATATAATGAAAATACATTTCTTTATGAAATGCTTTGGTAAATATTATTTTATCACGTTTTGTTTTTGGGAACAAATTCCGCAACTCTTTTAAATCAAAAGGATTACTCTGAAATTATTTTAAAAGCATAAGTGAAGCTGGTCTTTTCTGGTCGTGATTTTGGGGATGTCACAGTTGGTATCAGAGCATTAGTTTAAGCGAACTAGGAATTTGTAGGATTTCTAGACTTCAACTTAAAATGCTAAGTGAAGATTTTGAGGTGCGTATCTGTTTTGTTTTAGACACGAGCACTAGTTTATTTTAGGAAAGTTGCCTAAAATGCTTTTATGTGCTAAATGTTATATGTTGCCATATATGATATTATTTGTTCGGATCTATGGTCTGTTACCGACCGAATCTGGAAACCTTATGTGTTTAGGATTCTATGCGTATGACGACGGTATTAGAACTAGCATGTAAACGTTTCGGAGTTATATGGAAGATCGTAATAACTTTCATGAATGAAAATCTAAATTTCACCTTATTCGGTGTATAGATCAAGAATGGGAATAACAAGAAGCGGTGTTGGAAACGCAAACGAGAATAGGAATCAACCGCCTGTAATTGAACAAGTAGCTTTTGAAGCTGCTGCACCAGGACAGATCACCATGGCTGGAGTGCAAGCCATGATTGAGGCTATGTTAGCTGAACAAAGGGAAGAAATGCGATAGATGTTGCATGAAAATAGGGACGAACCTATCATACCCATTGTGGAACCCGAACTGATTCCCGAGCAATCAGAGGAAGGAAACAATAGTCGCATTGTGAGTCAAGTTGGGACTCAAGAAGAACGAAGGAACGATTCGGAAAGGAGAAACAACAAGGATGGGCGAATGTACAAGAATTTCTTGGGCGCCAAGCCACCAAGTCTTTCTGGGAGCCCAAAGCCTATTGAAATTATGGATTGGATCTTTGAAATGGAGATGGCATTTGAAAGTTGCGACCGTAGCAACAAACAGAAGACTGTGTTTGAAGTTAGACAACTAAAGACTGGAGTCTTGAGCTGGTGGAAGTTGTTGGCAGATACTATGCCACGCTGAGAAGCCCTGAAAATGTCATGGGAGGAGTTCTTGGAACAACTAAGAGTGCAGTACTATTTAGAGATAGATCTAATTGATCTGAACAATGAGTTCCAAAACTTGAAGAAGGGGAGAATGAGCATAGATGACTATGCTACTGCATTCACTGAGAAAATGAAGTTATTTCCGTACCTAGTGCCAACAGAACTCTCCAAGATCGAGAGGTTCACTAATGGACTGCCAGCCGAGTTTGGCCCGACAGTCAAGATGGGAACCACTCTGAAAACAACTGTTCGAGTAGCTAAGAACGTGGAGGCCCAGCAGAAGGACAAGGGTCTGGAAAGGGTAGATGTTGGCGAGAAAAGGAAGTTCGATGGGCCTTCAGGGTCCAACAAGAAAAGTAAATTCTCGAAGTCTAGTTTGAAAGGAGGAGGAGGTGAAGCCAAATGGTTCAACAAATGTAAGAAGAAGCATCATGGGAAGTGTGAAGTGGTGGCCACATATTTTAAATGTGGAAAGCCAGGGCACTATGCCAACAAATGGACACTTTCCAAGAAAGTTTGCTATGGTTGCGGTGAGGAGGGTTACATGTCGAGGGACTGACCTAAGAAGAAGGATGCAGCCAAACCCAATATTCCGCCAAAGCCAAAAGCGAGAGCATTCCAGATGACACTGGAAGCTGCAAAAGATGAAGCCGATGTCGCTTCAGGTACCTTTCTTGTTAACGAATTGCCTGCCCAAATTTTATTTGATTCTGGAGCCAATTACTCCTTTATTTCGCATAAATTTGGTAGAAAAACTAGCTTTGCCTGTTGATAGACTAGATAATGCTTTATTAGTCGAAGTTGCTAGTGGCAAGTTTGTACCTATTAGCTATCGCATGAGAAACATCTTAATTGATTTGTAACGACCCGTTTCCGGTATGTTAATTCCTTGGTATTTGTTTTGAAGTTTTGCAAGAGGGACTCGGCGAGTTCATAGCCTGACTCGCCGAGTAGGGTCGGGGTTTCGAGCACGTGTTAGCTGGAGACTCGGCGAGTCCATATTCCGGACTCGGCGAGTCTGTCCGTCTGGGTGAAACCCTAAATCCCCGGGTTGCCCACTATTTAAGCCACCTTATGGCCCTCATTCTCGCCTCCTTCACCCTCAAAAGCTGTGAGAAAAACCCTAATTTCGTTCTTGAGTGTTGTGAGTGATCTTTTATGCATTTGTGAAGGCTTGAAGAAGGAGAAGAAGAAAGGAGCAAGGAGAAGGAGTGTAGAGCAGAGATTCAAGGGAAAGCAAGAGCTCTTTGAGGTATTCTTCTGATTTCTTTCCCTTTTTATGCTTAAAAGCCCTTTTTAGATCTAGTTGATGCCTTTCTCAAGCTTTGTGTTGATATGGAAGCCTTATCATGCCGAGATATCTTTAGATCTGTGTATTTAGGATTTGTAGAGCCCAGATCTACTGCCTTTTTGGAGCTATTTTGCATATTAACCCTAGATATACCCCTTTTATGAATCTTTTAGCCTTTATTCCCTTGTTCTTGTGTTTGTGCACGTAAAGTTGGAAACTTTACGTGGTAAACCAGCTTATTGGACTCAGATCTATCATTTGTATGTTTTGGATTCGAGCAGAAACGAGTGTAGAATAGTTGCATGGCGGTGACTCGGCGAGTCGGAAGAACGACTCGGTGAGTCGAGTCACGAGTCCCCGATTCCTTCCTTTTGAGCGGTGTCTGTCGCGTGGGACCAGTGAGTAGTAGGGTGGACTCAGCGAGTTGAGGGTAGACTCAGTAATGGAGGGACTCGGCGAGTTGTTCATACAACTCGACGAGTCCAAGGCAATCTTCTTAAGTTCAAGAACAACTCGTCGAGTTGTTCATATGACTCGGCGAGTCGGATGAAGATTGTCTGAGTTCTTGGATCGAGAGGGTACTCGTCGAGTCGATGCCATACTCGACGAGTAGCAGCAAGTAGGGTTGAGGTGTGAGAGTAGAGACTCGACGAGTTGGCGGCCCAACTCGGCGAGTTAGGTCAAATGAGAGTTGACTGTGACCACGGGTAAAAGAGTCATTTTACCCAAGTGCAATGTTTAGTATTTGATTGAGTGTGTTTATGGACTTGTAGCCAGGGAGATACCGGAGCAGCAGCAGTTAGATTCCAGAGTCATACACTCAGCAGCCAGTTTACGAGGTGAGTTTCCTTCGAGTAGGAACGGGTCTAAGGCCAAAATGCCGGCCCGTTTAGTAGCAGTAGTTTCCGGACTTTGGTCCGATGCAGTTGTTAGTTTGTTTGATGCCTTCGTGGCTCAGACAGGATTTATGTGTTAAGTGTTATGGGCTACGGCCTGACGTAGTATGCAGTATATGAGTTTGTGATCATGTGTGTTATCCTATTTGAAATTTGTTTTGCTATGCTATGCTATGCCCAGTCAGTTCCAGACTTCGGTCCGATGCAGTTAGTTCCGGACTTCGGTCCGATGCAGTCAGTTCCAGATTTCGGTCCGATGCAGTTAGTTCCGGACTTCGGTCCGATGCAGTTAGTTCCGGACTTCGGTTCGATGCAGTTAGTCCCGGACTCGGTCCGATGCATGGGACAAGGTGCCAGTCAGTTCCGGACTCCGGTCCGATGCAACTAGTTCTAGACTTCGGTCTGATGCAGTGGGCAAGGCCCAATATGTGCTTATTTATATATTGTATGGTATGTGGTAGCTTGGGGGAGCTCACTAAGCTTCGTGCTTACAGTTTCAGTTTTGGTTTCAGGTACTTCCGCAAGCAAAGGGAAGAGCTCGGGGTGATAGCATCGCACACACCACAACTTTAGCTTTTATCCTGGGAATTGATTTAGTTTGTTTTGATTTGACACAGTATGATACAGTTTTCCGCACAGTGTTTTTATTATGTTTGGGATACATCACGTATGGTTTTATGATATGACACTCAGATTATGGTTTTGGTTATATTGAAAAACGAAATTTTTGGGTCGTTTCAAGTTGGTATCAGAGCCCTGGTTTGAGGGATTCGGATACACTTCCGGGTGTATCTGAACTCAAACTAAGGGGAAATAAAAAGATTTTTATTTTTAAAAGAAAACGTCTTCTAAAAAGAATTTTGAAAGCACTTAGAAAGAAAGAAATTTTTAACGAGATAGAGGTTTGTGCATGCTATCAACCGAGCACAAGTAAGTACTCCCAAATTACCCATACAAGTTATTTGTTCAGTTTCAGTTTCAGTAGAACAGCATGCTAGTATAGGACTAAGGATCTAGGAGAATGCCTTATGTGCCTGCTTTATGTGTTACAGATTTATGAGTATTGCATGCTAGTATTGAGTAGACAGCAGTAGGATAGCCTGTTTAGGTTATGCCTGATAGTATGAGCTTAGCATCCTATGCTAGTACAGTTTCTTGTTATGAGAATAGTTTTGCCTGAGTCTGTTTCCCTTATCCGAATGCTGCTTGCTTCGTGCTTTGTGGGGTTCTGAGTGATGGGAGTTAGCCATTAGGTGAACACGTCACACCACATGTGATCAGGGTTGAATAATCCCAGAGTGCTGGAACTGGCCCCATTGCGCAGCTCTTGTTTGAGTCCAACCGTTATAGGGACGGGTCTTTTACTTGAAAGATTATCTGATCCTCATCACATGTGATGGTGTTTAGGTGGTGGCTAATTGGCATTATAAGGAAACCTTCAGCAGCTGAGGACCAGTTGTGTTGAGCCTGAGGTTTCCCTAGGGCAAGCCTAGGATGAGAGTAGCAGAGAGCAGCAGTAGTAGAAGTGACTTGGTGGAGTCAAGGCAGTTCTTGAGGAAAGTACAGATAGATGTGGAAGGTAGTATGGGCCCGTACTACTGAAAGCAGAGGATCCGTACTCGAATCAAGGAAGGCCAAGACAAGACCAGGAAGCTAATAGTAGTATCATGATCTCTTGAGATATTTCAGTGTTTTGATATTGTTATGATATGTTTCAGAATGGTAGTTTTGCGTCCGAGACCAGCAGTCGGCAGCTCAGATGCCGAAGGGGGATCAGGATCAGGATCAGGCCTGGAGGTCGGGAAGATGGATGAGCAGACTAGAGAGTTCCTTTCTTCTGAGGTTACCCGCATCATACTGGAGCAGACTCCTGTGATCTTCGGTTCGATCAAGGAGGGTATTTTAGAGCTGATGGATGAGAGATTGGGTATTTTCCGTGCCAAGATGGCGGCCATGATGGGGTCGCGCACACTTACGTTCAGGGAATTCAGGGCATGCGGAGCTCCAGACTATCATGGGGCACAGGACCCCATAGCGAGTACCAGATGGTTGGCGGATGTGGCCAACGCTTTCCGCACTAGCAGGTGTCCCGAGGGGGACAAAGTCAGATTGGCGTCCTGTCTTCTGAAGGACAGGGCACGAGATTGGTGGGAGGAGGTCGAACATGCCATCAGGGATGATGCAGCTTTGGACGCCATGACCTGGACTGATTTCTATACCAGGTTCAGGGCGGAGTTTGCACCGGTCATTGAGGTGCAAGCGTTAGCTAGGGAGTTTCAGGACCTTACCCAGACTACAGAGACAGTGGCAGAAATCACCGCCAAGTTCAGGGAGAGGGCTCTTCTTGTTCCTCAGTATGCAGCCGATGAGGAGATGAAGAAGGCCCGTTATCATGAGATGTTGCGGAGTGATATCCGCATGTTTGTGAGCCGGTCCAGTTGTAAAACGCTGGATGACATGATTGCTAGAGCTTGGGAGAGGGAGATTGATCTCGAGATGGAGAAGAAGAGGAAACCGGAGGCGGTTTCGGGTTCAGGCAGTTTGGGCAAAAAGCCCAAGGTTTCAGATCACAGGTCCAGGAGTCAGGAGAGCCATGGTCGGTGTGGCAAGTGTGGGAGATTGCACGAGGGAACGTGCAAGGCAGGGAGTTCCGGCTGCTGCAAGTGTGGTCGAACTTGGCATTTGAGCAGGGATTGTACGGCCCCTGCTACTGCTGTTGCAGCATCAGATTTGATTTGCTTTCAGTGCAATCAGAGGGGACATAAAAAGTCCCAGTGTCCAAGTTTAGCTGTAGCAGGGAAGGTGGTTGCACCTGCCCCTGCTACCTTGAGAATTACAGATGGCCGGCAGCGCCGAGCTGATGCGCCAGTGGTGAAGAGTAGGGTGTTTCAGATGACAGCAGAGGAGGCGCGAGCGACTCCTGATGTAGTGACGGGTATGTATCTTCCCTTTACTATTTATTATCGCTTGAGTATTACTTATGTGGGTATGTTTTATTTAGGGTCGTTCTCTGTGAACGGCATTTCTGCTCTGGTATTATTCGATTCGGGGGCTACCCGATCATTCGTGTCGCTTGCGCTTAGCAAGAGATTTAGTAGAGCTCCTGGGGAGCTGGATTGTCCATTAGAGGTTGAGTTAGCAGATGATAGGACCGTGAGGGTCGGCAGAGTACATAGAGGGTGTTCCCTTCAGATATTTGATGAGCAGTTTTCAGTGGATCTGGTACCTATTCCCCTGCGAGGGAATAAAGTTATTGTGGGCATGGATTGGCTAAGCCCCAATGGGGTGGTGATTGATTGTGAGCTTCAGCTAGTGAGGGTTCGCACTCCCAGTGGGGGAGAGTTAGTGATTCAGGGCGAGAGGCCACAGCGAGGACCGACCTTTTGTTCCGCCGCAAGGGCGAGGCGCTATGTTCAGCAGGGTTGCACCGGTTTTGTAGCTTACGTCTTGGATGCCCGGGAGAAGGGCAAGACGATAGTTGATGATGTTCCTATTGTTCGAGACTACCCGGATGTGTTTCCCGAGGATTTGCCGGGGATACCTCCTGAGAGACAGGTTGAGTTCAGGATCGACCTAATTCCTGGTGCGGCTCTGATAGCCAAAGCACCGTATCGACTAGCTCCCCCTGAGATGCAGGAGTTGTCTACACAGCTGCAGGAGCTATTAGACAAGGGCTTCATTCGGCCGAGCAGTTCACCTTGGGGAGCGCCGATCCTGTTTGTGAGAAAGAAGGATGGGTCGCATCGTATGTGCATTGATTATCGGGAGTTGAATAAGGTAACGGTGAAGAACCGTTACCCACTTCCGAGGATAGATGATTTGTTTGATCAGCTTCAGGGAGCGTCTTGGTTTTCCAAGATCGATCTACGCTCCGGTTATCATCAGATGCGGGTTAGAGATGAGGATGTACAGAAGACTGCTTTCAGGACCCGGTATGGTCATTATGAGTTCGTGGTGATGCCATTTGGGCTCACCAATGCCCCAGCCGCGTTCATGGATCTCATGAACCGCGTGTGCAGGTTGATGCTGGATCGGTCAGTGATAGTATTCATAGATGATATCTTGGTATATTCCAAGACACAGGGGCAGCACGAGGAGCACCTGCGGGAGGTGTTGGAGGCTTTGAGGAGGGAGAGACTTTTCGCAAAGTTCTCCAAGTGTGAGTTCTGGTTGCGCGAGGTGCAGTTTCTTGGTCATCTCGTCAACCAGAAGGGTATTTTGGTAGATCCGGCCAAGATAGAGGCCGTGATGCAGTGGGAGGTCCCGAAGTCTCCATCTGAGATTCGGAGCTTCCTAGGGTTGGCAGGGTATTATCGGAGATTTATTCAGGACTTCTCCAAGATAGCAGTGCCACTCACCCGACTAACTAAGAAGTCGGTGGTATTTCATTGGGGGCCTAAGCAGCAGGCAGCGTTCGAGACTCTCAGACAGAAATTGTGCGAGGCTCCGATCCTTACCTTGCCAGAGGGAGTAGAGGACTTCGTAGTCTATTGTGATGCTTCGATCACAGGTATGGGGGCAGTATTGATGCAGCGAGGCCATGTGGTAGCTTATGCCTCGAGACAGTTGAAGCCTCACGAGGCTAATTATCCTACCCACGATTTGGAGCTGGGGGCAGTTGTGTTTGCCCTCAAGATTTGGAGACATTACCTTTATGGGGTCCGTTGTACTATTTACACGGATCACAAGAGTTTGCAGTATCTTATGGATCAGCCGAGTCTGAACATGAGGCAGAGGAGGTGGTTGGATGTGCTGAAGGATTATGATTGTGAGATCCTTTATAATCCAGGGAAGGCCAACGTGGTGGCCGACGCCCTAAGCCGCAAAGTGTCGGCAGCCCCTATCAGAGATCTGTGTATGAGGATGACAGTGATCACTCCGTTGTTGGAGCGAATCAAGGAGGCTCAGATGGAGGGTCTCAAGGAGGAGAGGCAGAAGTGTGAGAGGATAGTGGGCCAAGTAGCTTCGTTTGATTATGACAGTCGGGGTTTGCTGACGCTTCATGGGAGGGTGTGGGTACCGTACTGGGGTGGAGTACGGCAGGTATTGATGGGCGAGGCTCATAAGTCTCGGTTTTCTATCCACCCAGGGGCGACGAAAATGTATCGAGATCTTCGACCGGATTATTGGTGGCCCTGCATGAAGTGGGACGTCGCTTGGTATGTTGAGAGATGCTTGACCTGCCGGAAGGTCAAGGCGGAGCACCAGAGACCTCATGGCAAGATGCAGCCGTTAGACATTCCCGTGTGGAAGTGGGAGGACATCACCATGGATTTTGTCACCAAGCTCCCCAGGACCGCACGTGGAGTGGATTCGATATGGGTAGTAGTGGATCGGTTGACGAAGAGTGCCCATTTTATTCCGATCCAGGAGAGTATATTGGCGGAAAAGTTAGCCGATATCTATGTGCGAGAGATTGTGGCACGCCATGGAGTGCCGGTATCGGTGGTGTCAGACCGAGATGTCCGTTTCACATCTAGATTCTTGAAGCGGTTCCACGACGAGATGGGTACTCGTCTCCATTTCAGCACCGCTTTCCACCGTCAGACTGACGGGCAGAGCGAGAGGACGATTTAGACTCTTGAGGACATGCTTAGGGCATGTGTTCTAGATTTTGGTGGTAGTTGGGATACGTATCTTCTGTTAGCGGAATTCTCGTATAACAACAGTTATCATGCGAGCATTGATCGAACTCCTTTTGAAATGCTGTATGGGAGGAAGTGTAGGACCCCGATTTGTTGGGGCGAGGTCGGTCAGCGAGTCATCGGGAGCACAGAAGTGGTGCTCAAGACGACTGAGTTGATCCAACAGGTCCGTAGTAGGCTGCAGACTGCGCAGAGTCGGCAGAAGAGCTACGCCGACAGGAGGCGTTCGGACTTGGAGTTCCAGGTGGGAGATATGGTCCTTCTGAAGGTCTCACCTTGGAAGGGTGTCATCAGGTTCCGGAAGAGGGGCAAGTTGGGCCCCATATTTATTGGTGCTTTCAGGGTTTTGGCCCGGGTGGGTCGGGTTGCTTATCGGTTAGATCTTCCTGAGGAGCTTAGTCAGATCCACAACACCTTCCATGTGTCTCAGTTGAGGAAGTGTTTGGTGGATGAGTCAGCAGTCGTTCCCCTAGAGGATATTCAGGTTGATAGCAGCCTGAATTATATTGAGAGGCCGGTCGCGATTCTGGACCGGAAGACCAAGACCTTGAGGAAAAAGGTAATTCAGTTAGTGAAGGTGCAGTGGCAGCACCGGAAGGGGTCTGAATGGACGTGGGAGGCTAAGGAGGAGATGAGAGCGCACTACCCGGAGATATTTGTAGATTCAGCCATAGCAGACTTCGAGGACGAAGTCTGAGATAAGTGGGGGAGAATTGTAACGACCCGTTTCCGGTATGTTAATTCCTTGGTATTTGTTTTGAAGTTTTGCAAGAGGGACTCGGCGAGTTCATAGCCTGACTCACCGAGTAGGGTCGGGGTTTCGAGCACGTGTTAGCTGGAGACTCGGCGAGTCCATATTCCGGACTCGGCGAGTCTGTCCGTCTGGGTGAAACCCTAAATCCCCGAGTTGCCCACTATTTAAGCCACCTTATGGCCCTCATTCTCGCCTCCTTCACCCTCAGAAGCTATGAGAAAAACCCTAATTTCGTTCTTGAGTGTTGTGAGTGATCTTTTATGCATTTGTGAAGGCTTGAAGAAGGAGAAGAAGAAAGGAGCAAGGAGAAGGAGTGTAGAGCAGAGATTCAAGGGAAAGCAAGAGCTCTTTGAGGTATTCTTCTGATTTCTTTCCCTTTTTATGCTTAAAAGCCCTTTTTAGATCTAGTTGATGCCTTTGTCAAGCTTTGTGTTGATATGGAAGCCTTATCATGCCGAGATATCTTTAGATCTGTGTATTTAGGATTTGTAGAGCCTAGATCTACTGCCTTTTTGGAGCTATTTTGCATATTAACCCTAGATCTACCCCTTTTATGAATCTTTTAGCCTTTATTCCCTTGTTCTTGTGTTTGTGCACGTAAAGTTGGAAACTTTACGTGGTAAACCAGCTTATTGGACTCAGATCTATCATTTGTATGTTTTGGATTCGAGCAGAAACAAGTGTAGAATAGTTGCATGGCGGTGACTCGGCGAGTCGAGTCACGAGTCCCCGATTCCTTCCTTTTGAGCGGTGTCTGTCGCGTGGGACCAGTGAGTAGTAGGGTGGACTCAACGAGTTAAGGGTAGACTCAGTAATGGAGGGACTCGGCGAGTTGTTCATACAACTCGGCGAGTCCAAGGCAATCTTCTTAAGTTCAAGAACAACTCGTCGAGTTGTTCATATGACTCGGCGAGTCGGATGAAGATTGTCTGAGTTCTTGGATCGAGAGGGTACTCGTCGAGTCGATGCCATACTCGACGAGTAGCAACGAGTAGGGTTGAGGTGTGAGAGTAGAGACTCGACGAGTTGGCGGCCCAACTCGGCGAGTTAGGTCAAATGAGAGTTGACTGTGACCAAGGGTAAAAGAGTCATTTTACCCAAGTGCAATGTTTAGTATTTGATTGAGTGTGTTTATGGACTTGTAGCCAGGGAGATACCGGAGCAGCAACAATTAGATTCCAGAGTCATACACTCAGCAGCCAGTTTACGAGGTGAGTTTCCTTCCAGTAGGAACGGGTCTAAGGCCATAATGCCGGCCCGTTTAGTAGCAGTAGTTTCCGGACTTTGGTCCGATGCAGTTGTTAGTTTGTTTGATGCCTTCGTGGCTCAGACAGGATTTATGTGTTAAGTGTTATGGGCTACGGCCTGACATAGTATGCAGTATATGAGTTTGTGATCATGTGTGTTATTCTATTTGAAATATGTTTTGCTATGCTATGCTATGCCCAGTCAGTTCCGGACTTCGGTCCGATGCAGTTAGTTCCGGACTTCGGTCCGATGCAGTCAGTTCTGGATTTCGGTCCGATGCAGTTAGTTCCGGACTTCGGTCCGATGCAGTTAGTTCCGGACTTCGGTTCGATGCAGTTAGTCCCGGACTTGGTCCGATGCAGGGGACAAGGTGCCAGTCAGTTCCGGACTCCGGTCCGATGCATCTAGTTCTAGACTTCGGTCTGATGCAGTGGGCAAGGCCCAATATGTGCTTATTTATATATTGTATGGTATGTGGTAGCTTGGGGGAGCTCACTAAGCTTCGTGCTTACAGTTTCAGTTTTGGTTTCAGGTACTTCCGCAAGCAAAGGGAAGAGCTCGGGGTGATAGCATCACACACACCACAGCTTTAGCTTTTATCCTGGGAATTGATTTAGTTTGTTTTGATTTGACATAGTATGATACAGTTTTTCGCACAGTGTTTTTATTATGTTTGGGATACATCACGTATGGTTTTATGATATGACACTCAGATTATGGTTTTGGTTATATTGAAAAACGAAATTTTTGGGTCGTATTTTTGGGTCATTTCATGATTTGAATGGGAATAAGTTCCATGAGGAATTATTTCCTATTGAACATAATGGTTTCGACATCGTTTTGGGAATGGATTGGCTTAGCGCCAATGATGCCGAGATATTGTGCAGAAAGAAGATAGTCAAAGTAAACCCGTCAGGGAAAGAGTCATTTATGGTGTATGGGGACAAACATAGAGTAAGTTCGGGGATCATTTCGCTAATGAAAGCCAGAAAGTGTTTAGCCAAAGGATGTACATCATATTTGGCATTCATGATCGATGCTAAGAAGGAGAAAATGGAGATGCAGAGCATTCCTGTTGTGTGTGATTATCCGAAAGTATTTCCCGAAGATCTTCCCGGATTACCGCCCGATAGACAAGTGGAGTTTAGAATAGACTTGTAATCAGGAACGATGTTAATAGCGAAAGCACCATATCGATTAGCACCGACAGAGATGAAGGAGCTGATGATGCAACTTCAGGAGCTATTGTACAAAGGTTTCATAAGACCTAGTTCATCACCCTGGGGAGCTCCGGTGTTATTTGTGAAGAAGAAAGATTGAAGTATGAGGATGTGCATCGATTATAGAGATCTGAACAAGGCAACTATAAAGAATAGATATCCGTTGCCAAGGATTGATGACCTGTTCGATCAACTACAAGGTTCAAGCTATTTTTCAAAGATCGACCTAAGGTCAAGATATCATCAGCTGAAGGTGAAAGAGAATGATATAGAGAAGACTGCATTCGGAACGCGATATGGACACTACGAGTTTTTGGTTATGTCATTTGGACTAACCAATGCTCCAGCCGCATTCATAGGTTTAATGAACGTGGTTTGTAATCCGTTCCTTGATTAATCCATAATAGTGTTCATAGATGACATTCTGATTTACTCGAAAAGCCAAGAGGAGCATGACAGACACTTGCGAGAAGTGTTAGAAGTCTTGAAGAAGGAGAAGGTTTATGCTAAGTTCTCGAAATGTGATTTTTGTATTCGAGAAGTGCAATTCTTGGGTCACGTGGTAAACCAAGAAGAGATAATGGTTGATCCAGCGAAGATCAAAGTTGTGATGAAGTGGGAACAACCGAAAAGTCCCCGGAGATCCGAAGCTTTTTAGGATTACCTGGATATTACCGAACGTTTATCCATGGCTTTTCTTCGATCGCTAGTCCATTAAAGCTTTGACCCACAAAGGAGCTGCTTATGCTTGGAATTATAAGCATAAAGAAGCATTCAAGAAGCTAAAGAAGAAGCTATGTGAGGCACCGATTCTTTCTCTACCCGATGGAGTTGAAGACTTCGCTGTTTATAGCGATGCGCCTGGGGTTGGATTGGGTTGTGTTTTGACCCAAAGAGATAAGGTGTCACACCCCAAAACCAAGAACGGCGGAAACGTTCTGGGGCGGAGGACATCATGTAAAGTATCACAACACAATATAATAGTAAACAAGTAAACAACATCATCCATTGCATTAAATATGTAATTTCAAAATAAGTGTGTTCTGTACAGTTATAGACACCAAAATGTAAATCAAAATATAAGATGAGTCTTGTATGCACTCCATCTTCTCAAAAGCTGGCATCGGTACCTGTCTACTGATGACCTGAGAATATACGTTATTTTGAAAGAGTTTATCAACATTAAAGCTGGTGAGTTCATAAGTATTTAGTGTCGGTGTTTATATCAAAATGTTTGAACGTTGTTTGAAGTATGAGATTGTAAGCGTTTGAAGTAAAAGTACGTGAATGTTTGTAAGTGCTGGTAAAAGTTTGTAACTCCTAGAAAATCCTATATTTTCTACTAAAAGTAGCCTTCTACCAAGGCCCAACTGTTTTGCATGTTTGTTTCTTGTAAAAGTGTGTAATTTTCCCAGGTGTAACTATCATTATCAACATATAGTTTGTACATTAATGTTTAAGTGAATTGATCACTAAATAAATGTAAAAGGGTAAATTAATGTAGTACCGTAGTGTTGTATTATAGGAACTACTGCTGTACTAACTACCTTAAACCGGATTTATATTAAGATATTATGTGATTAATTGTACCATACTATCGCATATGAAACACGACATTGTAGGTCGTAAAAGGTATGACGTTTTGGCACCCGCAGACCTTCAGGTCCTACTGTAGCTAGCAGCAAGGTGTAAGATAGTCAATCCAGTATAGATCTATATGCAAACTCAGGCTCTCCCTCCAAGAGATTCTGGCTACAACTCGGGCCATGACAATGAAGGCATGCAACGAGACAGTGGATCAGATTTATGTTATCGTATACTTGTATATGTAATGTATTGTTACTCTTCATAATATCATTGTATATGTTGTCTTTCTAGTATAGTTGTATATGTCCTCCTCATAGTATAGTTGTACATGTTCTTATAGTAATAAGTAATGACTCATAAATGGACTGACTCTGTGTATGCTTCATTGAACTAGCAGTAGTAAGTAGTATAACTCTAAACTATACCTATTATATATATATATATATATATATATATATATACATACATACATAATATATAACGAAGGATTCAATGACACTCGGACAAACAACCGGGTACTTTAAGACCACAACCAAACAAGGACAGGTGTAACACCCCAATGATGGTATGATATTTATATTTTGTTTATTGTTATTTTCTTCAAGTTTTAAGGGGAACTCGACGAGTCGGTAGCTGCACTCGTCGAGTAGAGTCGGGAATTCGAGCACGTTTAAGCTGGCGACTCAGCGAGTCTATATTCCGGACTCGGCGAGTTCACCAGTCTGGATGAAACCCTAATTTCAAGGGTTTGCACCATATTTAAACAAATTTTGAGGCCACAAGTCAGCCCCTATCACCCCTCAAAGCATCATTCTCGAAACCCTAGAGCCCTCTTTACATTTTGTGTGATTTTGGTGTGTTCTTTGAAGATCTTGAGAGAAAAAGGAAGGTACATCAAGAGGAGAAGAAGGAGATCCTAGATCCTAGAGGAATTTCAGAAGATAGTAAGGTATATCTTGGCCTTTTTCTGTTTCTATGCTTAAATCCCCTTTTTGAAGACATTAAAGCTATTCTTGAACCATTTCTTGGCTTAGTAGTAGCATAGAGGACCGATGGAGTTGATTAGCCTTCGAATCTAGCAAGGTTCTTATTCCAGAAGCTTAGATCTAGCACCTTTATGGATCCATTTTGCATGGAAGCTCTAGATCTACTATTATAGTGTGCTTTGAACCTTAAAACCTTCATTTGATGTTATTTACACGTAAAGTTGGAAACTTTACGTGTTAATCAAGTCCTAGGAACCTAGATCTATTAATGTTATGGACTGGTTTCAATCAGAATCGAGTATATAGTGTTTGCATGCATACGACTCGGCGAGTCGTTCTTCAGACTCGGCGAGTCGAGTCGCGAGTCCCCTGTTTTTCATTTTTCGAGTTATGCCAAGTGGAACCAGTGAGTGAGAGTTGGACTCAGTGAGCTAGAGGGTTAGACTCATTCGTGGAAGAACTCGGCGAGTCAATGCCATGACTTGGCGAGTCCAAGGCAATCTTCATGCTTCAAGAGCAGACTCAACGAGTTGTTCATACAACTCGGCGAGCACAACTAGAATGTTCATCTGATGAAGGAGAACTCGACGAGTTGTTCATACAACTCGGCGAGTTGGATGCAGATTGTCAGAGTGTTAGTAGCAAGGGGAACTCGCCGAGTTTGCGCCAAAACTTGACCAGTAGTAGCAAGTAGAATCAAGAAAGTAAGAGTGAGGATTCGACGAGTTGGTGATCCAACTCGACGAGTCAAGTCAACAGAATGTTGACTTTGACAGTTAGGTTGACTTGGACCAGGGGTAAGAGAGTCATTTTACCCTCAGTATTATTATTAGTATTTGATTGATGGTGCTCATGGATATTGTTGCCGGGGTGAAACCGGAGCCGCAACAGACAGATTCCGGAGCAGTCCTTTCAGTATCTATGCTACGAGGTGAGTTTCCTTCCAGTAGGAACGGGTCTAAGGCCACAATGCCGACCCGTTTAGTTAACAGTAGTTTCCGAACTTTGGTCCGATGCATAGTTAGTATGTTTGATGTCTTCATTACTCAGACAAGATTATGTGTTATGTGTCCCGGACTACGGTAATTTTGGAAAATACAAGGGGGTTGCGAGACCTCTCGGGTAATTTTGGAAAATTGCCACTTTCACCCCCCTTTTTGATATTTTTACTATTCCGACTTCCCCCAAAGCCCCGGTACTGATTCCAAAGTCCGAAACACGCCCCGAGATTCCCGAGAAGCCCGAAAAATTTATCTTTTCGGTTTCGAAGCTCTACCTTCGCAGAGCCCAGTTTTCAAGAAAACTCCCGGTTTTCAACGACGAAAGTCATATTTAGAGCCGAAGTACTGCCCAAATTAATATTTTAGCCCCCGGTTATTTCACAGTGAGTTTAATATATAGAAATAATTGTATGTTATGTGTTATATGTGCTACGTGCTTTTCAGTGTTATTATTCCGAGTTATTTTTATTTGCTATTTTTAATAGCAAAGAAATACCTTTGACCATGTGATCAGTGAAAGGACTTAGATTCACATTGGTACTGGTATGTAGCCTCTGGCCATGTGGAACATGTCTCCGTAAGAGAATGAATTCTATTCTATGGTAGTTCCACAAGGTTAGACAGAGCTATAAGCCTGAACTCTACCGAAATGTTAATCCGAAGTTATATATCTTCTGTGCCGTTTGGGCCAAAGCTTTATTGATGTAGATCAAGTATGGAAATTGTTATGTATCATTGATTGTATATCTTTAAATCAAATCAATGATTGATAAGGAATGTTTGTCACATGATCCACATATGCCCTTGTTGTTCCTTGTTCCTATTTGCTTCTACCCTATTAAAGTATATATATGGCATAGCGTTATATTGTATCTATTATTGAACTCACTAAGCGTCACCGCTTACCCTCTCGATGTTTAACAAATTGCAAGAGATAAACATCCAGTATAGTTATATACTGGTAGAAGATTTTTGAATAGTTTGAAACTATTGTATCGATAGAAGTTTAAGAATAGTTTGAAACTATTGTACTTTGCACTCCCATATGTATAAAACTACAGAATCCTGGGAAGTTATGTAATATATAACACTTTAAAATAGTCGGTTTGTATCCAGTAGTTTGTAATCTCTTTATCAATGTAAAATATTGTTTTTATGAATATGCAAGTAGCATGTTTTGGAGTAACTATATTGTCGAGCATGAAAGTTTGGGTCTTTCATAAATACGAAAGTTAGGGTCTTTCACGAGTCGAGACGCTGGTGGCAAAGAGTAGGGCTTTTCAGCTGACTGCAGAGGAGGAACGAACGACTCCTGATGTGGTGGTGGGTATGTATTTTTCCTTATCTTAGTATTTATTTCCTTATTGTTTCTTATGGTTACATGTTTTGTATAGGGTCGTTCTCGGTGAACGACATCTTAGCTACAGTATTGTTTGATTCGGGAGCTACCCGGTCATTCGTCTCTCTTGCACTTAGCAAGAGGTTTAGCAGAGCTCTAGGGGAGCTAGATTGTCCACTTGAGGTTGAGATAGTAGCTGATAGGACCGTTAGGGTTGCAAGGGTGCACAGAGGGTGTTCTCTGCAATTATTCGATGAGCAGTTTCCGGTGGACTTGGTCCCTATTCCCTTGCCAGGGAATAAGGTCATAGTAGGCATGGATTGGCTGAGCCCCAATGGGGCGGTGATAGATTGTGAGCTACAGTTGGTGAGGGTTCACACTACAATTGGGGGAGAGTTAGTGATTCAGGGAGAGAAGCCACATCGTGGGCCAGTTTTGTGTTCAGCAGCGAGGGCAAGACGCTACTTTCAACAGGGTTGCGTTGGCTATATTGCCTATGTTTCAGATGCCCGGGAGAAGGCAAGATGATAGTTGATGATGTTCCGATAGTGCGAGACTACTCGGATGTATTTCTGGAGGAATTGCCGGGGGTACCTCCTTAGAGACAGGTTGAGTTTGGGATTGATCTAATCCCCGGTGCGGCACCGATAGCCAAGGCACCGTATTGGTTGGCTCCCCCAGAGATGCAGGAGTTGTCAATGCAGCTACAAGAGCTGCTGGACAAGGGATTTATCAGGCGAAGCAGTTCGCCCTGGGGTGCACCGATTTTATTCGTGAAGAAAAAGGACGGGTCGCACCATATGTGTATAGATTACCAGGAGCTGAATAAGGTAACGATGAAGAACCGTTACCCACTTACGAGGATAGATGATTTGTTTGATCAGCTTCAGGGAGCATCTTGGTTTTCCAAGATTGATTTAAGCTCCGAGTATCACCAGATGCGAGTCAGAGGCGAGGATGTGCAAAAGACTGCCTTCAGGACCATGTATGGTCATTATGAGTTTGTGGTGATGCCGTTTGGGCTCACCAATGCTCCGGCCGCGTTCATGGACCTCATGAACCGCGTGTGCAGGCCGATGCTGGATCGGTCTGTGATAGTATTCATAGACGATATCTTGGTGTATTCCAAGACTCAGTAGCAACATGAGGAGCACCTGAGAGAGGTGCTAGAGGTTTTGAGGAGGGAGAGACTTTTCGCGAAGTTCTCCAAGTGTGAGTTTTGGTTGCGTGAGGTATAGTTCCTTGGTCACCTTGTCAACCATAAGGGTATTTTGGTAGATCCGGCCAAGATTGAGGTCGTGATGCAGTGGGAGGTCCCGAAGTCTCCATTCAAGATTCGGAGTTTCCTAGGGTTGGCAGGGTATTACAGGAGATTCATCCAGGATTTCTCCAAGATAGCAGTACCGCTCACCCGACTGAACAAGAAGTCGGTAGCGTTTCGTTGGGGGCCTGAGCAGCAAGTAGCATTTGAGACCCTCAGGCAGAGATTGTGAGAGGCACCGATTCTTACCCTGCCAGAGGGAGTAGAGGATTTCGTAGTGTACTGTGATGCCTCGATCATGGGTATGGGAGCAGTGTTGATACAGCGAGGCTGTGTGATAGCTTATGGCTTGAGACAGTTGAAGCCTCACGAGGCTAGTTATCCTACGCATGATTTAGAGTTGGGGGCAGTGGTGTTTGCCCTCAAGATTTGGAGGCATTACCTTTATGGGGTCCGTTGTACCATTTACATGGATCACAAGAGCTTGAGGTACCTCATGGTTCAGCCGAATCTAAACATGAGGTAGAGGCGATGATTAGACGTGTTGAAGGATTACGACTATGAGATCCTTTATCACCAAGGGAAGGCCAACGTAGTGGCCGACGCCTTGAGCCGCAAGGTAGTAGCGGCCTCGATTAGAGACATTTGTTTGAGGATGACGGTGCTTACTCCATTATTGGAGCCAATTAAGGAGGCACAGGTAGAGGGTCTCAAGGAGGAGAGACAGAAGTGTGAGAGGATCGTGGGCCGAGTAGCTTCTTTTGACTATGATAGTAGAGGATTGTTGACCCTTCATGGGAGAGTTTGGGTGCCGTACTGGGGCGGAGTACGACAAGTGTTGATGGATGAGGCCCATAAGTCTCGATTTTCCATCCATCCAGGGGCAACGAAGATGTATAGAGATCTTCGACCCTATTATTGGTGGCCCTGCATGAAGCGAGATGTCGCTTGGTATGTGGAGAGGTGCCTAACCTGCAGGAAGGTTAAGGCAGAGCACAAGAGACCTCACGGAAAGATGCAGCCATTAGACATTCCGGTGTGGAAATGGGAAGACATTACCATGGATTTCATCACGAAGCTTCCCGGGACTGCGCGTGGAGTGGATTCTATATGGGTTATTGTGGATCGGTTGACGAAGAGTGCTCATTTTATACCGATCCAGGAGAGCATATCAGCAGAAAAGTTAGCTAATATTTATGTGAGGGAGGTAGTGGCACGTCATGGAGTGCCTGTTTCAGTGGTGTCAGACCGAGATGTCCGTTTTACTTCCAAATTCTGGAAGCGGTTTCACGACGAGATGGGTACTCGTATCCATTTTAGCACCGCTTTCCATCCTCAGACGGACGGACAGAGCGAGAGAACGATTTAGACTCTCGAGGACATGCTGCGGGCATGTGTTTTAGACTTCGATGGCAGTTGGGATATATATCTTCCGTTAGCGGAATTTTCGTATAACAACGGTTACCACGCGAGTATCGATCGACCTCCTTTCGAAATGCTCTATGGGGGGGAAGTGCAGGACCCCGATTTGTTGGGGCGAGGTCGGTCAGCGAGTCATTGGAAGCACCGAGGTGGTGCTCAAAACGTTAGAATTGATCCAGCAGGTTCGTGGTAGACTGCAGACTGCGCAGAGTCGGCAGAAGAGTTACACTGATAAGATGCGTTCAGATTTGGAGTTCCAGGTGGGTGATATAGTCCTCCTGAAGGTATATCCCTGGAAGGGTGTTATTAGATTTTGAAAGAGGGGCAAGTTGGGCCCTAGGTTCATTGTTCCTTTTAGGGTTTTGGCCCGGGTGGGTCGGGTTGCTTATCGGTTGAATCTTCCGTCAGAGCTTAGCCAGATCCACAACACTTTCCATGTTTCTCAGTTGAGGAAGTGTTTGGTGGACGAGTCGGCAGTAGTTCCCATTGAGGATATTCAGGTTGATAGCAGCCTGAATTATGTCGAGAAGCCAGTTGTGATCTTGGATCGGAAGGTGAAGACCTTGAGGAACAAGGTGATTCAGTTGGTAAAGGTTCAGTGGCAGCACCGGAAGGGTTCTGAGTGGACGTGGGAGTCCGAGCAGGAGATGCGGGGGCATTACCCCGAGTTGTTCCTAGATTCAGCGGCAGCATACTTCGAGGACAAAGTCTGAGACAAGTGGGGGAGGGTTGTAACACCATAATTCTGGTGTGATATTTATACTTTGTTTATTGTTATTTTCTTTAAGTTTGAAGGGGAACTCAACGAGTTGGTAGCTAGACTTGTCGAGTAGAGTTGGGAATTTGAGCACGTTTAAGTTGGCGACTCGGCGAGTCTATATTCCGGACTCGGCGAGTCCGCCAGTCTGGATGAAACCCTAATTTCAAGGGTTTGCATCCTATTTAAACAACTTTTGAGGCCACAAGTCAGCCCCCATCACCCCTCAGAGCATCATTCTCGAAACCCTAGAGCCCTCTTTGCATTTTGTGTGATTTTGGTGTGTTCTTTGAAGATCTTGAGAGAAAAAGGAAGGTACATCAAGAGGAGAAGAAGGAGATCCTAGATCCTAGAGGAATTTCAGAAGATAGTAAGGTATATCTTGGCCCTTTTCTGTTTCTATGCTTAAATCCCCTTTTTGAAGACATTAAAGCTATTCTTGAACCATTTCTTGGCATAGTAGTAGCATAGAGGACTGATGGAGTTGATTAGCCTTCGAATCTAGCAAGGTTCTTATTCCAGAAGCTTAGATCTAGCACCTTTATGGATCCATTTTGCATGGAAGCTCTAGATCTACTATTATAGTGTGCTTTGAACCTTAAAACCTTCATTTGATGTTATTTACACGTAAAGTTGGAAACTTTACGTGTTAATCAAGTCCTAGGAACCCAGATCTATTAATGTTATGGACTGGTTTCAATCAGAATCGAGTATATAGTGTTTGCATGCATACGACTCGGCGAGTCGTTCTTCAGACTCGGCGAGTCGAGTCGCGAGTCCCCTGTTTTTCATTTTTCGAGTTATGCCAAGTGGAACCAGTAAGTGAGAGTTGGACTCAGTGAGCTAGAGGGTTAGACTCATTCGTGGAAGAACTCGGCGAGTCAATGCCATGACTCGGCGAGTCCAAGGCAATCTTCATGCTTCAAGAGCAGACTCGACGAGTTGTTCATACAACTCGGCGAGCACAGCTATAATGTTCATCTGATGAAGGAGAACTCGATGAGTTGTTCATACAACTCGACGAGTTGGATGAAGATTATCGGAGTGTTAGTAGCAAGGGGAACTCGCCGAGTTTGCGCCAAAACTTGACCAGTAGTAGCGAGTAGAATCAAGAAAGTAAGAGTGAGGATTCGGCGAGTTGGCGATCCAACTCGACGAGTCAAGTCAACAGAATGTTGTCTTTGACAGTTAGGTTGACTTGGACCAGGGGTAAGAGAGTCATTTTACCCTTAGTATTATTATTAGTATTTGATTGATGGTGCTCATGGATATTGTAGCCGGGGTGAAACCGGAGCCGTAACAGACAGATTCCGGAGCAGTCCTTTCAGTATCTATGCTACGAGGTGAGTTTCCTTCCAGTAGGAACGGGTCTAAGTCCAAAATGACGACACGTTTAGTTAACAGTAGTTTCCGAACTTTGGTCCGATGCATAGTTAGTATGTTTGATGTCTTCATTACTCAGACAAGATTATGTGTTATGTGTCCCGGACTACGGTCCGATGCACTATGCAGTACATGTGTTTATGATGATGTGTGTATGCTAATTGATATGTGTTTATGCTATTATTAGTTAGTTCCAGACTTCAGTCCGATGCAGTCAGTTCCGGACTTCGGTCTGATGCAGCTCGTTCCGAACACCGGTCTGATGCAGGTGACAAGGTCCCAGTCAGTTCCGGACTACGATCTGATGCAGTTTTCGGGCCTTGGTCCGATGCAGTGGGTATGGCCCAGTACGTGCTTATATGTTATTTTTTGGTATGAGGTAGTTTGGGGGAGCTCACTAAGCTTCGTGCTTACAGTTTCAGTTTTGGTTTCAAGTACTTCCGCTAGTAAGGGGAAGAGCTCGGGATGATGGCATCGCACACACCACAACTTCAGTCTTTATCCTGGGAGTTTGTTTTGATTCATAGTTTGATTGATACAGTTGTTTCACGACATTTTATTATGAGTTGAGATATTTGACGTATGGTTTTTATGATATGACGATCAGTATATGATTCTTATTACTATAAAAAAAATTTGGGTCGTATTTTTGGATGTTACAACAGGAAGTAAAGCAGGTTATCTCTCCTAAGTCCTTCAAACCTTATTTATATAACTATATATGTAATAGATATGGTTCTAACAATATATAAGTTTAAAAATTGTAAAAGAAAGGTTTAGTATAAAAAGGGAATTTGATAAAGAGTTTGACATGTAAAATGGTTTGATAAACAGTTTGAAGTCATTTGTTTGGTAGAACTGTTTAAAGTATGAAAAATCCATTTGCATGCTAGTCATTAATCACATGTGATTGATCTAATAACTAACATGTTTCAACTTGTATTCCCCCCATAAAGCATTTGTAAACACTTAAAATCATTTCATAGGTTAATTAAGGGGGTATGAACTCACCTGTAGTGAGTGAAGCGACTGTAGGATCGGTTTACGAAGTTGAGTGTCAATTGTGGACTTGAGCACAAACAGATCCTATTAACCATATAAAGACATATATATATATATATATATATATATATATATATATATATATATATATATATATATATATATATATATATATATATATATATATGTATGTGTGCAGTTAGGGTTTGAAACAACTAATTATTGAATTTGGATCACTTTAGGGACTAGTAAACACTTATTATGAAGTGTTACAACCGTATAAGATGGTATATGACTATACAAGGGAGTTTATGGTCAAAATGCACAACAAATGTGTGTGTGCGGCCAGGAGGTGTGTGCAGCCGCACACTCCTTATGGAATGTGTCAAAACATGATTTTAAGCTATACGGAACATCTAGGAAGGTTTCATTCTTCATGCCTTAGCCTTATATGAAGTTTGTTGCTATTTTGGGACTTAAAAGGGGTGTGTGCGGCCACTATGAAGGTGTGCGGCCGCACACACTGGAAGATCATGAGGAAATTACGTTTTTCAGTTATATCTTCAAGTGTTCTTGTCCTAAAACGAGTTATCACAAGTATATACATGTCATAGAGGCTAGAAAGGGTGATTTAGGGTCCAAAACTTAGTGTGTGTTCTTGGTGTTCTAACACAAAAATGTGTTTTTCATGGATCATTATGGTGAATGAGGCTAGATAATTTCAAGTATCAACTATAAAAAGGAAGAATCACTTACTTTTGTGAAGAACAAGATGAAGATTTGAATGATACTTGAGAGAAAGCGTTCCAGATTTGAAAAAGTGGGGAAAAAGTGTTCTAAATGGCTAAGGATACCTTATATAGGTAAGAGTGTGTGGCTGGGTTGGGTGTGCGGCCACACATACCTGTGTGTGGCCGTACACTCAAGCGTGCGGCCGCACACTCCATGTTTTGGAGTGTTTGGCCCGATTTTGCTTGATATGCTTTGTAATATCTCATTTCAAGGTTCCTACCTTAATTGTACTAGGTTTAGAACACTCAAATAGACCCCAAACAGTGCTAAAAGCTAGCTAAACGAGTCTAAATTTGATTAAATTGATCAATTGTACAAGGTTGGAATTTCGGGTTGTCACATCATCCCCCCGTTAGAGGGAATTTCATTATGAAATTAGAGTTTAAGCAACTAAGTTAATACAAATAAATAATAAAAAGATGAGGATATTTAAGTTTCATTTGGTCCTCGCGCTCCCAAGTGAACTCTGATCCTCGCTTGGCGTTCTAGCGAACCTTCACAATTGGGATGCGACTTTGCTTGGTCTGCTTGACCTCACGGTCCATGATCTCCACAGGTTCTTCCACGAAGTTGAGGCTGTCGTTGATCTCGAATTCGTTGAGTGGGATTAAAAGAGTCTCGTCGGACAGACACTTTTTCAAGTTTGAGACATGGAATGTAGAATGTACGTTACGAAGTTCGTTGGGTAGGTTGAGTTTGTAAGCTACAGGGCCGATCCTAGCAAGAATCTTGAAAGGCCCTATGTATCTCGGATTGAGCTTCCCACGCTTACCGAAGCGTATCAAGGCCTTCCATGGTGAGACTTTCAAAATGACTCAGTCTCCCACCTGGAATTCCAAAGGTTTCCTTCGTTTATCAGCGTAGCTTTTCTGTCGGTCCCTAGAGGCTTTCAATCGTTCATGAATCTGAACGATTTTCTCTGTCGTTTCCCGGATGATCTCCAGACCTGTGAGACTACTGTCAGGAACTCGTCCTTTAGCTAACTGGGTGTCACCCACTTCAGCCCAGCACAGAGGGAATCTGCACTTCTGGCCATAGAGGGCTTCAAATGGAGCAGCCTTGATGCTCGTGTGATAACTGTTATTGTAGGAAAATTTGACAAGGGGTAAATGAGTATCCCATGCCTTCCCAAAGTCGATCACATAGGCTCTCAACATATCTTCCAGTGTTTGGATGGTCCTCTCACTTTGTCCGTAGGTCTGAGGATGGTAGGCTGTACTTATGTCCAGCCTCGTCCCCAGGGATCTCTGTAGTGACTGCCAGAACCTTGAAGTGAACCTACTATCTCTATCGGAGATAATGGATATAGGAACACCATGCGGTCGTACGATTTCCTTAACATATGTTCTCGTAAGCTTCTCCATCTTGTCAGTTTCTTTGATGGGCAGGAAGTGTGCAGACTTGGTCAATCTATCGACGATGACCCATATGGTATCAAGTCCACCCGTTGTCTTGGGTAACTTGGTTATGAAATCCATAGTGATCCGCTCCCACTTCCATTCTGGAATCTCTGGTTGTTACAGCAAACCGGAGGGTTTCTGGTATTCGACCTTTACCTTTGCGCAAGTAAGGCATTTACTTATGAAGGTAGCAATCTCTGCTTTCATGTTAGGACACCAGTATTGCTTTTTAAGATCCAGATACATCTTATCTGAACCTGGGTGCACGGAATATCGAGTATTGTGGGCTTCCTTCATGACCAAATCTTTGAAGCCACCGTGTCGCGGTGTCCAGATTCGGTCAACGAGGTCTAAGGCTCCGCCACCCTTGGCCTCTAAATTCTTATCCATTCCTCTAAGGGATTCACGCGTCACGTTTTCAGGTTTCAAGGATTCAAGCTGAGCCGCCTGAATTTTTGTAGACAAGTGTGAATGGATAGTCATCGTCAAAGATTTGACTCGTCGACCAGAATATTCCTTCCGACTTAGGGCATCTGCTACTACATTGGCTTTACCCGGATGATAAAGAATATCGCATTCGTAGTCATTGAGTAGCTTGACCCACCGTCATTGTTGCATGTTGAGTACCTTCTGATCGAATATGTGTTGTAAACTCTTGTAGTCAGTAAAAATGGTGCTTTTCGTGCCATACAGGTAATGTCTCCAGATCTTCAGGGCAAACACAACAGCCCCCACCTCAAGATCGTGTGTGGTGTAGTTGACTTCGTGTGTCTTCAACTGTCTCGAGGCGTAGGCGATGACCTTACCCCGTTGCATCAGAACACAACCGAGCCCTTGGTTGGATGCATCGCAATATACAACGAAGTCTTCTATCCCTTCGGGGAGGGATAGTATTGGCGCGGTGCACAAGGCTCGTTTGAGCGTTTGGAACTCTCTTTCCTGCTTCTCTTCCCAGTCGAAGACCACGCCTTTCTGGGTCAGTGTTGTAAGAGGTTTTGCAATCCGGGAGAAGTTCTGTATGTACCTGCGGTTGTAGCCAGCGACTAGAAATTGACTAATTTCGGTAGGCATCTTCGATGCTGACCAATTCTCGATGGCCTTAATTTTGGACGGGTCCACGTGGATTCCCTCTTCGCTAACCACGTTTCCTAGGAATTCGACTCTTCGGATCCAAAATTTGCATTTCGAGAACTTTGCGTAGAGTTTCTCTGTTCGTAGGGTTCCTAGGACTTGTCGCAGGTGATCGCTATGCTTTTCCTTACTTTGAGAGTAGATCAGGATGTCATCAATGAAAACGATGACAAACTGATCCAAGTAAGGACAACATACTCGATTCATTAGATCCATAAACAGTGCAGGTGCATTGGTCAATCCGAACGGCATCACCACAAATTCGTAGTTTCCGTAGCGAGTTCGGAAGGCTGTCTTCGGGACGTCCTCTTCTAGTACTCGTAATTGGTGATATCCGGATCTTAGATCAATTTTGGAAAAGTAACTCTCCCCTTGCAGTTGGTTGAACAAATCGTCTATTCGAGGCGGAGGGTAACGATTTTTGACCGTCAGCTTGTTGAGTTCCCTATAGTCGGTACACATACAGAATGATTTGTCTTTCTTTTTAACGAACAAGATCGGTGCTCCCCAAGGTGAGAAGCTTGGTCTAATAAAGCCTTTGCTGAGTAGTTCGTTAAGTTGACCAAATAGTTCCTGCATCTCAGCTGGTGCTAATCAGTAGGGAGATTTGGCTATTGGGGTAGCTCCTAGGACTAAATTGATTCGGAACTCAACTTGTTGTTGCGGAGGTAATCCTGGTAGTTCTTCTGGGAAGATGTCGAGAAAGTCATTCACTACCAGAATGTTCTTTAGTTCTTTCATTTCTAGGCTCGTATCAACAATGTGAGCAAGGAATGCACGATGTTCCTTACGTAGATATTTCTACGCTTGAATGCTTGAGATGACACGAAGACTCGTACCAGGTTTGTCGCCGTAGACGACGAGAGTTTCGTTAGACGGAAGGTTTAGACGGACTACTTTCTCGTAGCACATGATGTTGGCGCGATGAAGACTCAAGCAATCCATGCTGATGATGACGTCGAAGCTTTTAATCGAGTCCGGCATGAGGTCGAGTGGAAATGAATGGCTATCTAGGGTTAGAGTACATCCTATGTATATGCTACTAGTGCTTTCAGTTTTCCCATTAGCCATTTCTACAGTGAATAGTTCTTTAAGTGCATGTGGTCGTTGTTTAAGTATGCGAGCAAATTTATGGTTCAGGAAGCATCGCTCCACCCCACTATCGAACAGTATACATGCATATGAGTTATCGATGAGAAGTGTACCAGTCACCACCGTAGGGTCAGCAACTGCATCCCCGTGGCCTATTGTGACAACCCGAAATTTATTCGGTCATTTTTAACCTCCTTCCGTTAGTAAGCCTCGCTTTATTTATCTTTTCGTTAACCTTTTGGAAGAGGTTAATTAATTTAGGAATTTTATAATGACTTGGTAAGGGTTAAAACAAATTAGAAACACCCACAAAATGCCCTTAAAAATGTTTAGTTTCAACCAAGTCAAATTTTGACCGTTTAATCGGGTGCGACCAAAAAGCCCCGTTTAACAGCAGTATCGGGTAGATTTCCACTGAGCCCCAACTCCAATCCCTATATAAGGGAGAGTAAACTTCATTTCACCCTTTTTACTCTCTCTCTATACTCTCTCTTTACAACTTATTTTTCGAGCGAAAAATCGTCCGTTTCGAGCCCCAAACGAGTAAGCAATCTACCCTAACTTATTGTATAGCTTATCTAACATACAAATTCGTGTTTAAGACGTCAAATATGGGTAGATTCATGTGTTTAAGGCCCAAGAACACTCTTGGACCGTGAACACCATTTAATGGGGTTTTTAAGCCCCAAAACCCCTCCAAATTGCCCCTAAGGCTTAGATATGACTTGTAGGCTTATGGAATCGGACTTAGAACACCTTGAACTATAATTTTGGGGAGTAAACTTGAGTTTACTTCCCAAGAACTTGCTTGGGCCGTAAACTCCTCTTCATGGGGAGTAAACTCAATTTCATATGTTAGAAATTCCCACAAACACCCCCCTATGGCCTTGGAAAAATGTCTTGAAGCAATTCCATTGTTGTAAAGACTTTAAACTTCAATAAAACCAAAGGAATAGGAGTTTATGGCCGTGAACTCCCATAGAATTGGTCCATGGGCCGTAAACTCCCATTAAGTGCCCAAATGATGCCTAAATTCCTTCATTTGACTTGGAAAATGCATAGAACTTTATTTCCTACCATTTAAGACCCTTATACATCAAAGGAATGAGTGTATAGGAGCTTACAGTTGTAAACTCCTTGTTTAGGGCTGTAAACTCCTCAAATGGTCCCTTAAGATCTTTAAACCCCTTCATATGCATTATATTTGGACCTAGCATAAATCTACAAGTGATATAAGGCCATTTAGCATCCTAGAACACTCCCACCATGAGTTTACGGCCGTAAACTCATGGGGACATGGTCTTAGGGCGGTGAACTCTATAAAGAGTTTACTCTTGAAGAGTAAACTCCCTATCTAGGCCATACACACCCTTAGATGTTACCTGTGACACTCCAAACACTTAATCAAAGTGTTTTCCACACTTTAGGATGCGTATACATGATTAATTAGTATCATATTTACTAATTGTATGTAAGCATATGTTATCATATGTTAATAGGTCACTAAGTGTGTCCAAGTCCTTACTTAACATCGAGCACCCAACCGGCACCTTCATCGGATCCACTTACATCAGGTGAGTTCATACCGCTGAATTAACCTTTTTAAATGTTTTTACATGTTTTATGGGGGGGGGGGATACAAGTTAAACATGCCAGTTATCATATCAATCACATGTGATTGATAACCCGCATGCACAAGGATTTATTACACTGTTAACCGTTTTACCAAATTTGACACTGTAAATGGTTTTCTAAAACGTCGTTACTTGTTCAACTTTCACTTATAATGTTTTATCAAATTTTCACTTAAAGCTTGCTTATGAAAGGTTTCCAAAGGAATTATAGAGGTTTTCAAACTAATTTTACATAAGAATACCAAGTTATGATTTTATTAAGCATAAAGGTTTTTCCAAAGTTTTCTTCCATGTTTTTATACTCCTACCTAGTTAAACACTATTACTTTATTAACACTTCTATTTTGAAATATGCTTATACTTGTTTGCGCTTTTACTTCGTGATACACACTTACTTAGTGATACGCTCCTACTTTGTAAATGCTCCTACTTATTAACGTTTCCACTTATTAACGATCTTAATTTAATTATGCTACTACTTCACGAACCACTCCTACTTTATTAATACTACTACTTCACAAACGTTTGTACTTTATTAACACTCCCACTTCGAGGAACACTTCTACTTCACGATATGCTACTACTTCACGATACGCTACTACTTCACGATACACTACTACTTCACGATACCCTTATACTTCACGATACGCTTATACTTCACGATACACTTATACTTCACGATACGCTTATACTTCACGATACGCTTCTACTTCACGATATGCTTCTACTTCTTAAACACTTAAACATAGTTAACTGTATGCCTATGCTTGTATAGATATATATAAATAATGTTTAAAGGACTTAGGAAGGCTTGTTCTCTATATTTCCTTTTCTTCGTTGAGAAGTGGTCTAGTGGGATCGGATGTCCGTCCGAAGGTCGTTTGATCATTAGTTATATATTATGTATACAAGCATAGACATATAGGACTAAATTATTCAGTTCAGTTATGAGTCTCTATCATTAGTCCAGTTCTCTTACTTTAGAATATGACACACTACTTCCCACTACGGCGCTTCATTGCGCCAATGCCTTGTAACCAGAGTCTCCATGAAGGAGAGCGAACATCATGTGTATAGATCTATACAAGACTAACACTTCCACACCCTGACTACTAGCTACAGTCTGCACCGGTAAGGCCCATGGGTGACATGAAGCCACTACTACTACTGCCACTACCACTACGCGTGACTTGGAGGGTCACCGGATACTCTATTGTGGATCAGCATGGTTACATACAAGTTCACATTCACTCTTTGTTTTAGACCTTGCTAGACATATCTTTCATTTGATACTGTCTGGGGTCTGTGTTTTCCACTTTGTTTTTAGACCTTGCTAGACGTATCATTCAGTTGATACTGTCTGGGGTCTGTGTTCACTGTTTTTAGACCTTGCGAGATGTATCTTTCATTTGATACCGTCTGGGGTCTGTGTCTCCCTTTTGTTAGACTGAGCCAGGCGTACCGTTCATTCGATACTCTTCTAGAGTCTATGATTTCTTTTTGCCTTAGTCAGTAGTCTTCACTGCTGAGGCATATATTATTTTCCCTGATATTCTCCTACTTTCTTTGAAATCAAACACTGTATTTTGACAATGATAGTGTTTAAGGGAAAACTACTTTTTAGCACATAACTCTGTCCAGTCTTGGTAGAAGACTGCTTTTAATTAGAAAATATAGGATTTTCTGGAAAGGACTCTAATTCACTGTATACTTTAAAACTACTACTTATATAAAGTTATTTGGATAAAATGTCACTAAATACTTATGAACTCACCAGCATTTGTAAAACTGCTGATACTCGTTTTTCAAATAACTTGTATTCTCGGGTCAGGATTAGACAGGTACATTCCAGGAGCTTCTGTTGAAGACGGTTTTGTGCCAAGCTGCATCTATACAAGTTTCTGTATTACTTTGATGATTCCATACAATGTAAAATATGTAAAACTATTACTATTAATGCAATGGTTGTTGTACTTTGATTACTATACTGCATATGTTGTGATACTTGACATGACGTCATCCACCCCAGAACGTTTCCGCCGTTCCGGTTTTGGGGTGTGACACCTATAACCAGAACTCTTCCCGCTCCACCGTCATTTCTTGCTTTGGGGCAGTCCTTCTTATAGTGGCCCACTTTGCCACATCCATAGCAAGCCTAGCCCACGCCAGCACCGGGAACTTGGGTAATTGGCCTCACCGGAGATTTGCAGAAACGGACAGTGTGTCCTTTCTTGTTGCAGTTGGAGCACTGCATTTCTCGGCAGGGGCCATTATGGTGGAAGTTGCATTTGTTTTATTTAGGAAAACTTCAAGCGTACTGTTTCACCGGAGCAGCAGCAGCGAGGGTTATCGCGGCATGAACTGCCACAATCTGCTGCTTTTTTCCAGCTCGTTGTTTCTTCTTGTCATCCCATAATTTCCGCTTAGTGTCAGCGGGTTTGGAGGGTTCTGAGATGGCCAAGGTAGTTTTTGATGATGGGGATTGGACTCCATCCTTGATGAGTTGCTGTGCCAGTCGCTTGGCACTATTGAAGGTAGCAGGGTATGAAGATAGGACATTTCCCTGGTACGGAGGTACCAACCCCCAGATGTACCTTTCGATTTTCTTTCCCTCTGTGGGAACCATGTTGGGACAGAGGGCCTCCAGTTTGCTAAATCTGGCGGTATACGCGACTATGTTGGAGCCCCTCATGGTTAGGCTCCACAACTCTTGTTCTAACTTCTGGATCTCACCCCTCGGGCAGTATTCCTCCATCATGAGGTCTTTCAAAGTTTCCCAACCCATGTCGTTGGCCACTATGAGAGTTAGTGACTTGCATGGCTGTTCCACCACGTCAGGGCTTTCTCTTCGAAGGTGCACACAACACACTTGACTTTGCTAGCGGCAGGGCAAGAACAAATTTCGAAGACCGATTCCTTCTTCTCGAACCATTGCGAGAGGGAAATGACTCCGCCAGTCCCTTTGAAGGACTTTGGCTTGCAGTTAGTGAAGTCCTTGTAGGAGCACTCTCTCGAGCGCACATGCAGTTCACCTTGAGTAGTGTTAAAAGGAGTTCCACCTCTACTAGCATCGGTGAAGTGATATTGAGCTATGGCAGTTGCCACTGCCGCAACTACTGCAACATTAAGAGCTGCGGTATCGATTACCGTAGGAGGAGGCGATGGTGGTGGGGGATTATGTCGTGTTGATTTGCGAGGAGGCATCTTTCAACTGTAAGTTTACAAAGATGAACACAATGGTAAGAACTAATTGTAAGTAGAGTGAGAGTGACACATGGACTAAGTCGCCATAGTCCAACAGTTGAATGAGAGTATGTTTTCAAATAGCAACATAGTAGGAGAGTAGGAAAAACACAAGAGTACCGATTTTTCCAACAGATTAGATAACTGTCAATATTACCGGTATTATTGATGCAACAAGTTCAGGGAAATTGACCTACAGTAGGCCTTACATCATACCATAAGGGAAAAGGTTGATAATTCTTAGATCCTTAGTTAGAGTACTGAAAGATAGGAATAATTTACAGACTAGTGCTACATAGAGGAGAAATACAAAAGGCTATTCCTTTTCAAAAGAAAAGATGTGCTAGACATCTTCTAACGGCGATGGGAATTCCTCGGGCGAACCCTAAGATTTGCCATTTGATGAACCACCTCTTGAAGGCGTCGCTCATGAGCCCTCTGGTGAACTTGAAGTTCTATGACTTCAGCTCGGGAGGCAGCCAACTGTTGCTACAGAGTCTCATTGGTTCTCCTGTTCCTTTCCATTTCTTCTTCAAGACGGCGGATGTGGACCGTGTTGACACCAAAGTTGGCATCAATTTCCATGACCCGATCGATGGCTGCTCGACCTTGCTCAACATTATGAGCTATTCTGCAGACAATGACGGGCAGAGCTCGATCCGCAGAGCCACCTTTGCTTAGGTTGTAAAAGCTTCGGTCTCCATAGTAAGGTAATGGTTGACCCTGTTCGTCGTTCCAGCGATTCAAGTTGGTTGCCCACAAGGGTGTGGCACCTGGAAAAGATGGTCGGGGGTTGTTGTTTGGGGCTTGACCTACTGGCGGTAGGTTGTTGACTTCCGGCTCAGAGTCAGATCCATCTGAGAAGCCTTCTGCTTGATGATCATCCAAAGGGATTTGATGCTCATCATCGGACTCTGCTTCAAGCTATCCTGCGTTGCCTTCATTTGGGAAGTACGAGTCGCCATGATGGAATCCAGCCATGATATCTATGCGAGAAAAGGGATATAAGAATCTTACATACATAGACGTACTACTTAAGATAATTATAAGATGATATATATCAATTATGTCAATACTTGTGTAGTGTATACCAATTATATGAAAGTAGAGTAGGATAGACCTTCGAATAAGTGGCCCTAACTCCAAATCCACAACCAAACAAGGACAGGAGGTGAAGCAAAGGTCACAGATTCTCAGTCTATAACACCTAAATTTCATACAACCTTATCGTATCCACTTAAAGACTATTGACCTACTTGATAACGACCTTTTTAGTTCTCAGATAAGTGATTAAAGTAATACAAAATACTCCTATAGTGTTTTAAACTTATGTTCTGTTCTAATGTTCTTATTGTAGTAGTATGGGTAAGTTTTTAGACTTGTTTCCATATCACAACCATTCTAGGGCATATGCTAATCACTCCTTGGACCAACATAGTTGATTAGGCCATACCACTCCCATGACTGACCATACATCCCCGAGCCCACTTGTGATATTCAACAATCATAATACTTTTGTGCTTGTCATTGTGACACTGATTTTAGTATGAATGCACACTTGTATAATTAGTTAAATATTTTATTATTTAAAAGTATATACTCTTGGTCAAAGTGTTTTAATCCCAACGGGTTTATAGTTAGTATATCTTTTATGGGTTGGTATACTCAATTCACTATAAACAATGCTCTGATACCAATCTGTCACACCCCAAAACCGAGAACGGCAGAAACGTTCTGGGGCGGAGGACATCATGTAAAGTATCACAACATTGTATAATAGTAAACAAGTAAACAACATCATCAATTGAATTAAATATATAATTTCAATACAAGTGTGTTTTGTAAAGTTATAGACACCAAAATGTAAATAAAAATATAAGATGAGTCTTGTATGCGCTCCATCTTCTCAAAAGCTGGCATCGGTACCTATCTACTGATGACCTGAGAATACAAGTTATTTTGAAGGAGTTTATCAGAATTAAAGCTGGTGAGTTCATCAGTATTTAGTGTCGGTGTTTATATCAAAATGTTTGAACATTGTTTGAAGTACGAGATTGTAAACGTTTGAAGTAAAAGTACATGAACGTTTGTAAGTGCTGGTAAAACTTTGTAACTCCTAGAAAATCCTATATTTTCTACTAAAAGTAGCCTTCTACCAAGGCCCAACTGTTTTGCATGTTTGTTTCTTGTAAAAGTGTGTAATTTTCCCAAGTGTGACCATCATTATCAAAATATAGTTTGTACATTAATGTTTAAGTGAATTGATCACAAAATAAATGTAAAGGGGTAAATTAATGTAGTACCATAGTGTTGTATGATAGGAACTACTGCTGTACTAACTACCTTACACCAGATTTATATTAAGGTATTATGTGATTAATTGTACCATACTATCGACTATGAAACATGACATTGTAGGTCGTAAAAGGTATGACGTTTTGGCACCCGCAGACTTGCAGGTCCGACTATAGGATAGTCAATCCAGTATAGATCTATACGCAAACTCACGCTCTCCCTCCAGGAGATTCTGGCTACAACTCGGGCCATGACAATGACGGCATGCTCCGATACAGTTCATCAAATTTATGTTATCGTATACTTGTATATGTAATGTATTGTTACTCTTCATAGTATCACTGTATATGTCCTCTTTCTAGTATAGTTGTATATGTCCTCCTCATAGTATAGTTATATATGTTCTTATAGTAATAAGTAATGACTCATAAATGGACTGACTCTGTGTATGCTTCATTGAACTAGCAGTAGTAAGTAGTATAACTCTAAACTATACCTATTATAGTTTATTAGTAAACTTGAATGTAAGATTAAATGTACTGAACTGAGATAAAGTCTTTATCTATACATACATACATACAAAATATATAACTAAGGCTTCAACTACACTCGGACAAACAGCCGGGTACTTTAAGACCACAACCAAACAAGGACAGGAAGTAAAGTGGGTTATCTCTCCTAAGTCCTTCAAACCTTATTTATATAACTATATATGTAATAGATATGGTTTTAACAATATATAAGTTTAAAAATTGTAAAAGAAAGGTTTAGTATAAAAAGGGAATTTGATAAAGAGTTTGTCATGTAAAATGGTTTGATAAATAGTTTGAAGTCATTTGTTTGGTAGAACCGTTTAAAGTATGAAAAATCCATTTGCATGCTAGTCATTAATCACATGTGATTGATCTAATAACTAACATGTTTCAACTTGTATTCCCCCCCCACAATGCATTTGTAAACATTTAAAAGCATTTCATAGGTTAATTAAGGGGGTATGAACTCACCTGTAGTGAGTGAAGCGACTGTACGATCGGTTTAGGAAGTTGAGTGTCAATTGTGGACTTGAGAACAAACGGATCCTATTAACCATATAAAGACATATATATATGTGTGCACTTTGTTGGAATAGTGTCTAAGGCTATAACTATATTCGGTGGTGCATGGTCCTTTTGGGTTGCCTTCACCATAGCAACTTGAAGGATGATTTGTTAAGAGAGAGTAAATATTATAAGGAATAATATTTGGCTATTTGATTAATATAAGTCATAAATTAATTGGTATTAATTTGGTGACTTAAAGAGATTAATTAAATAAGAGGGTATAAACTGTCAATTGTTTGATAGTTAGACTTTAGACTATAAATCCATTAGGATATACCTTGGACGGATTCGAAGAGCTTTAGGATAGCTCAAATCGTCCATATGGTTATCTATGGAATGGATTTGGATAGCCTTAAGAGAAGATTATCCAATTAGGGTTTAGGGTGAAACCCTTAAGGAGTCTACAAGTATAAATAGACCCTATGGGTGAGGGAATTCGATACACAACCTTAAGCAAGGATACTCTGGCCGAATTCCTCCCCTCTCCACTCTCCTAAATCATCTTGCTTGCTATTGGTGTTTGTAAGCCATTAGAGGAGTGACAATTGTGACTCTAGAAGCTCCAAGACAACAAGATCAACAAGGAACTCAAAGCTATGATTCTAGATCTGTTTCATCATTGTTATTTAACCTAATTAGCTATTAGAAGTCTTGGATTCAAAGCATGTTTATTAGAAAGCCTAGATCCAAGCAATAGGGTTTTGCATGCGCACATAGGAAAGTTCTTATGGCTAAAACCCAACAGTGGTATCAGAGCCTAGATTGGTTTTCTTTAAATTGTTGCTTGAATAACTGAAACAAACCTGCAAAATTCGAATTTTTGGGTTTTGAGTCACTGACTCGTCGAGTTCCAAGGTGGACTCGTCGAGTAGGCCTGACTCGGCGAGTCCCCTTGTGCACTCGGCGAGTCCAGGCGTCAGGAATGGCTAGATTCGGGATTTCTTTGTGTTTATCTTATCCAAACTTTCCATAAACTAATTAGATCAATATAAATCCGATTTTTTGATAAATATAAGTGTTATCTTGATCTAGTTAAAGGTAATTATCAACTAATTAAATATTTAATTTCCTTATATGATAATTAATTAATTATTTTGATTATTTTGGTAATTATCTTCAAAGAAATCAAAGATAAATCAAATAAAGATAATTAAGATATTAATTGTTAATTAAAATTATTTGTTATTTGATCCTCCATGTTTTGAATGTGTAAAACCTACCCTAAGGTTTTGAAATTTATATTTGTGATTAAAAGTTTAATTTAGACAACTTAAATTTCAATCCGTAGATTTTAAAAGGTTTAAAATACAACCCTATACTAATATGATATTAATAGTATAATATATATATATATATATATATATATATATATATATATATATATATATATATATATATGTATAACTAAATGCTAGTCTTACCGTTAGTAGGCCTCATTCACGAAGCCGATCTATAAGGTGGGTATAAGGTTGCGACCTATAAAATGGCGCTTAATGGGTGTACACTCACACCCACCGCTTGCTTGATTGGTGGAGGGTCGTTAGCCGAACGGGTAGGATAGGGCAACCTCATCCTCTCATTAAAAGTAGAATAAGAAATACGAAGTAACTAATTTTTTTTTTTAAAATTCCCAATCTTAGTTACTTTAGGAAAAGTGAATTGATGCAATCCCATGAAATTACACTTTGCACCTTGCTAAGATGTTAGTGGAGCATGTGTGGTTTACCGGCACACTAATTGGTTATAAGCGAAGGTGGCAAAGGGTGATTCATTGTTCATCATAGTTCGATGGAGCGTGTGTGGTTTACCGGCACATCGAATAGGTGATTGTTACAATGAAGGCACCATGTGAATTTGCATGGTAATTCACACCCGCTTTGTGATCCTCGGCATCCCAGTCACAAACAAGAGGGGCATATCGAGATTTAAACATGCCATTGAATAGTTCAATGAATCTCATCCGAACCTAGGAATTCTCAAAGACACTTAGGACTAATAGTTTAAGTTTTTGTGATGGAGAATTAGTGAATCGTCATTCACTTACCTTCAATTTATTTGCATGTTAGATTACGGCATCCCTTTTCTAGTATGTAAATGTTATTGTTGGATCCTAGCCCTAATTTTCTTATTGGGTGATAATTAGGGATTCTTATTCTAATCAATCTTTGTCCTTTCTATAGATGTCAAACGCAAACAACGCTGCTGCTAGTTCTTTCACGTTGATGAGCCTTTGCCAAAAGGTCACCTTCGATGGAACGAACTTTGGCGAATGGATAAGATACATTCGCACCATTGCTCTCTATGAGGATAAAGAGTATGTCCTCGACGAGAAGCTCGAGAAAATCAACCCCGAAGTTGGTACTCCCGCCGAAATCACCGCCTTTGAAACTCATGAGCGAGATGCAACGAAGGTACATTGCATCATGATCGCCACCATGAACTCTGAATTCCAAAAGTCCTACGAGGACATGTATCCATACGAAATGCATCAAAACTTGTTGGAGAGGTACCACCAAAACGCGAGGCAAGAGCGTTACGAGATCTTCACTAACATGATTTCCGCCAAGATGGGTCATGGAGAATCTCTTACCGTGCACTTGCAAAAGATGCAAAGGTATGTCGACCGCCTTCGCAAGTTAAATGTTGACTTCGGCGAAGATTTGGAGATCGACATGGTGCTTCACTCTTTGCCTCCGATGTACAATCAATTTAGGATGACCTACCACATGAACAAAGAGGAGGTCACTCTAAGTAAACTCCAAGGTCTCTTGAGGGTTGCTGAGAGCAATTTCAAGGACAAGTCTGTTGCACCAACTCCCAATCCATCCGCTGCTCCTGTCTTGGCTATTGGTCAAGGGAAGGGAAAGAAGAGGAAAGCTTCTTCAAATAACTATCGAAAGGTGAAAGCCCGAGATGGTTCCTCTTCTAGTGGGACCAAAGTTGATCCCTCTAAGCCCTGCTCTAACCCGAAGGAGGCAGAGTGCCACCACTGCCGCAAGATAGGACATTGGAAGAGAAGCTGCCCGGATTACCTGCAAGCCATCAAGGAAGGAAAGATCAAGCCATCTTTCGCAGGTATATATGCAATCAAATCTAACGATTCTAATCATGCTATTTCTTGGGTTCTTGACACCGGTTGTGGTTATCACATTTGTTCTAATGTGCAGGGACTAAGAAGAAGTAGGGATGTGGAGCAAGGAAGGATCAATCTAATCATGGGGAACAGAAGATCGTCGCCTGTGACCAAGATTGGAGTGTATTCTTTAGTGCTTAAGAATAGTTTAGTTTTAGATTTGAACAATTGTTGCTATTCGCTAGAAATGGCTAGAAACATCATTTCATTTCATGGTTTGTATAGACAAGGATTTAGATTTTCTTTTAATAATGAGAATGGTTCTATTTTGGCTTATCTAAATGGTGTCTTTTACTTTGAAGCTATACCATGTAATGGAATATATGAAACTGTTATGATTGTTGATAACTTAGGAAATGATGTTTTGAATATTGATTCTTCCACTAGTATGGATAAAGCATCATTGTGGCATTGTCGTCTTGGACATGTCAACAAGAAACGCATAGCCCAACTCCGAAAGGATGGAGTGTTGGAGTCATTCGACCTTAGGGAAGATGACACATGCGAGTCTTGTTTACTTGGAAAGATGACTAAGTCACCCTTCACGAGTACTTGTGAAAGGGGTGAGGGACTATTAGACCTAATACATACCGATGTATGTGGACCTTTTAGATCAACCACGAAGGATGGGAACCGCTTCTATGTGACTTTTACCGATGACTATAGTAGATATGGGTATATCTACTTAATCAAGCAAAAGTCAGAAACGTTTGAAAAGTTCAAAGAGTTCAAGAATGAAGTGGAGAATCAATTGGGCAGGAAAATCAAGATGCTTCGATCCGATCGAGGAGGAGAGTACTTAAGTCTTGAATTCCACGATTATCTCAAGGAGTGTGGAATAGTTTCGCAATTGACGCCTCCTAGGACACCGCAATTAAATGGTGTGGCAGAAAGGCGTAATCGAACCTTATTGGATATGGTTCGCTCTATGATGAGTCGTGCTTCACTACCTATCTTCTTTTGGGGGTATGCCTTAGAGACTGCCGCCTATATCCTTAACCGAGTCCCTACTAAGAAGGTTGCCAAAACACCTCACGAGATATGGACGGGGAAAGCTCCCTCGTTGGCACATATCAAGGTTTGGGGTTGCGAGGATTTCGTAAGACGAGATACTCACGACAAGCTTGAACCTCGAAGTGAGCGATGTATTTTCATCGGCTACCCACAAACTTCCTTTGGATATCTCTTCTATAGACCAAAAGATAATGTTATCTTTGTTGCGAGGAGAGGAGTTTTCCGAGAGCGAGAACTCATAAGCCAAGGAGACAGTGGGAGGCAAATTGAACTTGAAGAGATTCGAGAATCGATAGATGAAGGAACCTCTACCGCTGGCATTCAACCCGAGGAGGAAAATCCGGTTGAACCGATTGACGAATCCTTACATCTTAGACGTTCCGATAGAGTTAGAGTTCATCCCCAGTTTTATGGTTTTCATATTACTACCGAAGGGGACACGTATATTAGTGATGGTACACTAGTAAATCTTGATGAACCTAATAGCTATAAGGAAGCCATGGCAGGCCCGGAGTCTGCGAAATGGAAAGAGGCTATGGATAGCGAGATCCAATCCATGTACGATAACCAAGTTTGGAATTTGGTTGATTACGTGCCCGAACGTAAGACCGTAGGGTGCAAGTGGATCTTCAAGAAGAAGACCGATGTGGATGGGAACGTACACACATATAAGGCGCGATTGGTTGCGAAGGGCTTTACTCAAACTCCCGGAGTTAACTATGATGAGACCTTCTCACCAGTTGCGAAGATTAAATCTATTAGAGTGATGCTAGCAATTGCCGCATTTCATAATTATGAGATTTGGCAAATGGATGTCAAGACCGCTTTCCTTAACGGAAAGTTGGCTGAGGATGTTTACATGGCTCAGCCAGAGGGGTTTGTGGATCCGAAGCATCCGAATAGAGTGTGTAAGCTTGAGAAGTCCATTTATGGACTTAAGCAAGCGTCTCGCAGATGGAATCTTTGCTTCGATGAGAAAGTCAAAGAGTTTGGATTTGTACGAAGCGAAGACGAATCTTGTGTATATGTCAAAGCCAGTGGGAGTATAGTAAGCTTCCTTGTTCTGTATGTCGATGACATATTACTCATAGGAAACGACATCCCGACTCTGCAGGAGGTTAAGTCCTGGCTCGGGAAATGCTTCGCTATGAAGGACCTCGGAGAGGCTTCTTACATTTTGGGAATAAGGATAGTAAGAGAAAGAAGTAAGAGACTAATTGGACTTAGTCAGAATACTTACTTGGAGAAGGTACTAAAACGTTTTAGTATGGAAAACTCAAAGAAGGGAGAACTACCGATACAAGGAAATGCCAAGTTGAGTAAGACTCAAAGTCCGAGTACCGAAGCTGAGATAGCAGAAATGAGCCGAGTACCATACGCTTCCGCAGTTGGCTCAATCATGTACGCTATGACTTGTACTCGCCCTGATGTAGCCTTCGCTTTGAGCATGGTTAGCAGATATCAAGGGAACCCTGGCAAAGCACATTGGATTGCGGTGAAGAACATCCTTAAGTACCTTCGGAGGACGAAAGAATGGTTCTTAGTCCTTGGAGGGAGTGATGACTTGAAGGTGCAAGGGTATAGTGACGCCAGCTTTCAGACTGACAGGGACAACTACCGTTCGCAGTCGGGCTGGGTTTTTACCCTAAATGGAGGAGCAGTGACATGGAAAAGTTCCAAGCAAGAAACCGTAGCTGATTCAACGTGCGAATCAGAGTACATCGCAGCGAGCGAAGCGTCGAAGGAGGCAATATGGCTGAAGAACTTCATCGGTGATCTTGGAGTTGTGCCGGCCATAAAGGAGCCCATGGAGATTTTCTGTGATAACGAAGGTGCGGTTGCCTTGACCAAGGAACCGAGGGATCATGGTAGATCTCGGCATATCGACAGAAAATATCACTTCATTAGACATCGTGTAGAAGAAGGACAACTCGTAGTGAAGAGGATATCATCAGAAGATAACCCAGCAGATCCGCTTACGAAGGGACTGAGTAGGGTTAAGCACTTGCAGCATGCTAGGAGTATTGGGCTGAAGGATGATATTAGCATAGATTAGATAGTATTAGAAACGTATAATAGATAAATGTAATTAACATTTGATGATTAAATAAAGGAGTTTTATTTATGAGTAAAGTTACTATCACATGTTAGTTGTTTAACTATTGTTTCACTTTGCATGTTTTGACTTCCAGAATAATTGAGTTTATTAGGAATAATCGAATTATTCAAATGGTCCACAATCGTTCATATGTTGGGAGTAGATATGAATGAAGATTGTCATGAATTGGTGTGTAGAATGTCTAAATGGTGTTAGACATAGCAAGGGTTGCTGCAACGTTCATGAGTGCTTATGAACTGGTTTTGAGCATTGGAATAAACCCGCGCTTGCTGGAATCACCTTATGGAATACGATATAAAAGGTGATCGCAAGACGATAATATCATATGGTCTTAAAACCTAGATATATGGTTTATTATTTGTTAATTGATTGTGCATTGATAATGCGAAAACGCATCAGTAACTTGATGTTATAAAACGCATTGTTGTGTATAGTTGGTTAATGAATAAGTAAATGCATATAAGTTGAAGTTTATCTGTAAATTTTATCCTAAGAGGATAGAAGAGATATCTTGGCCACTAGATGATTTGATTTGACTTATGTGCCGGGCCCGGTCAGAACTGAATTGATGTGTTCGATTAAGTTCTATGTCAAATAAATCGAAGATCGAGAAATCTAAATGCTAGACTAACCATTCCATAGGATTGTCAGCATGATATCTAACAGAGGACTGTACGATCCCTTATCTAAAGGACAAGATTGATTAGATCAGAGTTGACAGCGTCTTTGAGAGCTACGATTGCAAACCTTATTGTACTTGTATAGTTATTAGACTTATCCAAGTGGGAGACTGTTGGAATAGTGTCTAAGGCTATAACTATATTCGGTGGTGCATGGTCCTTTTGGGTTGCCTTCACCATAGCAACTTGAAGGATGATTTGTTAAGAGAGTAAATATTATAAGGAATAATATTTGGCTATTTGATTAATATAAGTCATAAATTAATTGGTATTAATTTGGTGACTTAAAGAGATTAATTAAATAAGAGGGTATAAACTGTCAATTATTTGATAGTTAGACTTTAGACTATAAATCCATTAGGATATACCTTGGACGGATTCTAAGAGCTTTAGGATAGCTCAAATCGTCCATATGGTTATCTATGGAATGGATTTGGATAGCCTTAAGAGAAGATTATCCAATTAGGGTTTAGGGTGAAACCCTTAAGGAGTCTACAAGTATAAATAGACCCTATGGGTGAGGGAATTCGATACACAACCTTAAGCAAGGATACTCTGGCCGAATTCCTCCCCTCTCCACTCTCCTAAATCATCTTGCTTGCTATTGGTGTTTGTAAGCCATTAGAGGAGTGACAATTGTGACTCTAGAAGCTCCAAGACAACAAGATCAACAAGGAACTCAAAGGTATGATTCTAGATCTGTTTCATCATTGTTATTTAACCTAATTAGCTATTAGAAGTCTTGGATTCAAAGCATGTTTATTAGAAAGCCTAGATCCAAGCAATAGGGTTTTGCATGCGCACATAGGAAAGTTCTTATGGCTAAAACCCAACACACTTATGGTTTGAAATAACTAATTATTGAATTTGGACCACCTTAGGGACTAGTAAACACTTATTATGAAGTGTTACAACCGTATAAGATGGTATAGGGGTGGTATATGATTATACAAGGGAGTGTATGGTCAAAATGCACAACAAATGTGTGTGTGCGGCCAGGAGGTGTGTGTGGCTGCACACTCCTTATGGAATGTGTCAAAACATGATTTTAAGCTATACGGAACATCTAGGAAGGTTTCATTCTTCATGCCTTAGCCTTATATGAAGTTTGTTGCTATTTTAGGACTTAAAGGGGCTGTGTACGGCCACTATGAAGGTGTGCGGCCGCACACACTTGAAGATCATGAGGAAATGACGTTTTTCAGTTATATCTTCAATTGTTGTTGTCCTAAAACGAGTTATAACAAGTATATACATGTCATAGAGTCTAGAAAGGATGATTTAGGGTCCAAAACTTAGTGTGTGTTCTTGGTGTTCTAACACCAAAATGTGTTTTTCATGGATCATTGTGGTGAATGAGGCTAGATAATTTCAAGTATCATATATAAAAAGGAAGAATCACTTACTTTTGTGAAGAACAAGATGAAGATTTGAATGATACTTGAGAGAAAACGTTCTAACTTTGACGGAGTGGGGAAAAAGTGTTCTAAATGGCTAAGGATACCTTATATAGGTAAGAGTGTGTGGCTGAGTTGGGTGTGCAGCCGCACACACTTGTGTGTGGCCGTACACTCCATGTTTTGGAGTGTTTGGCCCGATTTTGCTTGATATGCTTCGTAATATCTAATTTCAAGGTTCCTACCTTAATTGTACTAGGTTTAGAACACTCAAATAGACCCCAAACAGTGCTAAAAGCTAGCAAAACGAGTGTAAGTTTGATTAAATTTATCAATTGTACAAGGTTGGAATTTCAGGTTGTCACATAAGGTGATCGCATATGCATCTCGATAGCTGAAAGAGCATGAAAAGAACTACCCGACTCATGATTCTGAGTTGGCAGCAGTAGTTTTCGCTCTAAAAATATGGAGGCATTACCTCTATGGCACGAAGTGCTAACTTTTCACTGATCATAAGGGTCTCCAATATCTCTTTAGTCAGAAAGAATTAAATATGAGGCAATGACGTTGGGTAGAAATTACTGAAGGACTACGACTGTGAGATACTTTACCACCCCAGTAAAGCTAATGTCGTTGCTGATTCTCTCATTCGGAAAGTCAATCTTGAAAGAAAAAGGCTAAGAGCGTTGAGAATAGAAGTTGTCTCAACAGTTTTGGAGAATATAAAGAAAGCTCAAGAGGAAGCTTCTGTAAAGAATGACCGAAAGGAAGAACGTTTGGGCAAAATGTTGGTGTTCGGTATAAACAGTCATGGACTGAAGGTGTTCCATGATCGGATTTGGATACCTAAGACAAGAGGAGTCAGAGATCTTCTGATGGAAGAAGCTCACAAGACCATGTACTTGATTCATCCTGGTAGCACTAAAATGTATAGGGACCTGAAAGCCTACTACTGTTGCCGATGATGAAGCTTGACGTTGCAAAGTATGTGGCCGAATGTGTGACTTGTGCAAGTGCAAAGACACAACATCAGAAACCGTACGGGAGTTTAGAACCTTTGCCTGTGCCTATGGGTAAATGGGAAGACATTGCTATGGATTTTGTCACTAAACTACCCAAAACGAAAAGTGGTCATGACATGATTTGGGTGGTCGTTGATCGATTCACTAAGAGTGCGCATTTCATAGCAGCCAATGAGAAATGGTCTATGGAAAAGCTTTCGAATTCTTATGTGAAGGAAATTGTGAGGCTTCACGGTGTTCCGTTAACGATTGTATCGGATCGTGATAGTCGTTTCACCTTGAGGTTTTGGAAAAGTCTACAATAGGAAATGGATACCAAGTTGTGTTTAAGTACAGCTTACCATCCGCAGACTGATGGTCAGAGCGAAACAAGCACTTGAAGATATGCTAAAAGCATATACCCTAGAATTCTTAGGTAACTGGGATGAACATTTACCTTTGTTAGAATTTTCCTACAATAATAGTTTCCACTCGAGCATAAAGATGGCACCTTATCAAGATTTATACGGACAAAAGTGTCGTACGGCGTGTAGTTGGCTTGAGGCTGGAGAAAAGCAGTTTATGGGACCCGAGTTGGTTCATTAAACCACTGAAAAGTTGAAAATAATCAGGGAAAGAATGTTAGCTGCTCAGGATCGTCAAAAGAGCTATGCTGACAAAAAGCAAAGACCGGTGACTTTTGAAGTTGGAGATTCGGTTTTGCTTAAAGTCTCGCCGTGGAAGGGACTTATAAGATTTGGTAAAAGGGGAAAGTTAAGTCCAAGGTTTATTGGATTGCTAAAAGTTCTTCAGAGGATTCGGAACCATGCTTACAAGCTTGAACTACCAGAAGAACTAAATGGAATTCATAACACTTTCCATGTGTGTTATTTGAGGAAGTTCATAGTAGAAGTTCTCGATATGATTCCATTGTCGGAGTTGAGAATCGATGAGAACAAAAGGTTGATTGAAGAACCAGAGGCAATCGTTGACCGAAATACTAAGAAGTTGCGCCGCAAGATGGTCTTGTTAGTGTTTGTCCGATGGAAACACACGAATGGGCCGAATCTCACCAGGGAAACGGAGAGTGACATGATGAGTCGCTACCCGCAGTTGTTTGTTGATGTGTGATTCCGGGGACGAAATCATTCTAAGGTGGAGAGAATTGTAACGCCTGTGTTTCTGGGCTTGTCATTAATAGCAATGTAATAGTCTAGGTTAACCTTTGTAACCCATTTTGAAATAATAAGAATGTATTATTTGAGTATTATATGTTTTGTGCTTAGTTGTGTGGCTTAAATGAATTAAGAATAAAAATAAGCTTCAAAATGAAATACTAGATAAGATCGATATCTTTGGATAATGTTGTAGTAGTTGAAACGAGGTTTCCGAATATATATAGAATGCTGAAATCCGAGTTATAACGAAGAAGTTATGATCTGTCGAAGTTTCGCGACAGAACCGGCAATGCTGAATGACGTAAAAAGTGAAATTTACGTTAGAGCGATATTTAGCCTTATTGATCTTCACGAAAGTAGTAGAGTTCGTTAAACTGAGATCGTGCATAAAAAGATCGTCCAAATCTGACTTCGTATGAGGAAGTTATGATTTTCTAAAGTTTCGACTTAGCAGTATGCAGCCCGAATACTCGATTTTAGACCGAGCAATTTTTAGCTGAAACAATCTAAACAAGAATCGAAGATCTCTTTAATAGTAGCGAAACGATAAAAAGATAGGAGAAAACGAAAGTTGGATGAAGAAGTTATGAATTTATAACGGAGTTTTCCTGTCCCGGCCTACTAAAAATAAATTCAAAATTAGCCGACGGAGTCTAAACGAAAGTTGTAGAGCGTAGTCTCACCTATGCTGGGATATATAAGGAACGTCGAAAATGGAGTTCGTATGAGGAAGATATGAATTTTTGAATTTTATTAAATAATTTTGGTATTTAATTTAAATATAAAATATGCGATATTATCCAAACGGGGGGGAGGGGTGGGAGTCAATGATCTTATCCGGGTTACGCCCAGCGTACCTAGATTTACGCCCAGCATAAATCGAGGATCCAGACCCTATAAAAGGAAGTCGAGTGCAGCCGATTCTTTTGCTCAATTTCTCTTCTCTCTATCTCGTTTTTCATCGTTTTGCGTGCAACTTATACCCCGAAGCCCTGATATCATTATCGAGCCCCAAAGCAAGTCCCAAAGCCCCGAAGATCCCGAGAAGTGCAATTCCCGAGCCGAAGCTCTGCCCGCGAGGAGCCCGATTTTTGTGAAGATCTTCCAGATCTACCGAAGAATACTACTTCTACAAGCTGTAGTGATGTCCGATCATCTTCTGATCAAGTGAGTGCGTAGTTACTTTCTTCTAACGCATAATTATGAAGTATTTGATACGAAATACGTGTTATGTGTATATTTTGTTGATTATATGTGTGAATGTACAAAGATTTGATTTGTTCTCTATGAAATACGTGTTATGCGTGTGTGCCTCATCTGTTATGTGGAATATGTATTGATTGAACATGCTATACAGGTTTTAAACTATGTATAAAAATATATATTTTTATCTACTAATATGTTGGGTAGAACATGGGTAGATAGTTGATGTGTGATAAACAGATGGGAGGCCTCGATGTTGTTGTTGTTGATCTAGTCATCTAGCAGAGTATGGATGACGACCACTGACTTTTTCTAGACAGTCCTGTGGAACGCTAGCAGGCTCATAAACTGTAGGTGTTTTGAACGATGTGTTCACAGGTGTACTCTATCCCCCTCATGGTTTCCTTTAGGGCATTTATTTCTAAGAAAGCCCCTTCGCAGTAATGTCTGTCCCGATGAAAATCCTAGATTAGGTCCCTTGTAATAGATGTTGTTTTAGGGACGTAAACTGAGGATAATGGGAATGGGTAATCGGGTTATTGTTGGTTGATGAATTAAATATAATTATTTATTGTGGTTTGAAAACCCTATATGCTCACCAGGCTCCAAAGCCTGACCCACTCAGTTTATTTGCATTACAGCTAGTGGCGCGAGGGAATAAGATGAATGAATCATGAAGTTGTTTTGTTTACAAGTTTGTATATGTATATATTTGTTGAATGACTTGTAATGTTATCGTTTATGCTTTATGGTCTGTACCGGAACATGACATCTCGAGTTTTGATTATATAATGAAAATAAATTTCTTTATGAAATGCTTTGGTAAATATTATTTTATAACCTTTTGTTTTTGGGAACAAATTTTGCAACTCTTTTAAATCAAAAGGATTAGTCTGAAATTATTTTAAAAACATAAATGAAACCGGTATTTTCTGGCCGTGATTTTGGGGATGTCACATTTAAGAGCTACGATTACTAGTCGGGTTGTGGAGTCGTACTTGCAATTATAGTTATTAGACTTATCCAAGTGGGAGACTGTTGGATAAGGTGTCTAAGTCCATAACTATATTTGGTATGTACTTGAACTGAGAGTAGTATGGTCCATTTGGGTTGCATATCATCAGGACAATTTGATAGGATGATACGTGAGAGAGAGGTTATTTATGATTTATTA